>NC_030827.1:38575966-38878997 GCF_001704415.2 Capra hircus
CTTAAAACAGCCAGAGGCAGCTCAGTTGCGAGCCTCTGAATGCTCTGCCGAAGATTCCTGACAATACAAGGAAGATGATTATGAGGAGCAAGATTAGAGCACCCACAGCAGTATAGCTAAGAATAGTAGACAGAATAGTCTTTCCAGAAATGAAATTAGAGAATGTATGGAAAAAGTCATTGGCTTCTCCTGCAGCAGTAAAATCTAATAGGGAGTGTTCCATGGTCTGTATCTGATTATGAAGTTTCCCTAAGTCTAAACTAATATCTGAGCTATTCCAAATGCCTAACATATGATTTTTCAACATATTGGGCATTTGCACTTGTTGAGTCAATGATATTGCTTCCACAGTAACAGTAACAGTAACAGTAACAGTTGTTGTTATTAAAGCTGAATTCCCTAAGATTAGTAAGCCCACAAATCGTCCTGATAGCATTAAATCTTATAGTTGTTTTATCACAGCAAGATCATAATTATCATACCAATAAGTAGTTACAGTTACAGGCACCATAAGATAGGGTGGACGTTTTAACACCACAAAAGAACAAACATTATATTGAGGAGTTAAGCAAGATGAAAGCATACATTGTTCACAAGATTTTACATTAGGTCCATTTGTACATTAAGTTTTCCGGAATCATTGGTGAAAAGAAAAACATAAGGAGAGGATAAACAAGCCAAAATAGAGTAAATAGAGTCATTTTCTGGTCGGAGTTTGTGCTGCAGCAGCTTTCAGTCCTGCTGGGATGTTTATCTTGCCTCTCCTGCGGGCGCACGCGGCGGCCCTCACCCCACCCTCCGCTGAACTGCATTGGGTCTAGCGGCGGCCAAGCGAGACAAAAAATTGAGCAAATAGTATACAGTTCCCATATATCTCCTCTCCCCATCAACCGTCTATCCCATAGTTTTGCAGATGGAGGCTGGAGCTGCTACCAGCTGCCAGCGCCGCACGCTGGGTCCCCTCAGTCAGTCAGGCTGGCCCCGCCCACAGCTCCCGGTGCACGGCTGTTTCCTGTGGTGGCGGCAGCAGAGGAGTTCCCTTTTTGTTTTATGTGGTCGCGGCAGTGAAGGAACCAGGTGCCTGGGGGACTGTGGCATGATGAATCAGCCTGTCCGGGATCCAAATTGATGAACCTGCATCCTGTGGAAAAAATATAAGCACCTCCTCGACCACTAGTTAATGGGTCGGGACCTTTCCATTGTCCAAAGAGGAGGTCCTTCCACTTTACCAACAGCTTTGCATTTTGTTGCTCTGAACACCAATGATGAAACGTTGCAGTTGTCAATTTAATTTTTTAAATTTTTAAAATTTGTGTTTTAACAACATGATTTTAGGGATATGTTAATTTAAGTCTAATGTTTAGTTTAGGTCTCTGTATAAATTTAAATAATAAATGTATAACCTCTTTATCTCATTTAGGTATACAGATATACCTAAATAACGTATTTATATATGTATTTATGTACGGCAACAAGTATAAACTCATTGACATATAATATATATATCAATATACTTGAATTAATCTTTATAATTAACATATTAATTAATATATATTGCACCAATACAACATGCACACAACTAATACCAACCAACATAAACCAACACACTGTAATAATGTATGTCACACACACAATATAATTATACAGTATATATAACATATATCACCACAGCACACCAATCTCTACCAATCAATATCAGCCACATACATATTATATTACTGCAATACATATATTATATATATAATATAATTATACAGTATATATCTAATATGTATATATAGTATACATATTAATTTATATACCAATTAATTGAGTATAGATTTATAAACAAAATTAGGTATATTCTTTATTATATTTTATTTATACCCATACCCAATTAGGCAAACTGTAATTAGGCAAGTATATTTATATTATGTATTTATAACAATATATGAAGTATTGTTAATTGTTCTGCCTATTGACAACTAAGAAATTGAGAAAACCCTTCTCTGAGCAACTCCTATTTGAGACAGCACGTCCCTCACCCATAGGGTAAAGGGGAGCGAAGGAACTACAGAGAGTTAGGAAAGTTTCACAGGTATCCTCAAATTGCCAATCTAACATTTTTGAACTTTTAACTACTGTGGGGGCTTGAGGGCAAATGAAACAAAAGTTGACCCCTGAAATCTATCAGGGCAACTTGCCAATCATCACTATTTTGTAAAAGACTTGCAATTGATCCTTATTGGATGGAATTAATATATTTGTTACTTTTTTTCTAAAAAGTTCCACACTTCTTTTTCTTCCTTTTATAATTAATTGTGCCACCAAGTTGGGATAAGATAAAACTATTTTTCTTGGGGTCACTGGTAGATGGAACCAATGGGCCTTCTTGTCACAAGCATCCTGTTTTGTGGGAAGAATAATTTAATCTCATCTTTTGGTAATATTAATCCTAATTAACTGATCATTAAAGCCTCATCTATTTTAACAAAAGCCAACTCTGTCTCACTAGTCAACTTTTTCTTAGAACTGGGATTAGGATCGCTTTTTAAGCAATCAAACAAAAGCTTTAAATCTGCATTAGTCAGTTTTAAATGTGGGTGTATCCAATTAACACCCCCTAATAATTTCTGGAAATCATTTAAAGTTAGTAAACAATCTCTCCACAGCTTCAAAGAGGCATTATCAGTTTTAAAACTTTTGGCAGACCTAAATATAAGAAGCAAGTAACAAGGTGTTGCACAACATCTTTATAAGCTTTTCCAATTATCCTTTTGTAACCTAAATCTGGTCTATATCTTTTTAGGTGACAAGTAACCATCTAATCTTTGCTTGAATACCTCCAGCAACAGGGAACTCACTACTCACCAAGGTTTTAAACTCTCTCTCACCTTTTCCTCTACAGCATTCCCATCCTGCATACCACTTTCTCTAATCCCACCAACTCATTTTCAGTAGTATGTGTTGGCCAGGAGCTGGGCCAGTCTTTCCCAGCAATGCAAGAAACATCTGTTCTAGTGTCTAACAACCCTGATATTTTATTTCCTTGAATTAAAAAATCTTTTAAAGGCCTGGAAGCTGTAATTTTCTGCACCCAAAAAGCTAGATCACTAGATTTAAATCCTCTGGGCCCCTAGCTTGATAAGTCAAGGTTTTTTTTTTGTCTGATAATAAAGTAAAAGCAAAAGCTGTGTTATTCCTTAACCTTTATTAATTTGCAGTTTTAGCAGGTGGCAAGATCAAAGCTTTAATTTCCTCAGTACAATCAGCATTTACTACAGACACCAGCAAAATTTTTTGAGAAGAAAGCGAGCTACGCCCTAGCACAAGTCTTACAATGTCCTCAGGCAGGGGGCTAGCCACTCTAGTTGGAATCGGAGTAACCGGCACATCAGGGGTTAATATTGTTGCCATGGAGCTGAGGTCTAGTCCTGAGCTCCTGGGGTTAATTGGCATGGCTTGTTGTCTCTGTTTAGCAGGACATTGCTGGCAAAAATGTTCCATTTGGCCACAAGAGAAACATTTTATATTTGTAAAATCCTTTTTATTACCATTGTTTTTCTTTCTTTTTCTCTTTTCTGTTTTCCTTTTTTTCTCTCTCTCCTTTTTTTTTTTTTTTTTTTTTGTTTTGTTTTGTTTTGTTTTGTTTGGGTGAAGCCCTCCTGAGGAGATTTTTTGTAAGGAGTAGGCTCTGTTTTAAAAGCTCGTTTTTGTTTTTGTTTTTGTTTTTGTTTTTTTTTTTAATTCTGCCTATCTTTCCACCTTAGGCAATGTTCTGGGAGGCTTTGGATGTAAAGTGGGGAGTTCTTAAGCCCTGGGGAGGCGCAAGCGGAGGTGGCGGTCGGTTGTCTTAAATCAGAAAATGTTGGATAAATTTTTAAAGGTTTGTGTAGAGGGGGAGGGCGCTCGGCTGCAGCGTCCTGTAAGCACTCCCCTTCCTTGGGAGGAAGTCTCACTCCTTTTCTTTGTCAATGGCAGAAAATATGATCTGCGTAGAAGGTGGAGACCCACTACCATCTACCGCTATAGCCTCTCCCATAGTCTATCTAACAGCCTCATGATGGGGGGTCCAGAACATTTCTAATCATATTCCACAGAGAAAAAGCATTTACAAGAACTTTTTCTGGCTCATACAAAGTATAATAAGTTTTTAGCTGTTTTCCTTGCTTCACCCAAATATCTAAATTAACAGTGTCCTTTTCTGGAAACCAAGGACATTGCTCTTATACAAAATTTTAAAGAAATTGAACACTAGCCTTTTTATCTTTAATTTATCTTTTGTTTAACAGTTGCAAAATTACTTCTATAAAGAGTTGTCATTCTTTTGACTCATTGTTACCTGTGTCAGAAAATTAAGATTTATAGAAAAGTCTGCCTTGTCAAAGTTTTACCTTAGCCAAGGGGGGTTTTCTTTCCAACACGTAGAAAGTCTGCTTTGTCAAGGTTTTTACCCTTGCCAAGGGGGGTTTCTTTCAACCCATCTACCCTTCACTAAGGGGGGGTTTCTTTCAAACCCTTAAATTGGGTTTCTTTCAACCCAAAACTTCCCACCCTTCTTTCCCTACCTATCTTATGCAGGGGGGTCTGCAACACCCTGAGTGGGGTCCTAGCCATACCGAAAACTGCACACTGGGGGAGACCTACCTTCAAATAGCCTGTTCCGGGTACCAGTTGCTGGGGTCCTGCCCCGGTGGATCCAGGGTAATTCGAAGCAGGGACGGCGTGGCGAGGAAAAACTTATTTACTTAGAAATATAAGAGATTAGGAAGAAATAATATAGTAGGAAAATAAGTAGAGAAAAGAGGCTGAACAACTTGGTTTATGTGGAAAACCAATAAAGTTCCAAGACAAGGAACTTGCACCATGTACGTTAGGCCACTGGTGTCCTCTTGAATAGCAGGGGGTGCCCCACCTTGGGCTCCCTCTCGCGTGGATCTTAAAAGCCAAGGCAAATAAGTAGACATGGCAAGCCTCCACACCCCAGATGGGAATTCAGCCAGAAAACAGAGTAAGAAAAGACACAGGGGAAACCAGTCTAGTGACTGGCCCATCCTCTATTGTGTGGCAGGCTCCACTTTCACTTTCATCAAGAGGCTTTTTAGTTCCTCTTCACTTTCTGCCATAAGGGTGGTGTCATCTGCATATCTGAGGTTATTGCTATTTCTCCCAGCAATCTGGATCATATGTGAAATGAATTGCCAGTTCAGGTTTGATGCATCGTACAGGATGCTCTGGCCTGGTGCACTGGGATGACCCAGAGGGATTGGATGGAGAGGGAGGTGGGAGGGTGGTTCAGGATGGGGAACACATGTACACCTGTGCTGGAGTCATGTCAATGTATGACAAAACCAATATAATATTGTAAAGTAATTAGCATCCAATTAAAATAAATAAATTTATATTTAAAAATTTTATTAAAAAATAAATAAAAAATAAAAAATCAGTTGGACCTAAAAAAGAAAAGAAAACTTCAATTTTCATTCCAATCCCAAAGAATGGCAATTCCAAAGAATGTTCAAACTACCATAAAATTGTACTCATTTCTCATGCTATGAAGTAAAATTATGCTCAAAATCCTTCAAGCAAGGGTTTAACAGTACATGAACTGAGAAGTTCCAGATGTACAAGCTGGATTTAGCAAAGACAGAGGAACCAGAGATCAAATTGCCAACATCTACTGGATCATGGATAAAGCAAAGGACTTCCAGAAAAACATCTACTCTTTTTCATTGACTATGCCAAAGCTTTTGACTGTGTAGATCACAGCAAACTGTGGAAAATTCTTACAGAGATGGGAATACTAAACCCTAAACCACCTTACTTGTCTCCTGAGAAACCTGTATGAGGGCCAAGAAGCAGCAATTAGAACCATACATAGAACAATAGACTGATTCCACTGGCAAAGGAGTATGACAGGGCAGTATATTGTCACCTACTAATTTAACTTCTATGCAGAGTAGATCATGTGAAATGCTGAGCTGGTTGAATCACAATCTGGAATCAAGATTGCCCTGAAAACTATCAACAACTTCAGATATGAAGATGATATCATTCTAATGGCAAAAAGTGAAGAGGAACTAAAGAGCCTTTTGATGAAGGTGAAAGAGGAGAGTGAAAAAGCTGGCTTAAAACTTAACATTCAAAAAGCGAAGATCATGGCATCTTGTCCCATCACTTCATGGCAAATAGAAGGGGAAAAATTGGAAGCAGTGACAGATTTTATTTCCTCAGGCTCCAAAACCACTGCAGATGGTGACTGCAGCCATGAAATTAAGAGACACTTGCTCCTTGGAAGGAAAGTTATGACCAACATAGACAGCATATTAAAAAGCAGAGACATTACTTTTGCCAACAAAGGTCCACATAATCAAAACTATGATTTTTCTCCAGTAGTCATGTATGGATGTTAGAGTTGTTCCATGAAGAAGGCTGAGTGCCAAAGAACTGATGCTTTCAAATTGGGGTGCTGGAGAAGACTCTTGAGAATCCCTTGAACTGCAAGATCAGGCCAGTCAGTCCTAAAGGAATCAGTCCTGAATACTCACTGGAAGGACTGATGCTGAACCTGAAGCTCCAGTATTTTGGCAACCTAATGCAAAGAGCTGACTCCTTGGAAAAGCCACTGACGCTGGAAAAAATTGAAGGCAAAAGAAGCGGGGTGGTAGAGAGTGAGATGTTTAGAAAACATCACGGACATGGACATGAACAAATTCCAGGGGATATTGGAGGACAGAGCTTCAGTCCAAGGGGTTCGCAAAGAGTCAGACATGATTTAGTGACTGAACAACAACTGCAATACCATAATTTAAATAATTTCTTTATTTTTAAGAGAAGTATTATTTTTACAAAATATTGCTATTAAAAAAAACGGGTAAACATTCTCATGTACAATTATTCATACTTGAGTTGTTGCTTTAGGATAAATTCTCAGAAATAGGTCAAAGAGTATGGGCATTCTCAAGGCCCTTAACACTCAGTTAAAAATTGTTTTCCAGGAATATTGTTTTGATTTACTCTTCCATTAACTGTGTATGAGAATAGCTTTTTCACAGTAACTTTGCCAGCATGAGAAGTCTCATTTATCAAATGACAAATTGGCAGAGGTTAACATAGTGAGTGAACTGGTGGTTTAGACGCCAAGTCATGTCTGACTCTTGTGACCCCATGGACTGTAGCCTGCCAGGTTTCTCTATCCATTGGATTCTCCAGGCCAGAATACTGGAGTTTGTTGCCATTTCCTTCTTCAGGGGAGTGAACTGGTGGGAGTAAAATTTTGTACATTTCAGGAGAGCAATTTGTCATTGTCTTTCTGAAATGATGCATGCTAGGACACTAGAAAAATTCACAACATTTTAATTAGTTATACCAATCACAAAAGTTTTTCCTAAGAAAAAATAGATAGCATGTGTAAAATGAACATTTAAAATGTTAATTGTAGTGTTACAAAATAGTAGGGTAAAGGCAACTTACATAGGAATTATTGAAGAAATTGTGAAATAACTGCTAAAGATTAAATTACATATAAAACTACTAAACGTAGAAAAACGTTAATGGTGATGAGATACTAAGCAAAATAATCATGTATCAGTAAAATAAAATTTTTGAATTTTTAAAAACCATATGTTGATTTTATTTTTAAGTATGGAAAGAGATACCAAAATGTTAATAATGTGTTTGAGGTGTTTTTTGTTTGCTTTGTTTCTCTTATTATGCTCTTTTTTATATCTTTCTAGAATGATGCTTTCCCTGATGATGGGTAGGACTGAAGGTAAAAGGAGAAGGGGGAGGCAGAGGATGAGATGGTTAGATAGCATCACTAACTCAATGGATATGAATCTGAACAAATTCCCAGAGATAGCAGAGGACAGATAAGCCTAGTGTATTGCAGTCCTTGGGTTCGCAAAGAGTTGGACATGACTTAGCAACTGAACAACAATAACAACAACATCTTGGTAGAATATATATTTTAAAGAAAGTATGTATAAAGATAAAATCCTTATTTCTAAGTTTATAAAATTATAATCATTGATTCAAAAACTTGCCAAAATTTATTATAGTTAATATAGCATTTAAATGCCCTTATTTTCAATATCAATCAAAGCCATTGTTATCAGCTTTGTTTTTATTCTCAGGAAAATGGATTTTCTTTCTTAATTCTACTAATATGTTGAATTATTTTGTGTCATGCCTTTAACTGCAATTATGAGTGAATGTAATACTTTATATGTCACCTAATTAGTTTCATGAAAACTTATAAAACCACACAATATTCCCATATGTGAATATTTCCATATTTTTATCATTAATAAACATTAATTGACTTTTTAAAATTGGAAACTTTAAGATTTTTAAATACATTAAACTGTGTTACTCTTGGCAGTCCATCTAATTAGGGAATGAGTCTCTGCCAACTCTATTTCCGAATATTTCCATCCCAGTCAAATCAAATTCTTGCTAAGTCAATCTACCCCTCGGATGTTCCAAATGTGGTCTGTTAACCAGTGACATGGTCATCTCCAGGACGCTTTTGAAAATGCAAAATATTCAGCCCCATTCAAGACCTGTTCAAGTTTTCCAAATAATCTATATGTATGTTAATATTTGAGAAGCACTGGGCCAGAAATGATGGAGAATAAATTTTTTCAATCTTCCCCCACTTTTTTTGTTGGTTTTTGTTTGTGAATGTTATTTAAACCTAACATTGATGGTAAAAACAACTATTATAGTACTTTTCTGCCTAGCTTGAAACAATTTTTGTTTTTTTGACTGACTGGGGTAAAGTGTGGCTACATAATTTCAAACCAAACAAATCAAGACAAAGCTGAAGTTTTCCTGGAAAATAAAAATGTGGGAAAAAAATCACAGACAATTGCTTAAGTGTGCCTGTCAAGACTAGATATATTTTCAAGTGAAAAGATTTCTTCTTTCTTTATCAGACCAAAACATAGATTCCGGTTCATAAGAGATGACTACATCACAATTTATGGATGACATTTTCTGCTTCTAGGACTTCTTTCTGGGGAAAATGGGTTCTATCAAAGCTATGCTGTTAAAAGACATGAATATTTAAACTAAATATTTCAACTAAAAACAAAGCTAAAACATAAAAATAACATGACACTCTTTGACCACTTATACTAAACACATCTAGTGCAAAATAATATCCCTGGTTCAAAAGACCAGATGGAAAAAGTTTCTCCTGGAAATCAATGTTAATAAAGCAATCTTTTCAATCTTTCCAAGAACTTCACTACCTTGTATACCTGTAAACAGATTAGCAGGGAGAAAAATGATTATATTCTCCCAATGAGCCCAGTGGGAATAATTACTCAGTCTATGAGGAGTATATAGCTTAAAAAATCTCTAAGACAAATGCTTCCATGATTGTCGTATCTTCTCTGAGAGAGGTTCTTGTGAACATTCTAGAAAGTGGGTTTTAGATTGCTGATTGATTGCTGGGAGAAATATCAATAACCTCAGATATGCCGATGACACCACCCTTATGGCAGAAAGCGAAGAGGAACTAAAGAGCTTCTTGATGAAGGTGAAAGAGGAGAGTGAAAAAGCTGGCTTAAAACCCAACATTCAAAAAAACAAAGATCAGGGCATCTGGTCCCATCACTTCATGGCAAATGGATTAGGGAACAATGGAAAGAGTGATAGACTTTATTTTTGTGGGCTCCAAAATCACTGCAGGTGGTGACTGCAGCCATGAAATTAAAAGCCCCTTGATCCTTGGAAGAAAAACTATGACGAACCTAGGCAGCGTATTAAAAAGAGAAATTACTTTGCTGACAAATGTCCGTCTAGTAAAGGCTATGATTTTTCCAGTCGTCTTGTATGGATGTGAGAGTTGGACCATAAACAAAGCAGAGCGCCGAAGAATTGATGCTTTTCAATTGTGTTAAAGAAGACTCTTGAGAGTCCTTTGGGCAGCAAGGAGATCAAACCAGTGAATCCTAAAGTAAATCAGTCCTGAATGTTCATTGGAAGGACTGATGCTGAAGCTGAAACTTCAAAACTTTGGCCACCTGATGTGAAGAACTGACTCTTTAGAAAAGACCCTGATGCTGGGAAAGATTGAAGGCAGGAGGAGAAGGGAATGACAGAGAATGAGATGGTTGGGTGGCATCAATGGACATGAGTTTGAGAAAGCTATGAGAGTTAGTGATCAACAGGGAAGCCAGGTGTGCTGCAATCCAAGGGGATGCAATGAGTCAGACAGGAATGAGTGACTGAACTGAACCCCTTTACCAATATTTGGCAGATTAAGATGTCATAAATTATTTGATATTTCTCTTTTCAAAAGGTAAGATCTAATGTGCCTCTCTTTGCATCTGGCATGACCTTGCAACCAACAAAACTCAGGGAAGTGACACTTCAAGATTCACTGAAGTCCAGGACTAGATCAGAAAACACCATGCAACTTCTGCCTTGCCTCTGGGAACCCAGGCTATCCAGATGCTTCCAAATGGGTCTCCCCTCTTGAAAGTCACCTTCTACACAGCAAGAAGCCCAGGTTACTGCTCTTGGTGACAGTCCCAGGTGGAAATCTTGTGGATGAGTCATTTTGACATTGGTTGCCATTAAGCATTCAGAAGGATAGATGCTGAAGCTGAAACTCCAGTACTTTGGACACCTGATATGAAGAACTGACTCATTTGAAAAGATCCTGATGCTGGGAAAGATTGAAGGCAGGAGGAGAAGGAGAGGAGAAGGACGTTGTTGCTGTCGCTAAGACTAGACTGTAGAAGGAAGGTAACAACTTTGGGCACCTGGACCAATGAAAAAGCTAGGTACAGACTCTAAAGAAGATTACCTAAGAGGTAAGCAAAGACTGACGAATGAGAGAATAAAAGTACTGTTGCCTACTGTGCAGAAGGCTTTTTAAAATATGATATTGTTCTGTAGCCTGTTCCGAGGAATGTGTTTTCCCAAGAACATTAACATTTATTTTTGTGCAAACAAGCCAACTCTTTTCAACTACTAAATTACATTGGCTTCTAATGCATAGAAAAAGGAATTTCTAATTTGAAATTACATTTTGTTGCTTAAGTGAGGGATAGTTTTAGGTTACAGCTTAGTCTTCTTGAATTAAACTGTAACTGAATGAAACGTTAAAGACTCCAATCATTTCATACATATTTTTAACCAGTCTCATAAATTTGACTAATGTCTTTGATTTCTTTCAAAATTCTTTTTCCTGTTTTATATATAAAACACAAGGTAAGCTTCTTGGTTACTCCATGTCTGAGTCTCTCCTCATCAAGATGAAAAGAAACAGCTTATCACTGTGAAATATTTATTGAAGATGTATTGTAATATTTTAAATAGCCCCTCTGAGGCAGTGTCAGGATGCTGAAAAGATGGATAGTTTGTCTTGGAACCTAAGCTGTTAGCAAGGTTATGCAAACAAGAGTATACTGCTCTCAAAATTCCACCCAGGGAAACACAAGACAGAATTTCTTCCTTGTTATATAGTTTAATGCAATTTTCTTATGGGGAAGCATGGTTATGATATTTTACAATCAGCATGCATTTACTTTATTTACCCACTTACTGATTTCCGTCTGTTTAATTATTTACCCATTCTACATTTAAGAAGAATTTAAAGTCATTTACAGTAAAAAACAACAACAACAACAAAAAAAACACACTAGGAGAATCCATACAGTGGTAAGAAGCTTCGTATTTAGTTAAAAGTTGAAGAAATTACATGGACATTGGGTGAAACTGAATTACTGCTGATAGAATCAATGAAGCTCTCCGAATATTTACAATCTGGTCCATATTGTAATAGTAGATGACCTCGCTCTTTCATCTCACTGAGAAAACGGAAACAATAGGAAGATAACTTCCGGTTCCTCCCCAGACCATGAATTATATCTGAACCTGTTTTCTGCTTTCCTTTGTGTTTCCATGGGCGACCATTCCCTCTCATCTCAGGGCAATCGCTTTTCTAGGGTCCTGGATGCCATGTATTCCTTTCATCTAGTGAAGGGCTTGGTCCTGCAATTATCACCCTCTCCTGCATCTTCTATTATTTGTTCCTTACTATAGGATCACCCTATTACATACAAATACACTGTTGTAACTCTCATTAAAAAAAGGAAAAAAAAAAACCTCTTGATCCCACATTTCTCTTCCTTTCACTGCCATATGGCTTTGCTGCCTATACAGCAAAAGTTATTGAGATGCTGTCTTTACAGGGATTTGAGGCAACTATTAAATAATACCTTGTTTCCTGTTCCAGTTGAGGTCCAAATTGAGAGAGAAACAAGATTTAGAGAAACTGAGATTGATGACAAAGTGAATATGGGAGAACACAGTTTAGGTCCTCTAGTTATAGGCTGATATTTCTCTACCTCACTAGGCTGACACTCAGTCACTGGGTGGGACAAGTGTATGCCTCTCTGGCAAGGGCTGCCTCCTTTACCTAAAGAGGACAGAGAAGAACCAGTGTGTTCTGCAGGTCAGAAGCTGCAGAGAGGGGGAAAGGAATATGGCACCTCATCTGTGTTCTTTCCATAGTTCAGCATCAGATCAACTCCTCATTTTCTGGGAAGGAGTGATGAGGCAGAGAGGCCAGGAATGTGATTCTAGAGGAGACCTCTTTCTAGTCAAGAAGCTAAGGAAAGGAGGTTCCTTCCTAAATGCACTATGACCTCTTCTTTCAATGTTTCTTGAGTCTAAGACAGTTGGCTTTCACTCCACTGGTCCACAAACACTCGTATTATCCAGTCCCCAGTGAGTGCCAACTTGTCAGTAACAGCCAGGTACAGGCAAGGCACAGCTGCTGTGATGTCATAGATATGTGTTGTGTTGAGGCGTGGGAGGACCTGCAGCAGCCTCCACCTGCTTCCCCTTAGTTCCAATAAGGTGTGGAACAGATTCAGAAAGTTCTCCTGTGGGACCTCTCTGGGGCAGGGAGAAAGAGGGAAGAAAGGATGTAGAAAGTGATTCAGAATTAAATCAAGGTGGTTGGAATGGCATGAGGTGAGGAGGGGAAGCTCAGGGATGGTCAGGGGAGTTAGAGAAGTATAGAGAGATAGTAAGGCTAGGGAGTAGAGAGGCCAAAGTCTAGTGCAGCTGAATATCTGAAGTTCAAGGGAGGAAGATGGGAAGCCCAGGCAGTAGGGAGCAATGGCTTAGCTTCCCAGAAGCAATAGTCATCACAATTCTATCTTGGGCTGAGAGCAGAATATGAGCCAAAGAGACTTGAGCAGCATCTCTAGCAGGGACAGAGGCCAGAGCCCAAGGACCAGCTAGAGAGAGCAGAGAAGAGACACTTTCTCTGGAGCAGACAATTGACGGTTCTCTCTATACCTAGACTCCATCTCATGAAAAGGCAGAATGGTCTCTTCTTGAGAGAGGCAACAATAGTCTTCATAATGAGTCTAAACTTTAAATAAGCTTCACAAGGACTTTAAATATTCATTTAAAAAATTACTTTAGCAGAGACTGAATCACCTCAAATTATCAGATTAAAGTTTATTCAGCTATTATGGAATAATAGGTACCAAACTTCCCAGGTGGCACAGTGATAAAAATCCACCTGCCAATGTAGGAGGGGCAAGAGACATGGGTTCCATCCCTGGGTTGGGAACATCCCTTGGAAGAGAAATTGGCAACCTGCTCCAGTATTATTTCCTGAAAAATTCCATAAATAGAGGAGCCTGGTGGGCTGCAGTCCACGGGGTTGTAAAGAGTTTGACAGGACTGAGCATTCACTCATACAAGAGTAAGTCAGCTCATTTATAAGATGTAAAGCTCCTCTTCTGTACACTTTGTAGAAATATATTCTGAGTCTTCTGTAACTGTATCTACGTCCTAAGTGAACAATGAGCTTAAATTATGCTTCTTTTTGTCAAGTTTTGTTTAAGAGAATAATAATGTCACTTAATAACCATGCTGCTTCATTTTAATATTGTCAGCTGAGAAGTTGTAGCAGCTCAAACATAAACACAGGTTTAATTAATGATGAAAAGCAAAGGAAACACAACTTTTAGCAGAAAATGACTCATGCCTGAAAGTGTGGGACCCTGAAAGTGTTCCATCAGTGGCAGTTTAGTCTCGTGACATAAGCTCTTTAATTAGGAATCTCACAACTGAAGAGAAGGATTCTGACATGAATTTAGACACATTTTTGTTATGATTGAGAGGATCAGACATCTCTAATTAAGAAGAACCTTATTTCTGAACCTCTTCTTGAACCTGGACAGATATTCTGGATTTATACTACATGGGAATGACTAATAAGCACTTAGAGTATTCCTGCTGTTTGGGGAGGAGTATTGATTTCCTCATGAACAATCCTGCTGCATTGCCCAGGAGAGGCCCTGGGAAAAATTGGACTGTATCACCACAGGGGATGGGTTAAAAATAAAGGCATTGCCCTGTGGGACCTTGAACTAGTTAGAAGGCAAAGGAACTCCCAGAAACATAACTTATAACAAGGTGGCATGATTGTTAACTACTGGCAATTGCAGCACAAAAAAAGTGGGAAAAAGATTTACACAATTAAGACACCATTTTTATATCAGTGAGTCAGAGCTAGAGTTACAGAATGAACTCAAAGTATAGGCGGCAGGGTATTGAACATGCGAAAATAAAGAAGATTTCCATTTACAGTTATCTTAAATTTAGATGCTAACTCACTTGTTTTTGAATATGACTACCCATAAAACAAATTTTTTTAAATGCAAGTAATGATGTAGTAGAATGCAAAAACAATTCAAATACATAAATTTATGCTGTTCCCTGATATTTACAATACAAATGATAATCTCTAAAAATATTTTGCCTATGTGTCTCCAACCCAGAGTTCTTTGGTATCTGATGAAATACATACCATGTTGTTATGTTAACTGCTACAAGTGAGCAAATACTAGTTAAGTCATACTTTGGGGAAACATATTTTTCTTTCTCTTTTAAGGAAACAACTGTATTTGCCCAGCTTTGATTACTCATAGTCCCACCTCTGCTCGTAGGATTAAACTATCCATTTGATCTTTCAACTTTCTAACTCTTCCTTGAAAACCTTTTTTGTGCTTTGGTTTTTCAATGTGCACTCATCAAACCACTTTATTCTTCAACATGTCTATGACTTGATTCTGCTCATAGCATGTTCAAAGAAGGAACATCTTTACCTGGAAGAGGGGTCATTTGTCTTCAGTAATCATATCATTCACATTTGTCAATAGGGCTGCCTCTCATGTGAGTGAAGTGGTTGAGTGGCATCTTGATTCACAGAAAGTGTGCCCTAGAGGGTGATTTGAATACCTCTCTTGGATTCCTATCACAAATTAGAAGTGGATGCATCGTGCTTGCTGATGTTTGCACAGAAAATTTGAGGGAAAGGGGAATATGGCCAATGATATTACCTGTGTTTTGTTTGTTTGGTTTTTAGTGAAGCATCACAATTTTTTATTAAAAAATTTTCCAGTATTTGGCATGCTGTATTTATTTTTTCTGTAGACAATTCTTACAATGTTTGTGATGTTGTGTTATTCTCTGCTATACAATGAAATGAATCAGCTATATGTATACATATATATCCACCCTATTTTTTCTAATGCAGAGTTAGGGGCTGAGATGGGAGAAAGCCAAGAGTCTAAGAAGATGGGGCAAATGAAATTCAGCTTGTCCGCATTTCTGGTGCATAGGACTTCTCAGCATGTACCTTGGAATTGATTTAGACTTTCTGTAACAAATTTTAAATTGGAAACAAGATACACTAGAACTTGGGGAATGAATTTCAGAAAATATTAGAATGTATGTTTTTAGTGCCAGGTTTAAATCCTGACTCTGCCATTAACTGGCTCTGACTATGGGCAAAGCTATTATTTGGTTTTAAGAAATAACTCTATAAAGAATGAAGAGGTTGAGCCAAAGCAAAAACAATGCCCAGCTGTGGATATGACTGGTGACGGAAGCAAAGTCTGATTCTGTAAATAACATTATTGCATAGGAACCTGGAATGTTAGGTCCATGAATCAAGGCAAATTGGAAGTGGTCAAACAGGAGATGGCAAGAGTGAACATCGACATTTTAGGAATCAGTGAACTAAAATGGACCGGAATGGGTGATTTTAATTCAGATGTCTGTTGTATCTACTACTGTGAAAGAACCCCTTAGAAGAAATGGAGTAGCCCTCAAAGTCAATGAAAGAGTCTGAAATGCAGTTCTTGGGTGCAGGCTCAAAAATGACATAATGGTCTCTGTTCGTTTCCATGGAAAACCATTCAGTATCACAGTAATCCAAGTCTATGCCCCAAGCACTAATGCCAAAGAAGCTAAAGTTGAATGGTTCTATGAGGACTTACAAGACCTTCTAGAATTAACCAAAAAAGATGTCCTTTTTTATCATAGGGGACTGGAATGCAAAAGTAGGAAGTCAAGAGATATCTGGAGTAACAGGCAAATTTGGCCTTGGAGTACATAATGAAGCAGGGAAATGATAAAAGAGTTTTGTCAAAAAAATACACTGGTTACAGCAAACACCCTCTTCCAACAAACAAGAGATTACTCTACACATGGAAATCACCAGATGGTCAATACTAAAATCAGATTGATTATATTCTTTGCAGCCAAAGATGGAAAAGCTCTATACAGTCAGCAAAAGCAAGACTGGGAGCTGACTGTGGCTCAAGATAAAAAATTCCTTATTGCCAAATTCAGACTTAAATTGAAGAAAGTAGGGAAAACCACTAGACCATTCAGGTATGACCTAAATCAAATCCTTTATGATTATGCAGTGGAAATGACAAATAAATTCAAAGGATTAGATCTGATACGGTGCCTGAAGAGCTCTGGACGTAGGTTTGTGACATTGTACGGGGTCAGTGATCAAAAGCATCCCCAAGAAAATAAATGCAAAAATGCAAGTGGTTTTCTGAGGAGGACTTATAAAATAGCTGACAAAAGAAGAGAAGCAAAAGGCAAAGGAGAAAAGGGTTAGGGTTAGATATACCCATCTGAGTGCAGAGTTCCAAAGAATAGCAAGGAGAGATAGGAAAGACTTCCTCAGTGATCAATGCCAAAAAATAGACGAATACAATAGAATGCCAAAGACTAGAGATCTCTTCAAGAAAATTAGAGATCCCAAGGGAACATTTCATGCAAAGATGGGCACAATAAAGGACAGAAATGGTATGGACTTGACAGAAGTGGAAGATTTTAAAGAGGTGGCAAAAATACACAGAAGAACTTAATGACTCAAACCACAATGGTGTGATCACTCACCTAGCACCAGATATCCAGGAGTGCGAAGTCAAGTGGGCCTTAGGAGGCAACATTATGAACAAAGTTAGTGGAGGTGAGCTATTCTAGTTGAGTTATTTCAAATCCTAAAAGATGATGCTGCGAAAGTGCTGCACTCAATATGTCAACAAATTTGGAAAACTCAGCAATGACCACAGGACTGGAAAAGGTCAGTTTTCATTCTAATCCCAAAAAGGCCAAAAAATCCCAAAAAATCCCAAAAAATCCCAAAGAATGTTCAAACTATCACACAGTTGTACTCATCTCACATGCTAGCAAAGTAATGCTCAAAATTCTCCAAGCTAGGCTTCAGCAGTACATGAATTGAGAACTTCCAGATGTTCAAGCTGGTTTTAGAGAAGTCAGAGAAACAAAGGATCAAATTGCAACATCTGCTGGATCGTCATAAAAGCAAGAGAATTCCAGAAAAACATCTACTTCTGCTTAGTGATTATGCTAAAGCCTTTGACTGTGTGGATCACAACAAACTGAAAAATTCTTCAAGAGATGGGAATACCAGGCTGCCTTACTGGTCTCCTGAGCAAATTGTGTGCAGGTCATGAAACAACAGTCAGAACCAGACATGGAACAATGGACTGGTTCCAAGTTGGGAAAGGAGTACGTCAAGGCTGTATATTGTCACCCTGCTTATTTAACTTTTATGCAGAGAACATCATGTGAAGTGCCAGGCTGAATGAAGCACAAGCTGGAATCAAGATTGCAGGGAGAAATGTCAATAACTTCAGATATGCAAATGACACCACCCTTATGACAGAAAGCGAAGAGGAACTAAAGAGCTTCTTGATGAAAGTGAAAGAGGAGAATGAAAAAGCTGGCTTAAAATTTAACATTCAAAAAACAAAGATCATGCATCTGGTCCCATTATTTTCTGGCAAATAGATGGGGAAGCAATGGAAACAGAGTCTTTATTTTCTTGGGCTCCAAAATCACTGCGGATGGTGACTGCCACCATGAAATTAAAAGATGTTTGTTCCTTGGAAGAAAAGTTATGATGAACCTAGACAGCATATTAAAAAGCAGAGACATGACTTTGCCAACAAAGGTCCATCTAGTTAAAGCTATTTTTTTTTTTTTTTTGCAGTAGTCATATATGGATGTGAGAGTTGAACTATAAAGAAAAGTGAGTGCCAAAGCTTTGATGCTTTTGAACTGTGGTGTTGGAGAAGACTTGAGAGTCCTATGGACTGCAAGGAGATCCAACCAGTCCATCCTAAAGGAAATCAGTCCTGACTCTTCATTGGATGGACTGATGCTGAAGCTGAAACTCCAGTACTTTGGCCACTTGATGTGAAGAACTGACTCATTGGAAAAGAAGCTGATGCTGGAAAAGACTGAAAGCAGGAGAAGGGGATGACAGAGGATGAGATGGTTAGATGGCATCACCGACTTGACAGATATGAGTTTGAGCAACGTCCCAGATTGGTGATAGACAGGAAAGCCTGGTGTGCTGCAGTCCATGGATTACAAAGATTTGGACATGACTGAGTGACTGAACTGGTCTGATATATATATATATTTAATCTTATGCCTATCTTTATTTTTTTTCCTTTTTTAAAAAATTTAAATTTATTTATTTTAATTGGAGGCTAATTACTTTACAATATTGCATTGCTTTTGCCATACATGAATTTCTGTTTGTTCATGTGTCAGGATGCTTGGCCATCTACCAGGGCCCTGCCCCTAATTCTGCTCAGCTGTTTTCAAGCTCTATTCTTTAGAAGTGGCTGAGCTTCTCCTTTGTTCCAAAGATCAATTAAGTTGTTCTGAAGAGATCAAAATAATTTCATACCTCTTGCTGAATATTGTTTTGAAGGTGTAGATTTTACCCATTTCTGGTCAACAAGATATAAAGAAAGTCTGGGAGAATTGTGAGGACATTTTCCTGGCCATAATAACCCCTCTTGTTACTGTTCGCCACTGTATGAGAGTATGATTTCTAGAAGACTGGGAACCATCTTGTGGGAAGAAAGTCACGTGAGAATAGTCAAAATTCACACGCCAAGGATGGAAGAAGGAAGTGGTGCCAATACCATGGCCCCTGCTGACTTCTTGAGTTCCTGCATCAACAGAGTTTGAGACTTCTTATTATGGAAAATAATCAATTCTTCCTATTGTAAAAGTCAGTTGGATTAGGTTTCCTGTGGGACCAATTCCTCTTAATAGATATATTAGTTCTATGAAATGGGAATTGGAATATATGTATCAAAGGTTTTGAGAAAAGAATATGAGATATATGTGTAACATTTCACACAGCAGGTGTCATGTGCTTAGTAAATGTCACCATTGTTATAATTAACATCAGGATTATTATTATCTCAATATTTTCTAGGCATAGAAAATGTTTTCTTTCTTTTCTTCTAGGTTATTTGACTGACCAATTATAGGCATACCTTGGTGATATGCAGGTTCTGTTCCAGACTACCTCCAATAAAGCAAATATTGCAATAAAGGGAGTCACAAATTGTTTGGTTTCCCAATGCATATATAAGTTATATTTACCCTATACTGTATTCTATTAAATGTGCAATAATATTATGTCTATAAAACAGTGTATATACCTTAATTAAGTATACTTTATCGCTAAAAAATGCCAACCATCATCTGAACCTTGGGCAAGTCATAATCTTTCTGTTGGTGGAAGGTCTTGCCTCAATGTTGATGGCTACTGACTAATGAGGAAGGTGGCTGCTAAAGAAAGACTGAGGTGGTTGTGACAATTTTTTAACATAAGACAACAATGAATCTGCAGCATTGATTGATTCTTCCTTTTCATGAAAGATATCTCTGTAGGATGCAGTACAGTTTGATAGCATTTTATCCACATTAGAACTTCTGTCAGAATTGGAATCAGTCATCTCAAACTCTGCTGCTGCTTCATGAACTAAGTTTATGTAATATTCTAAATCCATTTTCTTTGTCATTTCAACAATTATCACAGCACCTTCACTAGAAGTAGATTTCATCTCATGAAATCGCTTTCTTCGCTCATCCATAAAAACTAACTCCTCATCCGTTGAAGATTTATCATGAGATTATAGCCATTCAGTCAAATCTTCAGAACTTCTAGTTCTCCTGCTGCTTTTCAGTTCAGTTCAGTCGCTCAGTCATGTCCGACTCTTTGCGACCCCATGAATCACAGCACGCCAGGCCTCCTGGTCCATCACCAACTCCCGGAGTTCAACCAGACTTGCATCTATCGAGTCTGATGCCATCCAGGCATCTCATCCTCTGTCGTCCCCTTCTCCTCCTGCCCCCAATCCCTCCCAGAATCAGAGTCTTTTCCAATGAGTCAAATCTTCGCATGAGGTGGCCAAAGAACTGGAGTTTCAGCTTTAGTATCATTCCTTCCAAAGAAATCCCAGCGTTGATCTCCTTCAGAATGGACTGGTTGGATCTCCTTGCAGTCCAAGGGACTCTCAAGAGTCTTCTCCAACACCACACTTCAAAAGCATCAATTCTGCAGCGCTCAGCCTTCTTCACAGTCCAACTCTCACGTCCATACATGACCACAGGAAAAACCATAGCCTTGACTAGATGGACCTTAGTCGTCAAAGTAATGTCTCTGCTTTTGAATATGCTCTCTAGGTTGGTCATGACTTTTCTTCCAAGGAGTAAGTGCCTTTTAATTTCATGGCTGCAGTCACCATCTGCAGTGATTTTGGAGCCCCCCAAAAATAAAGTCTGACACTGTTTCCACTGTTTCCCCATCTATTTCCCATGGAGTGATGGGACCAGATGCCATGATCTTCGTTTTCTGAATGTTGAGCTTTAAGCCAACTTTTTCACTCTCCTCTTTCATTTTCATCAAGAGGCTTTTTAGTTCCTCTTCACTTTCTGCCATAAGGGTGGTGTCATCTGCATATCTGAGCTGATTGATATTTCTCCTGGCAATCTTGATTCCAGCTTCTGCTTCTTCCAGTCCAGCGTTTCTCATGATGTGCTCTGCATATAAGTTAAATAAGCAGGCTGACAATATACAGCCTTGACGTACTCCTTTTCCTATTTGCAACCAGTCTGTTCTTCCATGTCCAGTTCTAACTGTTGCTTCCTGACCTGCATATAGGTTTCTCAAGACGCAGGTCAAGTGGTCTGGCATTCCCATCTCTTTCAGAATTGTCCACAGTTTATGGTGATCCACACAGTCAAAGGCTTTGTCATAGTCAATAAAGCATAAATAGATGTTTTTCTGGAACTCTCTTACTTTTTCCATGATCCAGCAGATGTTGGCAATTTGATCTCTGGTTCCTCTGCCTTTTCTAAAACCAGCTTGAACATCTGGAAGTTCACGAT
Source organism: Capra hircus (assembly GCF_001704415.2). Lineage (NCBI taxonomy): Eukaryota > Metazoa > Chordata > Mammalia > Artiodactyla > Bovidae > Capra > Capra hircus. The sequence continues at coordinate 38,597,522 of NC_030827.1, forward strand.
TCACGAATTGCTGAAGCCTGGCTTGGATAATTTTGAGCATTACTTTACTAGCATGTGAGATGAGTGCAATTGTGTGGTAGTTTGAGCATTCTTTGGCATTGCCTTTCTTTGGGATTGGAATGAACACTGACCTTTTCCAGTCCTGTGGCCACTGCTGAGTTTTCCAAATTTGCTGGCATATTGAGTGCAGCACTTTCACAGCATCATCTCTCAGGATTTGAAATAGCTCCACTGGAATTCCATCACCTCCACTAGCTTTGTTCGTAGTGATGCTTCCTAAGGTCCACTTGACTTCACATTCCAGGATGTCTGGCTCTAGATGAGTGATCACACCATCGTGATTATCTGGCTCATGAAGATCCTTTTTGTACAGTTCTTCTGTGTATTCTTGCCACCTCTTCTTAATATCTTCTGCTTCTGTTAGGTCCATACCATTTCTGTCCTTTATCGAGCCCATCTTTGCATGAAATGTTCCCTTGATATCTAGTTTCTTGAAGAGATCTCTAGTCTTTCTCATTCTGTTGTTTTCCTCTATTTCTTTGCATTGATCGCTGAAGAAGGCTTTCCTATCTCTTCTTGCTATTCTTTGGAACTCGGCATTCAGATGCTTGTATCTTTCCTTTTCTCCTTGGCTTTTTGCTTCTCTTCTTTTCACAACTATTTGTAAGGCTTCCCCAGACAGCCATTTTGCTTTTTTGCATTTCTTTTCCATGGGGATACTCTTGATCCCTGTCTCCTGTACAATGTCACAAACCTCATTCCACAGTTCATCAGGCACTCTATCTATGAGATCTAGGCCCTTAAATCTATTTCTCACTTCCACTGTATAATCATAAGGGATTTGATCTAGGTCATACCTGAATGGTCTAGCGGTTTCCCCTGCTTTCTCTATATTTATTCCCTCTACTGAAGTCTTGAACTCCTCAAAGTCATCCATGAGGATTGGAATCAAATTATTCAAACTCCTGTTAATGTTGATATTTTTACCTGTTCCCATGAACCATGCATGTTCTGGCATCAAGAATGGTGCATCCTTTTCAAAAGGTTTTCAATTGCCTTTGCCCATCCAGATCAGTTCAGTTCAGTTCAATTCATTCACTCAGTCATGTCCGACTCTTTGTGACCCCATGAATTGCAGCACACCAGGCCTCCCTGTCCATCACCAACTCCCAGAGTTCACTCAAACTCATGTCCACCGAGTAGGTGATGCCATCTAGCCATCTCATCCTCGGTCATCTCCTTCTCCTCCTGCCCCCAATCCCTCCCAACATCAGGGTCTTTTCCAGTGAGTCAACTGTTCGCATGAGGTGGCCAAAGTATTGGAGTTTCAGCTTCAGCGTCAATCCTTCCAATGAACACCCAGGACTGGTCTCCTTTCGAATGGACTGATTGGATCTCCTTGCAGTCCAAGGGACTCTCAAGAGTCTTCTCCAACACCACAGTTCAAAAGCATCAATTCTTCAGTGCTCAGCTTTCTTCACAATCCAACTCTCATATCCATACATGACCACTGGAAAAACCATAGCCTTGACTAGATGGACCTTTATTGGCAAAGCAATGTCTCTGCTTTTTATTATGCTCTCTAGGTTGGTCATAACTTTCCTTCCAAGGAGTAAGCATCTTTTAATTTCATGGCTGCAATCACCATCTACAGTGATTTTGGAACCCCCAAAAACAAACTCTGACACTGTTTCCACTGTTTCCCATCTATTTCCCATGAAGTGATGGCAGATAAAGCCTTATAAAATGTAGTTTTTGAAAAATAAAACTTGGAAGTCTAAATGACTCTTTGATCCCTGGGCTTCAGAATGGGTTTTGTGTTAGCAGGCATGAAAACAACATGAATCTTATTGTACATCTCTATCAGAGCTCTTGAGTGATCAGGTGTACCATCAATGAGCACTAATATTTTGAAAGGAAGCCTTTTTTTCTGAGCAGTAGCTCTCAACAATGGGTTTAAAACATTCAGCATATTATGTTGTAAGCAGATGAGCTGTCATCCAGGCTTTGTCATTCCATTTATAGAACACAGCAGATTTAGCATAATTCTTAGAGGCCCTACGACTTTTAGAATGATAAAAATAAGCAATGGCTTCAGCTTAAAGTCACCAGCTGCACTGGCCCCTAACCAGAGAGTTAGCCTGTCCTTTGAAGCTTGATTTTTTTCTCTTGCTGTTAAAGTTCCAGATGGCATCTTCTTTCAGGATAATGCTGTTTCATCTGCATTGAAAATCTGTTGTTAAAGTATCGTCCTTCATTAGTGATCTTGGCTAGATCTGCTGGATAACTTGCTGTAGCTTCTACATCAGCACTTGTAGCTTCACCTTGGATTTTTATATTATGGAGATGGCTTCTTTCCTTCAACTCCAGGAACCAATCTTTACTAGCATTAAACTTTTCTTCTGCAGCTGCCTCGTCTTTATCAGTCTTCATAAAATTGAAGAGAGGACCTTGTTCTGGCCTAGGCCTTGGTTTAAGAGATATTGTGGCTGATTTGATCTTCTCTTCAGATAATATCAGAGTATCAGCAATAAGACTGTTTCCTTTCTTGTCATTCACATGTTCACTCAAGTAGCACTTTTAATTTTCCTCAAGAACGTTTCCTTTCCATCCACAACTTGACTAAGTGTATGGTACAAGATGGCTAGCACTCGGCCTATCTCAGTTTCAGCGTGCTTTCCTCTTTGCACTTTATCATTTCTAGCTTTTGATTTAAAGTGAAAGACATACAACTCGTCCTTTTACTTAAACACCTAGAGGTCATTATAGGGTTTTTAACTGGACTGATTTCAATATTGCTCTGTCTCAAGGAATAGGGAGGCCTGAGGAAAGGTAAAGAGATGGGGAACTGGCTGGTCAGTGAAACAGTAAGAATACACATAATGCTTATTATTTGCCATCTTTTATGCGTACATTTCATGGTACCCGAAAACAATTACAATAGCAACTTCAAATAGTAAACAAGCCAAGGTTGGTTCCTGGGGTTGATTAATCACAGATCACCTCAAAAATTATAATAATTATGAAAAAGTTTGAAATAGTGTGAGAATTACCAAACTATGTCACAATGATAAGAAGTGAGTAAGTGTTGTTGAAATAATAGACTTGCTGGATATAGGGTTGCCATAAATATTCAGTCTGTAAAGACAAGCCAATATTTACAAAATGCAATAAAGCAAAGAACCACAGAATGAGGTACGCTGCTGCTGCTGCTGCTGCTAAGTTGCTTCAGTCGTGTCCGACTCTGTGCGACCCCGTAGACAGAAGCCCACCAGTCTCCCCTGTCCCTGGGAGTCTCCAGGCAAGAACACTGAAGTGGGTTGCCATTTCCATCTCCAATGCAGGAGGGTGGAAAGTGGAAATTGAAAGTGAAGCCGCTCAGTCATGTCCAACTCTTAGTGACCCCATGAACTGCAGCCTACCAGGCTCTTCTGTCCATGGGATTTGCCAGGAAAGAGTACTGGAGTGGGTTGCCATTGCCTTCTTCCAGGATGACATATGCCTGTGATTAAATTGCCATAAGACAGATTAATAGGAGAAAAACACATTTAATTCTGTATATATGGGAGCCTTACCAAAAAAAAGAGAGAGAGAGACTCAAAGAAGTAACCAAAGTAGGCAAGTTTTATATCTTTAAAACAATAAATTTGTGAAACATTGGCAGGACAAACAAGTTTGGACTTGGGGTAGTAAATTTGTTAAGGAGTAACAGGTTTTTTTTGTATAGCCTACTTGGCCTTAAATTCCCTATTTTTGGTGATAAAGATGACTTTAACCCTTCTGGTGCGGAGAAGCTTACCTTTCACATGAGAGAGTTACTTCTTGTTTTCAGGGGGAAAGAAGAGAGTCAGAATGTTCTTCTTGAACCAGCTGTTTCTTAAGTAACTAATTAAAAAGAGACACAGATATATAGAAGTCTTTTGGACTCTGTGGGAGAGGGCGAGGGTGGGACAATTTGGGAGAATGGCCTTGAAACATGTATAATATCATATGTGAAACAAATCGCCAGTCCAGGTTTGATGCATGATACAAGATGCTCGGGGCTGGTGCACTGGGATGACCCAGAGGGATGGTATGGGGAGGGAGGTGGGAGGGGGGTTCAGGATGGGAAACACGTGTACACCCGTGGATTCATGTTGATGTATGACAAAACCAATACAATATTGTAAAGTAATCAGCCTCCAATTAAAATAAATTTATATTATGAAAAAAAAATACTCACTATACCAAAATGACATATGTAGGGGTAGCATAAAGTAAGAAATTTCAAATCAGAGAGGCTAAATGACTTGCCAAAAGTCACCTAATGAGCAAAAAATAAGGCAGAAAACAGATTCAAATTCCTAGCCTCCTACAGGACTTTATGTTTTTCCCTCATTGTGAGGCCTCCTATGTTAGAAAAATATCTCTATTAGGTTACTATCACCATCAAAGACCTTACTTTTTTTTTTTAAGAGATGACCTTTATTCAATTTAAAGCTTACTTAGCATCATCAATAAATGTTTCATTCAAAAGGAATGAGAAGCATCACTTTTCTTGTATCTTAGGGAACAAATCCACAGGTAAACATATTTATTGAAAACATAAGAATGAATTTCCCTCAAAACAGAGTGACACATGAACAAGCCATATAAATAAACTCATTTTTATATATTTATTTTTAAATTGCTTTTTATTGGAGTGTAGTTGATTTATAATGTTTTGTTAGCTTCTACTACACAGCAAAATGAATCAACCATACATATACATATAGCCTAAGGACCCTAAATCTTACAGAGTTTCTTTTCCTTTCTCTAAAATAATGACACACCAGCCAGTATTTGATTTAGCTGCTTCCTCCTTGTAAGGCATTTGTTTTACTTTTCTAATACTCATATGCATCTTCATGCTTGCTCCTAAAAGAGCAGCAACACAAAATAAAACTCCCAAAACTCCATTTTAAGAGCTAGAAAATTGAAAGCAAAAAAGAGTAAGGGCTGTATATTTTGTCTTTCCAGATAATAAATATTTTGTCTTCCTGGATGTCAATTCAATTCTTTTTTCATTTCACCGTTTTCTTACAATGAGAAAAGAGAAAGTATAGAGTTTTACCCCAAGGAGGGAGCATAGAAAATAGGAAGAGGTAATTCAGAGAACATTAGGGAAGAAACCACCCCCATTTTCACCCCATTTGCTCCAATTTCCTAACATCTTCACAAATTGAAACAGCAGATAATTTTTATTGTTCCTGGTGATGTCATGGATGTCTGGAAAAACTTATTTCACATGAGTTTTTGTTCATAATAGACTGAACCACTTTGATTTTTATGTTTTGTCCTGACCTTTTGATTTCAGGACAGGGCTGGTTGTTAACTCTCAGAGCATTTCCTAGCAGAGTTATGCTCTGCAAAGAAATGAAGCTTTCTTTGTCAATTCTGTGTCATTGTGCAGTGGAAATCATGATATGTGGTATTATTCTTTAGTAGAGTCATCTCCAAAAGAAGTAATGTTCTCCTATTAAAAATTTAAAAATTACTTTAGAGACTTAGGGCATTGGAATTGCCGGAGAGTTAGACAAGCTGGAAAAATACTGTTTCTCTAAGATTACCAAGAGATTTTTCACTTAAATAAAATAATGTATCCTCATCACAGTTTCCTGCAATTTCAGATTCAGGGTGGCGGAACCAACACAGAATATGACTCACTAGTGCCCCATGCTGAGTAAATTATGGGAAGAATAAAATCTTCCTACAGAGCTGATCACATCCATTGATATTTGCAGTAGTTTGAATGATTGATTCCCGTAAATAACTCCATCTCAGATAATGGGTAAAGGTATTTTCAATATTGTTATTTCCCTTACCAGTCTAGACATGGTTATGTGATGACATTGAAGCTGATGAGGCAGAAGGAAAGTCAGGGGGAGGTGAGGGAAGGGATTTTCTGAGATGAATGAGATTGTATTTTAGGCTGAGTTCCCTAAGGAAGACCCTGAGATGTGGATTCTTATGAAAGGTATGTACTGACCATACATACCTGGAGAACAAGAACAAAGGAAGCAGAATGAGGGGTAGAAAACAGCTGAGCAAGAATGTGTTCTCAGTCAGGAAAGGGCTTCAGTCTCATCCAATGGGAAAACCTGGAGCAAAACTGCATCCAAGGAGTTGATTCCACCTTGAGGTGAAGGGTGAAGGGAAATGAGTTCAGAGAGATAGAGTGGAGTCACGTCATGGAAGGCTTTCAGTGCCAAGCAAAAGAGCTTGTGGTGACTCTATAACTGATGAGAAGCCAGAAAAAGTTTTATTTTATTTTATTTATTTATTTATTTTAATTATTTTTTTTTAATTTTACTTTACTATACTGTATTGGTTTTGCAGAAAAAGTTTTAAATGGGTCAGATACAGCTATGAAATAAGCCCATTGTTGCAGATAGGAGAATGGATTAAAGAGGACATGACCAGAGCTAGGCAGACACAAGAAATTTTATTGCCCAGATTTTAACTGATGAGAGACTGACTTATGACATAGCATGAAGAGTAATGAGAGAAAGATTTGAGGCACAACTTGGAAGTGAAATCAGCAACACATGGCAATTGACTAGAGCAGAGTTAAGTGAAAAGAGGAGATACCATTTCACGCCAGTCAGAATGGCTGCGATCCAAAAGTCTACAAGCAATAAATGCTGGAGAGGGTGCGGAGAAAAGGAAACTGTCTTACACTGTTGGTGGGAATGCAAACTAGTACAGCCACTATGGAGAACAATCCCACTGCTGGGCATACACACCGAGGAAACCAGAATTGAAAGAGACACGTGTACCCCAATGTTCATCATAGCACTGTTTATAATAGCCAGGACATGGAAGCAATCTAGATGTCCATCAGCAGATGAATGGATAAGAAAGCTGTGGTACATATACACAATAGAGTATTACTCAGCCATTTAAAAGAATACATTTGAATCAAGTCTAAGGAGCTGGATGAAACTGGAGCCAATTATACAGAGTGAAGTAAGCCAGAAAGAAAAACACCAGTACAGTATACTAACACGTATATATGGAATTTAGAAAGATGGTAACAATAACCCTGTATGTGAGACAGCAAAAGAGACACAGATGTATAGAACAGTCTTTTGGACTCTGTGGGAGAGGGAGAGGGTGGGATGATTTGGGAGAATGGCATTGAAACATGTATAATATCATATAAGAAACAAATCACCAGTCTGGGTTCTATGCAGGGTGCAGGATACTTGGGGCTGGTGCACTGGGATGACCCAGAGGGATGGCGTTGGGGGGCAGGTGGGATGGGGATTCAGGATTGGGAACACATGTACACCCGTGGCGGATTCATGTTGATGTGTGGCAAAATCAATACAACATTGTAAAGTAAAATAATAATAATAATAAATAAATAAATAAACAAACTAAAATGTTTAAAAAAAAAAGAGACAAGTAACATCCCAAGCTTTCTAGCTAGTGACTTCTGCCTCCCCTGATTAGCCAATATTCAATAAAAGATAAAAATGACAAGCAGAGATGAGTTCAGTTTGGGAAGCCCAGTGTTTATGGTATCTGTAGAGACATTTAACACTTTACCATGGAAGTCTGAAGATTCATGAGGATAAACTTGGGCTGAAGATGCTATGCAGTTGCCATCAGAGTATTTACTGTATGGGGCAAGCAAAACCAAAGGAGAGTCCAGAAGAGGTGGTTTGACTATTGCAGGCAAATAACGCTCCCTCTAAAAATGTTCATCTTGTAATCCCTGTAACCTGTGAATATGTTTCCTCTCATGGCAAACGAGACTTTGTGGACATGATTAGGAAAAGGATCTTGAGGTGGATTATCTGGATCATCTGGGCAAGCCCACTATAAACACAAAGACTCATAAGAGGAATGATGGAAGATCAGAGTCAGGCGAGGAGAGAGGTCTGAGAGAGAGACTGGAAAACCCTACACTGCTGCCTTTGATGGTGGAATATAGGGAAACCAGCCAAGGAAGACAGGCAGTCACTAGAAGCTGAGTAAGGCAAGAAACCAAACTCTCCTCTCAGATCCACCAGAGAGAACAGCCCTGTTTGTGCTGCTATTTGAACCTATTAGAACTGATTTTGGATTTCTGACTGCAGTAACAGTAAGACAATAGCTTTGTGCTGAATTATGCCACTGTGTTTGTCAAAGAAGCAAATGGAGACTATTACAGATTACAGTGGCTTTGTGAGTCTGTTGACATCTATGAAGTGAAGTGAAGTGAAGTGAAGTCACTCAGTCGTGTCCGACTCTTTGCAACCCCGCGGACTGTAGCCCACCAGGCTCCTCCATCCATGGGATTCTCCAGGCAAGAGTACTGGAGTGGGTTGCCATTTCCTTCTCCAGGGGATCTTCCCAACCCAGGGATCAAACCCAGGTCTCCACATTGCAGGCAGATGCTGTAACCTCTGCGCCACCAGGGAAGCCCTATAGACTACAGTTAATTCTGTTCTTCCAAAAATATGTATGGAATAGCTACTCTGTGTCAATTCATAGCCTTTAGAAACCAAGGAATGAGTGGACAAGAAAGAAACAGAAACAAATAATTGTAAACACAGTGTGAGAGGGGCTGAGATAAATGGATCTTCACAAGGGAATCATGATGTCAGAAATGGTGGTGGGGTCAATTCTCCCAAGGTTAAGGAAGGCTCCATCAAGGTGGTATAGCTTAGTGAGTCACAAGGGATCCCTGCAAAAATTACAAGATGATCTCTGAGATTCCTCAAAAAGGCAAAATTCTGAGATCATGGAACTGTTTTTCAATAGAGTGGTTAACTGTAAGACATCTTGGGACATAGGCAACCATGCTGGATTGAAATGATTGATTTCCTCAATTGTTTCTTCTCAATTTCTCTGACTCCACATGGTCCTTTGTGATGGTGATATTTGATATAGACTGTCATTCTTAAAAACATGAAAAATTAGAATATATTATACTTATTTTTCTATCGAAGATAATTGCTTTATACTTTTTGTGTTAGTTTGCAGAATTTATTATACTTCTATCTTTAGTTATTGGTTTTTAAAAATTTATCAGTGTATTAGTTTCCCACCAAAGAAACGGAATGTTTCAAAACAACAGTAATTTATTGTCTCATAATTCTAGAGGCCAGACATCCAAAATCAAGGTTTTGGCAAGGCTGTGCTCCCTCTGATGGCCCTAGCGAACAATCCTTCTTTGCTTTCTCCAGCTTCTGGTACTTGTGGGTAACCTGAAGCATTCCTGGGCTTCTCGACCCACAAATTCAGTTTCATCACCAACCTGTGTATCTTCATATTTTTATTCCTCTGTGTGGTGTTTGTCTCTGTGTCCAAATTTCTCTCTTAATAAGGACAGCAGTCATATGGGATTAGAGACCACTTTAATGACCTTTTATTGCAACTTGATTAATTCTAGGACTATACTGGTGCTCCAGTGTTTAGAACTCCAAGCTCCCACTCAGAGTTGGATTTGATCTTGGGTCGGGGAACTAAGGTCCCATATGCCACATGATGCAATAAAAAATAAATAAATAAACAAAACTTAATTACTTCTGTAAAGACCCTGTCTCTAAATCAGGCACGTTTTTGAGAAAGTAAGGATAAGGATTCGAACATACTTTTGGGGAGAGAACACATTCAACTCATAACAATTGATGGCTTCAGTACATTTATACTTATGAATGGATTAGAAAGAGCTGGAATATTAAGAAGCTATTTGTCTTTTCCTAGGCAGATGAGAAAATTTAGAGTAGAAATTTGGTGATACTAAATAAAAGTAAGAACAAGAAGACAAAAGTCAGGAAAAGAAATGCAAATAGTAACAAAATAATCATGTTTTATGTTTAAACATATTAAATTTTCTATTTAAATTTTAAAACAATTTTTAAACTCTTTTAGAAAATGGTTCTTGATATAACCCAACATGTTTTTAAGTATGAATTGTTTCATAAGGTAATTGGAATAAGAAATCAAACTAAAAGAAATAACTGATGGATGCAGATTTTTTTTTCACATAAGGAAGTAAAAACTTTATCCTGATGCTGGCAAGTTAGAGGAGGAAAAAGGGAAGAGATGATCAGTAACAGGAAGCTATTCTGATGCTTTTCCTTCTCCAGTTTCTCCCACAAGAATTCAGAAAAGTAGGAAGCTAAACTTTTAGGGAATGCATTTTTTCATCAAGAAGCTCTTAAAGAGGCTGCCAGTATGACACCGGTGGTGGAGGGGGTGGGGGGGGGCGTGGGGTAAATTCCCCATAGTCACAACTGCAGGGAACTTCAAGGGAACTTCCAAGTTGGGTTGCTTCTCAGGCACTAGACCATCCTGCATCATCAGAGCATGGCCAAGAAAGAAATAGCAGCTCCAAGGACATAAAATAGAGTAAGCTCTGGGTATATGCTGATCAAATGTGCTTCAGATAGGAGTTAAAAATGAAATGAAGAGTTAAGAATTAATGACTTCAGTTTTAATTTTCTTTTTCATATCTACTCTCTAGAGTTATACGTTTTCACTGTTCCATGTGTATACCTTACTTTTGTTTTATTTTATTTATTTTTTATTTTTTTTCTCATTTTATTTTTTTTATTTTTTTTTAGCTTTTTTATTATTATTATTTTTTTTAATTTTAAAATCTTTAATTCTTACATGCGTTCCCAAACATGAACCCCCCTCCCACCTCCCTCCCCATAACATCTCTCTGGGTCATCCCCATGCACCAGCTCCAAGCATGCTGTATCCTGCATCAGACATAGACTGGCGATTCAATTCTTACATGATAGTATACATGTTAGAATGTCATTCTCCCAAATCATCTCACCCTCTCCCTCCCTCTGAGTCCAAAAGTCCATTATACACATTGTTTTAAACTAATGAAGGGAGGGACGTCCATGGAGGTCCAATGGTTGGGAATCCGCTTGCCAAATCAGGCGGGGCACACGGGTTCAATCCCTGGTCTGGAAAAAATTCCACATGCCACAGGCAACTAAACCTGTGTGCTACAGCTACTGAGCCCTCACTCTAGAGCCTGTGCTCTGCAACAAGAGAAGCCTGAGCAGTGCAAAGCCCTCGTACCGCAACTAGGGACAGCCCTCGGTCACTGCAACTAGAGAAAGCCCATGCATAGCAACAAAGATCCAGCACGGCCATAAATAAAATTAAAATAATGAAGGAAAATATGGAAGTATGGAGCCAACTTGAAAAAATATCAGACTGTTTAGCAGGTAAGGTTATCATTACCAAGGTACCTTCTTTATTCTGTTGATAGAATTAACAAAGAAGTAACACACGATTTCTTAAATATTTATTAGTTTCCTATGGCTTCTGGCATTCTTTGGTTTTTGACATTATGACTCCAATACATGCCTCCATTTCCATATTTCCTCCTCCTCTTCTGATTTTGTCTAATTCCCTCTGCTTCCCTTTCATAAGGGTACTTGTGATTGTTTTTAGGGCCCTTTTGGATAACTAGGATAATCTCATTCTCTCAAAATTCTTTAATTACATCTGCAAAGACTCTTTTTCCAAGTAAGGTCACATTTACAGGTTCCAGGGATTAGAACCTGATGTCCCTGTGGAACATAATTCAGGCTATTATAAATGCAGAATTTACAAAACTAAAACCACTGCACAATGATAGTAAACAGGCAAGGTAATATAAAGTCAGCTCTACAGTCATCTAGATGTGGGTTCAAGTCCCTCTCTGCATCTATTAAACTGTGTGACTCTGAGTGGGTGGTTTAACATTCCTGCATACCTCATTGCACTCATCTGTAAAATAGGGCCAATACTACCACTCCCATGAGAGAGTTATGAGGAGGAATAAGTGAGGTAATGCACTTAGAACATTTGCACAGAGCAAGCATTCAATATTTATTGATAAAATTAGTAAGAATTGTGGTGAAAAAGCAAACTCTGTGAAACGCCCAGTATTATTGTCAGTTATGCTCTTGAAAATTAAAATTATTTCCTCTTGAATCTCAGAAAGAGGGAGAGAACAGCTAAATACATTAAGACATTAAAATAACCTTTATGAGATAATGGAATCAATACACTAGTAGCAAGAGATGCCATGAAGTGTAATGCTGGATACAAACAAATGGGAACTTCAGACTATATCAATTGCCTCAAAGCAATGCAAATATGTAATCAATTTCCAAGAAAAGACAAAAGGCAAATAGTAGAATTGCTTTTCAACAGGTAGAAATTAATTGTTTAAAATATGACTAAAGGAGAAGCTGCAATTTTAAAATAAACGATAAGGTGGATAGATTATTAGTCTAAGCAGCTGCTCCCAGTGCCCATAGTCATTAAGCTTAAAAAAAAAAGGTTTAAAAAATATTATCACTGAAGAGAAAGGTGGTGTATAATTTTCTCTCTTCTTTAAGACAGTGATTTATGAAGACACTTGGGATGAAGAATATTCTTGTTAGCAAGCAGAAGGGTGTGATGCTTTCACTCTGGTGAAAATGATTTCTTGTCCTTTCCTTTATGTTTGATTTAGAGTTAGAGAAAAATTTGAGAGAAAGATGAGGGTCTAAATTTATTTTATGTCAGCTGTGCATCTGACCTTGGGCAAGAGGGTGTGGGTTAAGTTTTAGGTGAATAAAAGTGAGGTCAATTTTGGGAGAAGGATTCTCCAGGATCACAAAATAGATATTCAGAATGATTGAATCAGCTAAACATCTCTCTCTGTCAATTTTACATACAAAATGATTACATTCAAAATGAAGTTCATTTTTTCCCCCTGAAATTATGTGTGAAGAGCAAAGTTTACTGGAGAACAGGATCTATCATATGTATAGTTCCTCCTTGCTGATTCAAGAAGGAGTACTTTATCAATCCTATTCCTTTTCCAACCTTAATTTTAGCAGTTCTAATCAATTTCCTTGCTTTTTCTAGCATATCACAACCATTTCTCTGGCACCCAATTCTAATGGGATTCTTCTTGTTGCTTCCCTATGATTGAATTATAAGGTGCCTCTGGTTGTGACCAACAGTACACCTCTTATTATAGTCAATATTATTATTTATTCTAACAGGAGAGGCCAGGTTATGAAAAATCTTGTGATTAATCCCATGTTAGAAGAGTCTGACTCAATAGCTTTGTCCTAGGCTCAGGAATCTGAATTTCCTAAAAATCTCTCCAGTAGCTTCATTTATATAATGCTTTCTGGTCATTTAAGTAAATCAGTGTGCAGGTTAGTATATGCATCTTTTCTCTAGAAGACGACATGGCCTCTTCCTTAGAGAGATACTATAAATTTGCTGCTTGTGACCACTAGTGCCCTGGACATGGTAATATTTATGCCATATGTGTGTGTGTGTGCACATATGTGCACACGTGTGTGTGTCAGAATCTATGTAATAATGCCTATTTCCAAACATTTCAAGAAACCTTTATTTAGACAATTAGTAGATATGAGAAAGCAAAAATCCATCCTCTTAATAACTCAAAAATGTTAAATATTATTTGAAAATTGACTATAATTCCAATGACAAAGATAGCTATTAAAGATACAATCAAAATAACAGAGGAATAATCAGCCTAGACTACCATAACTACCTATATTCTTAGTATTTTTCACTGCCTTCTAATTACTACATGTTATAATCTGCATGTATCTCTGCAGCTCTTTTAAATATTTTTTTGAACAGATTTGTCAATAACTCACAATGACAGCAATACTGGCCACACTTAGCATTCACTTGGCATTTATTAAGTTCCAGGCAAGATAGCAAACTCTTGACATATAGCTTATCTAAGTTTATAACTACCATATCAGAGGGAAATTATTACTCTTCCTGTTTTACTGATGAGGAAAACATTGTCATATAAATGAAAAGTAGTTGCACTGGAAAGATCTCAAGAAATCAGATTCCAAAGCTAATACTCCATTAAATAAGTATAATAATTCATATTTAAAGAATTGGTATTTTAGAGCACAAGTTTATTTGCAACTTTGCAAAGTTTTGCCTTAGGACATAATGCCCTGAGACCAGATTTTCATTACTTCTTCCATTATTTATACTATGTTTGCTTCCCAAAGGAATTTGAGTTGGCTTATAAGAGCAGACACATACACACTGGAGCAAAACAACCTCAGAATTAGAACTTTTAACAATAGAAGAGGGTAGGAAGAGTTCCCACCAGGTTTCCTAGCTGAAATGAAGCCCTGATTCAAAACAAAGACTTGCAACTGAAGCACAAATATGAACAGCATGAGTCTGCAGATTTGCTTTTTTTTTTTTTTTTTGGTTTGTTTTTCCTGAGTGTAGTGGGAAGAGGTCTTGAAATACTAATCTTAGAGATTTTTCTTTTCTCCTGACCTTTCCAATCTTTTCCTGGTCAGTCTGAGACACACCCCTACTCATAGCTTTGAGGGGAACAAATGTTGCAGCATAAATATAGAGAAAAAGTAAAGCTATCAACAGTAATCATTTTTATTCCACACTGTGCTTCCAAGAATCAAAAGGGAAGTCTTAGAGGAGAATTTTTGCCACAGAAGTGGTTAGAAGGAGAAGAGAATCGTGCCTCATCTCTGGGAGTTTCCACGAGGGGCTTTGGGGGATGCACATCGTGAATTTGGAGGTGGTCGGGGATCTAAGGGAAATGGAGCCTGGCAGAAGCGCCTGTGCAAAGGAGTCGTGTCCATTGTCTTTAAAACTCTTTGTATGAGGGCCTTCCAACCCAATGGCTGCCTGCATGTCTTCTGTAGCCCATCCAGCAGAAGGACCATGGCTGTACTGCTGGAGACATGCCCCATGAGAACGACAGCCCAGGACAAAAGACAGGTCCTTGATATTTAAAGGGGTGGTTATGGTATGGATTAAAGGCCTCTGCACAATAACTAAGTAAAAACAATCCTATTTTATCTCTGACATTGGAGGAATTTCGTGTTTCAATACATAAACAGGGTGTTTTTATTTTTTTCTCAAAAACATTGACTATTTCCATAAAAAATGAATCCTTTTAATATTGCATTTTTTCACCTAAAAAATCACCTTCCTATCCATGGGGTTTGAGTAGTGTAGTAGAAATTTTAAAGATGCAGAAACACATTTCAATAAATAATTTCTCACTCCCTATTTTGAACTACAGTTCACTAGAGGTCTTTGTATAAATTAAATCAGAGCAATTCATGTATGTTTCTCTTAGACTATTGAACTTAATAAGAAGTTATTGCTCGGGGCAGCAGTTGCACATCAGAATCACTTGGAAGGCTTGTTGAAACACAGGTTGCTTTGTTTTAACCTCCAAATTCAGTAAGTCTATGGTAAGGCCTGAGAATTTACCTTTGTAGCAGTTCCCAGCTACTGCTGCTGGTGATCTTTGATCACACTTTTACAAGCACTGACATGGGGGATTTAGAAATGTGAATACTTAGCATATCATTTAGGGTTTGTCTCAAATACCAATGGCCTCAATTTGAGCAGGCACATTGTTAATACAAGGCCTGGCATTAAGCAAACATATAGGTACTTACTGCAGATCAGACCATAGTAAGTAAAAAATCAGATTGGGCCAATATTTTCTGCTGCAAAACCATATCTAAGAAAATTCTAGGGTAGTTAGGGAAATGTGACCAACCATGTTGTCACAGGCCAAACTGAATATGATGTGTAAAGGCAGTTAAAGTTCACATTCATATTTGGTATATGTCATAAGGTATATCATTCATTTATTTACCATTTTTCAAGCTGTAATAGACTTAGAGAGCATATTAAAAAGCAGAGACTTCACTTTGTCAACAAAGGTCCATATGGTCAAAGCTATGGTTTTTCTAATAGTCATGTATGGATGTGAGATTTGGATCAGAAAGAAGGCTGGGTGCTCAAGAATTGATGCTTTCAAACTGTGGTGTTGGAGAAGACTCTTGAGAGTCCCTTGGACAGCAAGGAGATCCAACCAGTCCATGCTAAAGGAAATAAGTCCTGAATATTCATTGGAAGGACTGATGCTGAAGCTGAAGCTCCAATATTGAATGCAAAAGGAGAAGGGGATTACAGATGAAGAGATGGTTAGACAGCATCATCGACTCAGTGGACATGAATTTGAGAAGATTCAAATTCAAACTCTGGAAGATAGTAAAGGACAGAGGAGCCTGGCATGCGGCAGTCCATGGGGTCAATAGGAGTCAGACACAACTTAGTGACTGAACAATAACAAGAATAATGCTTAATCTAAACCTAAAATTATTCTCTTTATTTACCATATGAGTTGAATATATTGTTCTTGTTATATATTATATATTGCACACTGATATACAAGGTTTATCAAGGGGGAAAATACTGTTAATAATATCTGAGCTTTGGAAAAATGCTAGTGTTTTGGTCCTAACATTTTAAAGATGCAAGAGACACCCAGGCATATTTTTCCCAGGTTCCTTCTGTATTTTTAATAACTTTAACACTTTCATGCAAGAAAAGAATACAACATTATTTTCAATGGCAAACAGAACAAAAATGAAAACTAAAAGCTTGAAAGAAAAGTTTCTACAGACCATTGTAACATTTTCCATTATTTAACAATATTGACCTTGAAATAGGTGATGATTTGTATGGAACACTTACAAAAAATAATCACTGAAAACTTTTCAAATTTAATAGGATGTTTTGAATTGTTTTTTTCTTCAGTGAAGAATCATTCTAGGGAATTCATTAGATTTTAATTCATTTCTTCATCAAAAGATATTATAAATTTATAACCATAAAGAATAAGTTGTTGGAACTGAGATCTGATGAAAAAATGGATATTAGATTTTGAAAGACTAGCTTAATTTCCTTCATTTTAGGAAAAAAATTCATAAATTAATATTAAGAAATTAATGAAATTCTATTCCTATCAACATATTTCTGAGACAAGTTTCTCTATCATGAATATTAAAAAGTTTGAATGTATTTGTCCCTTTGTGAGTAGCATTATTGTTAATGCAACAAAGAAAAAATAGAAGGAAGAAGCAAATCTACTAATTAATTAATTCAAAATTTTAAATATTGATATGTAGTATTCATTCCAAATTTGCTGGCATATTGAGTGTACCACTTTCACAGCATCATCTTTCAGGATTTGAAATAGCTCAACTAGAATTCCATCACCTCCACTACTGGTGCTGTAAAAGACAATATTGCATAGGAACCTAGAATATTAGGTCCATGAATCAAGGCAAATTGGAAGTGGTCAGACAGGAGATGGCAAGAGTGAATATCAACATTCTAGCAATCAGTGAACTAAGATGGACTGGAATGGGTGAATTTAACTCAGATGGCCATCATATCTACTACTGTGGGCAGGAATCCCTTAGAAGAAATGGAGTAGCCATCATGGTCAACAAAAGAGTCCCAAATGCAGTACTTGGATGCATTCTTAAAAAATGACAGAATGATCTCTTTTCATTTCCAATGCAAACTATCCAGTATCATGGTAATTCAAGCCTATGCCCCAACCAGTAACGCTGAAGAAGCTGAAGTTGAACAGTTCTATGAAGATCTACAAAACCTTTTAGAAAAATACCCAAAAAAGATGTCCTTTTCATTATAGGGGATTGGAATGCAAAAATAGGAATTCAGGAAACATTTGGAGTAATAGGCAAATTTGGCCTAGGAGTACAGAATGAAGCAGGACAAAGTCTAATAGACTTTTGCCAAGAAAATGCATTGGTCATAGCACACACCCTCTTCCAATGCCACAAGAGAAGACTCTACACATGGACATCCCCAGATGGTCAACACTGAAATCAGATTGATTATGTTCTTTGCAGTCAAAGATGGAGAAGCTCTATACAGTCAGAAAAAAACAAGACTGGGAGCAGACTTGTGGCTCCAATCATGAACTCCATATTGCCAAATTTAGACTTAAATTGAAGAAAGTAGGGAAAACCAAAAGACCATTCAGGTATGGCATAAATCCCCTTATGATTATACAGCGGAAGTGAGAAATAGATTTAAGGGACTAGATCTGATAGAGTGCCTGATGAACTATGGATGGAGGTTCCTGACATTGTACAGGAGACAGGGATTAAGACCATCCCCACGGAAAAGAAATGCAGAAAAGTAAAATGGCTATCTGAGGAGGCCTTACAAATAGCTGTGAAAAGAAGAGAAGTGAAAAACAAAGGCAAAAAGGAAAGATATAAGCATCTCAATGCAGAGTTCCAAAGCATAGCAAGGAGAGATAAGAAAGCCTTCCTCAATGATCAGTGCAAAGAAATAGAGGAAAATAACAGAATGGGAAAGACTAGAGATCTCTTCAAGAAAATTAGAGATACCAAGGGAACATTTCATGCAAAGATGGGCTCGATAAAGGACAGAAAGGGTATGGACTTAAACAAGCAGAAGATATTAAGAAGAGGTGGCAAGAATACACCCAACTGTACAAAAAAAGATCTTCACGACCCAGATAATCATGATGGAGTGATCACTCATTTAGAGCCAGATATCCTGGAATATGAGGTAAAGTGGGCCTTAGGAAGCATCACTACGAACAAAGCTAGTGGAGGTGATGGAATTCCAGTGGAGCTATTTCAAATCCTGAAAGATGATGCTGTGAAAGTGCTGCACTCAATACGCCAGCAAGTTTGGAAAACTCAGCAGTGGCCACAGGACTGGAAAAGGTCAGTGTTCATTCCAATCCCAAAGAAAGGCAATGCCAAAGAATGCTCAACCTACCACACAATGGCACTCATCTCACATGCTAGTAAAGTAATGCTCAAAATTCTCCAAGCCAGGCTTCAGCAATACGTGAACCGTGAACTTCCAGATGTTCAAGTTGGTTTTAGGAAAGGCAAAGGAACCACAGATCAAGTTGCCAAAATTCTCTGGATCATTGAAAAAGCAAGAGAGTTCCAGAAAATCATCTATTTCTGCCTTATTAACTGTGCCAAAGCCTTTGACTGTGTGGATCACCATAAACTGCTGACAATTCTGAAAGAGATGGGCATACCAGCCCACCTGACCTGCCTCTCGAGAAACCTGTATGCAGATCAGGAAGCAACAGTTGGAACTGGACATGGAACAACAGACTGGTTCCAAATAGGAAAAGGAGTATGTCAAGGCTGTATATTGTCACCCTGCTTATTTAGCTTATATGCAGAGTACATCATGAGAAACGCTGGACTGGAAGAAGCACAAACTGGAATCAAGATTGCCGGGAGAAATATCAATAACCTCAGATATGCAGATGACACCACCCTTATGGCAGAAAGTGAAGAACTAAAAAGCCTCTTGATGAAAGTGAAAGAGGAGAGTGAAAAAGTTGGCTTAAAGTTCAACATTCAGAAAAAGAGGATCATGGCATCTGGTCCCATCACATTATGGCAAATAGATGGATAAACTGTGGAAACAGTGGCTGACTTTACTTTTTTGGGCTCCAAAATCACTGCAGATGGTGACTGCAGCCATGAACTTGAAGAATGCTTACTCCTTGGAAGGAAATTTATGACCAACCTAGACATCATATTAAGAAGAGGTGGCAAGACTACACAAAAGAACTGTACAAAAAAAGATCTTCATGATCTGGATAATCACGATGGTGTGATCACTCACCTAGAGCCAGACATCCTGGAATGTGAAGTGAAGTGGGCCTTAGGAAGCATCACTACTAACAAAGCTAGTGGAGGTGATGGAATTTCAGTTGAGCTATTTCAAATCCTGAAAGATGATGCTGTGAAAGTGCTGCACTCAATATGCCGACAAAAATGAAAACCTCAGCAGTGGCCACAGGACTGAAAAAGGTCAGTTTTCATTCCAATCCCAAAGAAAGGCAATGCCAAAGAATGCTCAAATTATCGAACAACTGCACTCATCTCACATGCTAGTAAAGTAATGCTCAAAATTCTCCAAGCCAGGCTTCAGCAATACATGAACAGTGAACTTCCTGATGTTCAAGCTGGTTTTAGAAAAGGCAGAGGAACCAGAGATCAAATTGCCAACATCCGCTGGATCATGGAAAAAGCAAGAGAGTTCCAGAAAAACATCTGTTTCTGCTTTATTGACTGTGCCAAAGCCTTTGACTGTGTGGATCACAATAAACTATGGAAAATTCTGAAAGAGATGGGAATACCAGACCATCTGATTTGCCTCTTGAGAAATCTGTATGCAGGTCAGGAAGCAACAGTTAGAACTGGAAATGGAACAACAGACTGGTTCCAAATAGGAAAAGGAGTACATCAAGGCTGTATATTGTCATCCTGCTTGTTTAACTTCTACGCAGAGTACATCATGAGAAACGCTGGACTGGAAGAAAGACAACCTGGAATCAAGATTGCAATCTGCAGATTGAAGATTGGGAGAAATATCAATCACCCCAGATATGCAGATGACACCACCCTTATGGCAGAAAGTGAAGAGCAACTAAAAAGCCTCTTGATGAAAGTGAAAGAGGAGAGTGAAAAGGTTGGCTTAAAGGTCAACATTGAGAAAACCAAGATCATGGCATCCGGTCCCATCACTTCATGGGAAATAGATGGGAAAACAGTGGAAACAGTGTCCAATTTTATTTTGGGGGGGCTCCAAAATCACTGCAGATGGTGACTGCAGCCATGAAATTAAAAGACGCTTACTCCTTGGAAGAAAATTATGACCAACCTAGATAGCATATTCAAAAGCAGAGATATTACTTTGCCGACTAAGGTCTGTCTAATCAAGGCTATGGTTTTTCCAGTAGTCATGTGTGAATGTGAGAGTGGGACTGTGAAGAAGGCTGAGCGCCAAAGAATTGATGCTTTTGAAGTGTGGTGTTGGAGAAGACTCTTGAGAGTCCCTTGGACTACAAGGAGATCCAACCAGTCCATTCTGAAGGAGATCAGCCCTGGGATTTCTTTGGAAGGAATGATGCTAAAGCTGAAGCTCCAGTACTTTGGCCACCTCATGCAAAAAGTTGACTCATTGGAAAAGACTCTGATGCTGGGAGGGATTGGGGGCAGGAGGAGAAAAGAACGACAGAGGATGAGATGGCTGGATGGCATCACTGACTTGATGGACATGAATCTGAGTGATCTCCGGGAGTTGGTGATGGACAGGGAGGCCTGGCATGCTGCGATTCATGGGGTCGCAAAGAGTCAGACACAACTGAATGACTGAACTGAAGACATCATTAAAAATCAGAGACGTCACTTTGCCAACAAAAGTCCATCTAGTCAAGGCTATGGTTTTTCCAGTAGTCATGTATGCATGTGAGAATTGGACTGTGAAGAAAGTTGAGCACCAAAGAATTGATGCTTTTGAACCATGATGTTGGAGAAGACTCTTGAGAGTCCCTTGGACTGCAAGGAGATCCAACCAGTCCATCCTAAAGGAGATCAGTCCTGGGTGTTCATTGGAAGGACTGATGTTGAAGCTGAAACTCCAATATTTTGGCCACCTGATGCGAAAGCTGATTCATTTGAAAAGACCCTGATGCTGGGAAGAATTGAGGGCGGGAGCAGAAGGGGATGACAGAGGATGAGATATTTGGATGACATCACCAACTGGGTGGGCGTGAGTTTGGGTAAACTCTGGGAGTTGATGATGGCCAGGGAGGCCTGGCATGCTGCAATTCATGGGGTCTCAAAGAGTTCGTCTGAACTGAATTACACTGAATGTTCATTCAACGTTTGTGTATAGATGCATGAAAGACTAGATTTTTTTTATGTTTTAATGAAGCATTAATTCCTTAATTCCCCAAAAGAGGAAAAAATTAAGAGAATTATTGAAGAGGATTTCTCTGAAAATATGATAGGTTCAACTGGTTTTCAGATGAATTCTTTTTACCTCTTAAAACTCATATAACTGCTGTAATAGTTAAATAGTTTCTGATTATAGGAGAAGGAAATCATCACTCTATGAGGTCACCATAATCCTGAAATGAATGAATAAGACAAGATAGAAAAGTGTACCTAAATATATGCAGAAAAATATCACATAGTATGGATTATTAAAACAACTCCCTGATGCAAAGATAAGAAAATATTAATATAAATAATATAACTAATGGACCATATTATGAGGTCAAAGGAAATAAATAAGCATTATAGTAGATGCCCCAAAGACATATGACAATGTTGAACATCCAAACACCCAATATTGATTTTTCAAAGTTATAAAATAAGCATTGTGGATATTTAAAATATACATATATTAACAGAGAATTCAGATACACAACACACACACACACATACATACCCCTCATGTTAAGATCCAGCATCTTGCTGAATGATGAAATGCTAGAACTAGTCTCATCTGCCTAGAATAAATAAATTAAGATCTTCTGTCACCATTATTGTTTAATGTTTCCATAAATGTCTCTTGGATGTATTTGAAGCTCTACTACAGATGGTACTGTGGTAAACTGAATAATGGACTCCTAACATTTTCTTTCAGAGAAGGCACTGGCACCCCACTCCAGTACTCTTGCCTGGAAAATCCCATGGATGGTGGAGCCTGGTGGGCTGCAGTCCATGGGGTCTTGAAGAGTTGGACATGACTGAATGACTTCACTTTCACTTTTCACTTTTATGCATTGGAGGAGGAAATGGCAACCCACTCCAGTGTTCTTGCCTGGAGAATCCCAGGGACAGGGGAGCCTGGTGGGCTGCCATCTATGGGGTCGCACAGAGTTGGACACCACTGAAGCAACTTAGCAGCAGCAGCAGCAGCAGCAGCAACAACAGCAGCAACAACATTTTCTTTGCTGTACTCCGTAGAAGCTGTGAAGACATTATATTACATGGCTAAGGGAATTTGAAGATGTGATTAAGATTACAAACCTTAAATCAAGATATTAGCCTGAACTATACAGGTGAGTTCAATCTAATCACCAGGCAAGAATTCTCCAGGCAAGAATACTGGAATTGGTAGCCATTCCCTTCTCCAGGGGATCCTCCCAACCTAGGGATTAAACCCTGGTCTCCTGTATTGTAGGCAGTCTTTACCAGCTGAGCCACTAGAGAAGCCCAATCTAATCACATGATAACTTGAAGCACAAAACAAGTCAAAGAGATTTCAAGTATGAGAAGAATTTTACTAGTGTTCCTGTCTGTAAGACAGAGGGCCTGCTTGTAAGAACCTGAGAGGCCTGTAGCTACTATATGAAATGAAGTGTTAGTCACTTAGTCTTGTCTGACTCTTTGCAACCCCATGGACTGTAGCCCGCCTGGCTCCTCTGTCCATGAAAAACTTCTCCAGGCAAGAACACTGGAGTGAATTGCCACTCCGTTCTCCAAGAGATCTTCCCCACCCAGGGATTGAGCCCAGGTCTTCTGCATTGCAAGCAGATTCTTTACCATCTGAAGTGAAGTGAATTTGCTCAGTCGTGTCCAACTCTCTGCGATCCCATGGACTGTAGCCTACCAGGCTCCTCAGTTCATGGGATTTTCCAGGCAAGAGTACTGGAGTGGGTTGCCATTTCCTTCTCCAGGGGATCTTCCTGACCCAGGGATCGAACCTGGGTCACCCACATTGTAGGCAGATGCTTTACCATCTGAGCTACCATCTGAATTAGTCCACAAATGACAGCTAGCAAGGAAACAGGGAACTTCAACTGCATGGAATTGGATTCTGCCAACAACCTAAATAAACTGGAAAGCAGAGCTTCTCAATAACAACTCAGAGATCAAAACTATGATTTCATCTTTGTGAAACATGAAACAGAAAAATTAACCTAGATTTCTGACTGAACAGAACTGTGAGATAATACATTTCTGTTGGTTTAAAGTGATAAATTTGTATAAAGTGTTGTGCCAGGGTCATGGACTGAATTATCTCTCCAAATTTTGTATGTTGAAGCTCTAACTCTCAAGATATCTGTAAAACAGAACCTTTAAGGAGATAATTGAGCTCATAAGGGTGAGACTCTAACCTTATAGGAGGAAGAGGAATAAGAGGAAGAAACACCAGGGATCTCTCTCTCTTTCCATGTACGTGCAAGCAAGAGGGCAGTCATCCACAGAACAATGAAAAAAGCCTTAGCAGAAATCAACTTTTCTGGCACCTTGAGCTTGGACTGCTAGCCTCAAGAATTGTGAGAAAATAACTTTCCATGTGGTATTCTGTTATGGAAGCCCTAGCCAATTAAAACAGGCAATGACAGAAAACTAACATGATGTGAGAGCCATCGATAGGGACTGATTCTGGCAACATGAAATATCTAGGGTTTTGGTGTGTTTGTTCATTTACACTTAGTTGACAGTATATATTTGCCTTTTCACATTCTATTCACATGATCAAGTTTATCAGTTGTTTCTTCAATGACTTTTAGATTTTGTATCTTGCTTAGAAAAGACTTCAAATCTCTCTACCCATCCCCAGTCTCTTCCTGACTTGCTCTAGAATAACATTTGAACATTAGTTTACATAATGACCATTTTTTTTCCTTTCTGATCTTGCTTCGCTTTTTTAAAGCTCTCTTCCCTTAACTTTCCCTTCCCTGTTTACAGTTTCCCTGAATGCCAGGAACAGCCCATCGTGCGAGCTGTTTTGACTTAATAAAGTTCTTTTTGAGAGATGCTCTATCTAACTGCCCTGTTTCAATTTTTATTGATTTCTTTGAGGGTTGTTCCTTCTCCCCACTGATTGTGGCAGATAAGAAGTGTAATTCTACCATATACATCTTTCCACCATAATGTATGATAATTATATTGATAGAATATTAATTTTTCCCTGATGAGTGGAACTTGGTACCACTCATGTACCAAGTATCACGTTGGATGATTAAAACAGAAAAGCACTGCTTGGACACTCAGTCCTATTTAAAGCATACCCAAGATGTTTCTTCACTTCTCTTTACCTTTGGGTATTATTTCAAATTTCCATTCTCCTTTTTTTAAAAAAGTAGCCCTTATTCATGGTTCTTTTTACAACTTTCTATCTTGTCATGTAGTTACTATCTTATTGCAGGCCCCATACAGTGTATTGGAACCATTTTGCAACTGCTCCTAAGAGTTAATTATCTGCCTCTTTTCTAAGCACTGTGTTTGGTGAGGTCAAGTTGGTCAGTTGAAATTAGTCTTGGTGGGAATACTGAAACAGGCAGGCAGGTTCTTTACCACTATCAACACCTGGGAAGCTCTTACAACATATGCATTTTTCTAATTTTATGTTGGCAGTTATTTTTGGTAAAATAAAGGTACAAATCTATGACTTTTATTTTGATAAAACAAAGAATTGAAAGTTCTGAACTTAGAATATTATACAAGGTCATTTTAATAAGCTAAATGTCTATTAATAGGGTAATGTTACATAACTTATGTGAAGCCTGTACTAAAGAATATTATATAGTAGTGTAACAAGTATCTATATTCTTGGCATCAAAACATTCTTAAATGGATAAAGTAAATGGCAGAAAATGTATATCTTATGTTGCATTTATGTACAAAAATTTTAAGTAGATTGATATGTAGGGGGCCACTGAGGAGCTGATAGTGTTCTACTTCTTGACTTGGGGAGTTGTTATAATGGCATATTGCATTTGTGACAATTCATTAAGCTGTAAAATTATAGTATGCATACTTTATACATCTATTATTCTTTAAATAGTTAAAGATAATATCTAAATATAAGTATATATAGATATGTGTGTGTATATAATTTGAAAAATCTGGAAATGACCAATTTTTAACAATGGTTCCTTCTGATGAGAGGTGTGGCATTTGGGGAAGAGAAATGGGGATGCAAATATTTTGTATTGTTTGAATGTTTTACAATGCATTATATAATTTTTAGAGACTGAAAATCCCTCCAAAGGATGACTAGAAACTAAAAAATAAAAAGAAGAACAACAATAGTTGTTTTGCCTCTGCAACTACACATTTTTCCTATAAAATTGATTTTCACTTTGCACATTCTCTCTTGTATTATCCTTGAAGTTCCAGATGGAGAGCTACATCCTCTCCTGTGTTTGCAAACACATGAGCAAAGGAGACATATCTGAAATGTAAAATCTGTGTGACAGCCTCCTTCAAAGGAGTTTCCTCTGTCTTTGAAAACAAAGTAAATTACTTTAGTGAATTCAAATTCCATTCTGTGAAGTCTTTGTTGAGAAGTAAGTGAATATTCAGTCAAGAGCCTACAAACCTATCCACCAGTACTTATTTCCCCCTGGGTGCATTGGGATAAATATTTCAGTTTTAAAACATTTTTGAATGTTAGTATGAGGAAGTATTTTAGGAGTAGAGACACAGAGTATTTAAGTAATAAGTCCCAGGCTGGTCCTCATGAAGCCTTCTATGGGACTTAGAGACTTCTACATTGGCCAACTTCTATACGTTTCTTAAGACTCCCAATCCAGGTTTATTCCCCTGAAGAACAGGTTTTTCTGCTTACTTGTTTTATCTGTTTTAATCTGACCAAAATTTCTGCACACAGCTGTTCAGGATAAGGCCAAAGTGATGAAAGCTGAAATCAGCCTTTTATAAAACTTTATTTATTATTCAGTTCAGTTCAGTTCAGTTCAGTCGCTCAGTCATGTCCGACTCTTTGTGACCCCATGAACCAAAGCACACCAGACCTCCCTGTCCATCACCAAATCCCAGAGTCCACCCAAACCCATGTCCATTGAGTCGGTGATGCCATCCAACCATCTCATCCTCTGTCGTCCCCTTCTCCTCCTGCCCTCAGCCTTTCCCAGCATCAGGGTCTTTTCAAATGAGTCAACTCTTCACATGAGGTGGCCAAAGTATTGGAATTTCAGCCTCAGCATCAGTCCTTCCAATGAACACCTAAGACTGATCTCTTTTAGGATGAACTGGTTGGATCTTCTTGCAGTCCAAGGGACTCTCAAGAGTCTTCTCCAACACCTCAGTTCAAAAGCATCAATTCTTTGGCACTCAGCTTTCTCTATAGTCCAACTCTCACATCCCTACATGACCACTGGAAAAACCATAGCCTTGACTAGACGGACCTTTGTTGGCAAAGTAATGTCTCTGATTTTTAATATGATGTCTAGGTTGATCATAACTTTCCTTCCAAGGAGTAAACGTCATTTAAATTTCATGGCTACAGTCACCATCTGCACTGATTTTGGAGCCCCCCCAAATAAAGTCTGACACTGTTTCCACTGTTTCCCCATCCATCTGCCATGAAGTGATGGGACTGGATACAATTACCTTAGTTTTCTGAATGTTGAGCTTTAAGCTAAAATTTTCACTCTCCTCTTTCACTTTGATCAAGAGGCTCTTTAGTTCTTCTTATTTATTATAATTGGATTAAATTATGTTTATTATAATTTTATATGTTTATATTATACTTGGATTATATTTCTAATATAAGTTCTTATTTATTATAATTGGAGGCTAATTACAATATGTGGTGGTTTTTGCAATACACTGACATGAATTAGCCACAGGTGAACATGTGTATCCCCATCCTGAAACATCTCCCACCTCCCTCCCCACACCATCCCTCTGGATTGTCCCAGACTACCAGTTTTGAGTGTCCTGTTTCATGCATCAAACTTGCACTGGTCATCAATTTTACATGTGGTAATATGCATGCTTCAATGCTATTCTCTCAAATCACCCTACCTTCATTTTCTCTCACAGAGTCCAAAAGTCTGTCCTTTACATCTGTGTCTCTTTTGCTGTCTTGCATATAGGGTTGTCATTACCATTTTTCTAAATTCCGTATACATACATTAATAGTGTATTGGTGTTTCTCTTTCTGACTGACTTCACTCTATAATAGGCTCCAGTTTCATCCAACTTGTTAGAACTGACTCAAATGTGTTCTTTTTTTATAGCTGGGTAATATTCCATTATGTACATGTATCACAACTTCCTTATCCATTCATCTGTCAATGGACATCTAGGTTGCTTCCATGTCCTAGCTATTGTAAACAGTGATGCAATGAACGTTAGGGTACTTGAGTCTGTTACAGTTCTGGTTTCCTTGGTGTGTATGCCCTGCAGTGGGATTACTGGGTCCTATAGCCGTTCTATTTCCAATTTTTAAAGGAATTTCCATACTATTCTCCATAGTGGCTATACTAGTTTGCATTCCCACCAATAGTGTAAGATGGTTCCTTTTTCTCCACACCCTCTCCAGCATTTATTGTTTGTAGACTTTTTGATTGCCACCATTCTGACCAGCATGAAATGGTGCCTCATTATGGTTTTGATTTGCATTTCTCTAAATAATGAGTGATGTTGAATATCTTTTTCATGTGTTTATTAGCCATTTGTATGTCTTCCTTGGATAAATGTTTGTCTGGGTCTTTGGTCCACTTTTTGGGTCATTTGTTTTTCTGGTATTGAGCTGCATAAGCTGCTTGTATATTTCAGAGATTAATTCTTTGTCAGTTGTTTTGTTTGCTATTATTTTATCCTATTGTAAAGGCTGTCTTTTTACCTTGCTAATAGTTTCCTTCATTGTGCAAAAACTTTTAAGTTTAATTAGATTCCATTTGTTTGTTTTTGTTTTTATTTCCATTACTCTCAGAGGTAGGTCATAGAGGATCTTGCTGTGGTTTATGTCAGAGAGTGTTCTGCCTATGTTTTTCTCTAAGAGTTTTATAGTTTCTGGTCTTACATTTAGATCTTTAATCTATTTTCAGTTTATTTGTGTGTATGGCATTAGAAAGTGTTCTAGTTTCATTCTTTTACAGATGGTTGACCAGTTTTCCCAGCACCACTTGTTAAAGAGATTGTCTTTTCTCCATTGTATATTCTTGCCTCCTTTGTCAAAGACAAGGTGTCCATAGGTGTGTGGATTTATCTCTGGTCTTTCTATTTTGTTTCATGATCTATGTTTCTGTCTTTGTGCCAGTGCCATACTATCTTGATGACTGTAGCTTTGGAGTATAGCCTGAAGTCAGGCAGATTGAATCCTCCAGTTCCATTCTTCTTTCTCAAGATTGCTTTGGCTATTCGAGGTTTTTTGTGTTTCTATACAAACTGTGAAATTATGTGTCCTAGTTTTGCGGAAAATGTCATTGGTAGCTTGATAGGGATTGCGTTGAAGCTATAGATTGCTTTGGGTAGTATAATCATTTTCACTGTATTGATTCTTCCAATCCACAAAGAATTGATACTTTTAAACTGTGGTGTTGGAAAAGACTCTTGAGAGATCTCTTCAAGGAGATCAGACCAGTCAATCTTAAAGAAAATCAGTCTTGAATATTCATTTGAAGGACTGATGCTGAAGCTGATGCTCCAATATTTTGGCCACCCACTGCAAAGAACTGACTCTTTGGAAAAGACCCTGATATTGGGAAAGATTGGAGGCAGGAGAAGGGGAAAGCAGAAGATGAGATGGTTGGATGGCATCACTGACTTAATGTGCATGAGTTTGAGCAAGCTCCAGGAATTGGTGAGGGACAGAGAAGACTGGCATGCTGAAATCCATGAGGTCACAAAGAGTAGGACACAGCTGAGTGAACTGAACTGCAATCCACGAGCATGGTATATTTCTCCATCTACTTGCATCATCTTTGATTTCTTTCATCAGTATTTTACAGTTTTCTATATAGGTCTTTTGTTTCTTTAGACAGATATATTCCTAAATATTTTATTCTTTTCATTGCAATGGTGAATAGATTGTTTCCTTAATTTCTCTTTCTGTTTTCTCATTGTTAGTGTATAGAAATGCAAGGGATTTCTGTGTATTAATTTTATATTCTGCAACTTGGCTACATCATTGATTAGTTCTAGTAATTTTCTCGTGGTGTCTTTCAGGTTTTCTTTGTAGAAGATCATGTTATCTGCAAACAATGAGAGTTTTATTTTTCTTTCCCAATCTGTATTACTTTTATTTCTTTTTCTTCTCCGATTGCTGTGGCTAGGACTTCCAAAACTGTGTTGAATAGTAATGGTGAGAGTGGGCACCCTTGTCTTGTTCTTGATTTTAGAGGAAATGTTTTCAGTTTTTCACCATTGAGGATAATTTTTACTGTGGGT
This sequence comes from Capra hircus, assembly GCF_001704415.2. Classification (NCBI taxonomy): domain Eukaryota; kingdom Metazoa; phylum Chordata; class Mammalia; order Artiodactyla; family Bovidae; genus Capra; species Capra hircus. The sequence continues at coordinate 38,627,368 of NC_030827.1, forward strand.
TTCTCATATATGCTTTTTATTTTGTTGAGAAATGTTTCTTCTATGCCTGCTTTCTGGAGAGTTTTTTGGGTTTCCTTTTTTATCATCAATGTCAAAGGATTTCTCTGCATCTATTGAGATAATCATATGGCTTTTATCTTTCAGTTTGTAGATATTGTGTATCACACTGATTTACGAATATTGAGAATCCTTGCATCCCTGGGATAAAGCCCGCTTGGTCATAATGTATGATCTTTTTTAATATATTGTTGGATTCTGTTGGAATTTTGTTAAGGATTTTCGCATCTATATTCATCAGTGATATTGGCTTGTAGTTTTCTTTTTTTGTGGCATCTTTGTCTGATTTTGGTATTAGGGTGATGGTGGCCTCATAGAATGAGTTTGGAAGTTTACCTTCCTCTGCAATTTTCTGGAAGAGTTTTAGTAAGATAGGTGTTAGCTCTTCTCTAAATTTTTGGTAGAATTCAGCTGTGAAGCTATCTGGTCCTGGACTTTTGTTCGCTGGAAGATTTCTGATTACAGTTTTGATTTCTGTGCTTGTGATGAGTCTGTAAGATTTTCTATTTCTTACTGGTTCAGTTTTTGGAAGGTTATACTTTTCTAATTATTTGTCCATTTCTTCCAAGTTGTCCATTTTATTGACATATAATTGCTCATAGTAGTCTCTTGTGATCTTTTGTATTTCTGTGTGGTCTGTTGTGCTTTCTCCATTATTATTTCTAATTTTATTGTTTTGCTTCTTCTCCCTTTTTGTCTTGATGAGTCTGGCTAACACTTTATCTATTTTATTTATTTTTTCAAAGAACTAGCTTTTAGTTTTGTTGATTTTTTTGGCTATAATTTCCTTTGTTTCTTTTTCATTTATTTCTGCTCTGATTCTTATGATTTCTCTCCTTTTACTAACTTTGGAGTTATTCTTTTCTTCTTTTTCTAATTGTTTTAGGTGTAAAGTTATGTTGATTATCTGATGTTTCTCTTGTTTCTTGAGGTAGACATGTACTGCTACGAACCTCCCTCTTAGCACTGCTTTTACTCAGTCCCATAGGTTTTGGGTTGTTGTGTTCTCATTTTCACTTGTTTCTATGCATATTTTGATTTCTTTTTTCATTTCTTCCATGATCTGTTGGTTAGTCAGAAGTATGTTGTTTAACCTCCATATGTTTGTGTTTTTAATAGTTCTTTTTCCTATAGTTGACATCTAATCTTACTGCATTGTGATCAGAAAATATGCTTGAAATGATTTCATTTTTTAAAAATTTACCAAGGCTATATTTATGGCCCAGGATATGATCTGTCCTGGAGAATGTTCCATATACACTTGAAAAAAAGATGAAATCTATTGTTTCTGGGTGAAATGCCCTACAGATATCAATTAGGTCTAACTGGCCCATTGTATCATTTAAAGTTTGTGTTTCTACGCTAGTTTTCTGTTGGTTGATTTATCCATAGGTGTGAATGGGGTATTAAAGTCCCCTACTATTATTATTGAGATCAAATTGCCAACATCCGCTGGATCATCGAAAAAATAAGAGAGTTCCAGAAAAACATCTATTTCTGCTTTATTGACTATGCCAAAGCCTTTGACTGTGTGGATCACAATAAACTGTGGAAAATTTTTCAAGAGATGGGAATACCAGACCACCTGACCTGCCTCTTGAGAAACCTATATGCAGGTCAGGAAGCAACAGTTAGAACTGGACATGGAACAACAGACTGGTTCCAAATAGGAAAAGGAGTATGTCAAGGCTGTATATTGTCACCCTGTTTATTTAACTTATATGCAGAGTACATCATGAGAAATGCTGGACTGGAAGAAACACAAGCTGGAATCAAGATTGCCAGGAGAAATATCACTAACCTCAGATATGCAGATGACACCACCCTTATGGCAGAAAGTGAAGAGGAACTAAAAAGCCTCTTGATAAAAGTGAAAGTGGAGAGTGAAAAAGTTGGCTTAAAACTCAACATTCAGAAAACGAAGATCTTGGCATCTGGTCCCATCACTTCATGGGAAATAGATGGGAAAACAGTGGAAACAGTGTCAGACTTTATTTTGGGGGGGGCTCCAAAATCACTGCAGATTGTGACTGCAGCCATGAAATTAAAAGATGCTTACTCCTTGGAAGAAAATTATGACCAACTTAGATAACATATTCAAAAGCAGAGATATTACTTTGCCGACTAAGGTCTGTCTAATCAAGGCTATGGTTTTTCCTGTGGTCATGTATGGATGTGAGAGTTGGACTGTGAAGAAAGCTGGGCGCCAAAGAATTGATGCTTTTGAGCTGTGGTGTTGGAGAAGACTCTTGAGAGTCCCTTGGACTGCAAGGACTGCAAGGAGATCCAACCATTCCATTCTGAAGGAGATCAGCCCTGGGATTTCTTTGGAAGGAATGATGCTAAAGCTGAAATTCCAGTACTTTGGCCATTTCATGTGAAGAGTTGACTCATTGGAAAAGACTCTGATTCTGGGAAGGATTGGGGGCAGGAGGAGAAGGGGATGACCGAGGATGAGATGGCTGGATGGCATCACAGACTTGATGGACGTGAGTCTGAGTGAACTCCGGGAGTTGGTGATCAACAGAGAGGCCTGGCATGCTGTGATTCATGGGGTCACAGAGTCAGACATGACTGAGCGGCTGAACTGAACTGAACTATTATGGTGTTACTGTTAATTTCCCCATTCACATTTGTTAGCAGTTGTCTTATGTATTGAGGTGCTCCTATGTTGGTGCATATATATTTATAATTGTTATATATTCTTCTTGGATTGATCCTTTGATCATTTTGTAGTGTCCTTCTTTGTCTCTTATCTCAAGGTCTTTATTTCAAGGTCTATTTTTATCTGATATGAGTATTGCTACTCCTGCTTTCTTTTGTTCTCCATTTGCATGAAATATCTTTTCCCAGCCCTTCACTTTCAGTCTGTATGTGTCCCTAGGTCTGAGGCAGGTCTCTCATAGATGGCATGTATAAGAGTCTTGTTTTTCTATCCATTCAGCCAGTCTTTTGGTTGCAGCATTTAACCCATTTACATTTAAGGAAATTATTGATGAGTATGATCCTATTACCATTTACTTTGTTGCTTTGGGTTCATTTTTGTAAATCTTTTCTGTGTTTCCTGTCCAGAGAAGATCATTTAACATTTGTTGAAGAGCTGGTTTGGTGATGCTGAATTCTCTCAGCTTTTGCTTGTCTGTAAAGCATTTGATTTCTCCTTCATATCTGAACGATATCCTTGCTAGATAGAGTAATCTTGGTTGTAGGTTTTTCTCTTTCATCACTTTAAGTATGTCCTGCCTTTCCCTTCTGGCCTGAAGACTTTTTATTGAAAGATCAGTTGTTATTCTTATGGGGATCCCCTTGTGTGCTATTTTTTTGCTTTTCCCTTTCTATTTTTAATATTTGCTCTTTGTATTTGATCTTTGTTAGTTTGATTAATATGTGTCTTGGGGTGTTTTACCTGGGTTTATCCCTGTTTGGGACTCTTAAAATGGGAAACAAAACTTCATTTTGTTTTCAAGATTTGGGATCATCTTTACTGTCATTGTTCTGAGTTCTTTTTCATGTAGACTCCCTACCACCTCCTCTTTGGTTTGGTTTGGTTGGGTTTTATCATGTTCCCTCACCTGCTGAATATTTCTGTCTTTTCATTTTTCTTAGATTGCTATGTTTGGGGTGCTGTTTCCCAGGCTGGAAGTTTGTGGTCCCTGTTAATTGTGGAGTCTGATCCTTGTGAGTGGGGTTGGACCAGTGGCCTATCAGTGTTTCCTGGTTGGGGGAGTTGTGTCTGTGTTTTGGTGCATAGAGTCAAATCTCTTCTCTCTGGAGTGCAATGAAGAGTCCAGTAGTGAATTTTGGGATGTCTATAGATTTGGCATGACTTTGGGCAGCCTATCTTTTAATATTCAAGTGTTTAGTGTTTAAGTTTAGTGTTCCTGTTTTGCTGGAGAATTAGTGTGGTGTGTCTTGCACTGGAACTTGTTGACTCTTGGGTGGAGCTTGGTTTCAGGGTAGGTATGGAGACTTTTGGGTGAGCTCTTATCTAGTAATGTTCCCTGGAGTCAGGAATTCTCTGATATTCTAAAGTTTTGGAGTCAAGCCTCCTGCCTTTGGTTTTTGGTTCTTCTCTTACAGTAACCTCAAGACTTCTCCATCTCTACAGCATAGAAGATAAAACCCCTATGTTAATGGTGAGACAATTCTCCACAGCCAGACACCCAGAGAGATTCACAGAGTTTTATAGAGAAGAGAAGAGGGAGGAGGGAGATAGAGGTAACCAGGAGGAGAAAAGGGAGAATCAAAAGGGGAGACAGCAATCAAGGCAGTAATCAAATCCCTAAGTGCTCTCCACAGCCTGGAGCACCCAGAGAGATTCAGAGTTATGTAGAGAACAGGGAGGAAAGACATAGAAGTGAACTGGAGGAGAAAAGAAAGGGTCAAAAAGGGAGTGAGAAATGAAGCCAGAAGTCATATCCCTAAGTGAAAATGGATACTGAACATTAGATCCTTAAACGTAAAAAATGGATAACAAATATCAAAAGGCAAAGATTAAAAGTCTAGACTAGAAGTTAGACTCTCAAAAATATAATATAAAAAATACAAAACAAAATCAATCGCAAAATTTTAAACGAATATATACATAGAATTTGTTTTAAAAATAGTTTTTTTTTTTTTTAAGGTAATAGTACGATATACAACAAAGAAGGCGATGGCACCCCTCTCCAGTACTCTTGCCTGGAAAATCCCATGGACAGAAGAGCCGGGTAGGCTGTGGTCCATGGGGTCGCAAAGAGTCGGACATGACTGAGTGACTTCCCTTTCACTTTTCACTTTCATGCTTTGGAGAAGGAAATGGCAACCCACTTCAGCGTTCTTGCCTGGAGAATCCCAGGGACGGGGGAGCCTGGTGGGCTGCCATCTATGGGGTCACTCAGAGTCGGACAAGACTGAAGTGACTTAGCAGGGTATAAAAATGAAAGTTAAAGGAGTAATAAATAACTATTAAAAATTTTTTTTAATTAAGAAATTAAAAAGTGATAATAGTAAAAATATATCTAAGAATGTCTGTGGAGCTGTTGTGGACAGTGCAGGGTCAGTTCAGTGTCAGACAGTCCCTTGTTCTGGCGTGCACTTGTTCTCATGGTCTATAGATGCCCCTTAAATGCACAGTCTCAGTATTAACTGAGAGTTTAAGTCTGTTTTACCTGTCACTTCCAGAGCAGTTCTCCCTTCTTTGTTTATTTTGTCTTCCTCTGTTTGCAAGGCCCTTCAGTGTCTAGTTTCCACCTTGACACAAGGGGATGAAGCTGGCCACTTATTTAGGCTCACTTGTTCAGTTGTGTTGTGAGGATGGAGGGACATTGGAAACAAACACTGCTGGCATATGTGTGGAGTGCTCACAGTGGATGGATCACACTTGGTTTGCCACAGATCAAGGTGGCATGTACTTCCTGGGTCCACACTGCTCAAGCTCCAGGGTGCTCTGCAAGAGCACTGTCCCAAGTGGTCCCTGTGTTTCATGCACTTCCCAGGTCTAAGCTGCTCGGGTTCTTGGGTGCTCTGCAGGGACACAGACCCAGATGGGCTGTGCATTTTGTGCCCTTCCCAGGCCTGAGCAGCGCAGGCAACTGGGTACTTGGAGAGTGCACTATCCTGGTTATGCCATGTATCTCCTCTGGGGAGCTGATCTCAGGCTGTGACACTCCTGGTAGATGTCAACTGCCCAGGATCCCAGGAAGACATGGTTAGCAGCTGGGAGCTTGCTCACAGTTTGGTGGAAAATGCAGTCTCTGGGGCTGAGATTGCAGCAGGCCCTTTCCTTCCAGCTCTGGCTTGGACCATTCTTAAAGAAAGAAGACAATTTCTTCTCCTTGAACACTGGAATACACTTTGGAATAAAATTCATTTGATGCCATTATTTAAACAACATTGGATTAGTCTCATCTGTATTTCTGACACTTTTAGAGTCTTCCTAAAACATTTGGCTACTTAGTTCAACATATGGTGAAAACATGGAGTGGTCGGGAAACGTTTTTCACTTTGGCATTGTTAATTTTTAAAGCTTTCCCCAAGATTGCCATTTTAAATCATTCATGTCTAGAATGGCAAAGGAGACTTATTGCATATTGTATTTATATCTCCTTTAGGTAAATCAATAATGAATGTATTTTTTATTAGACAGATAGCACTGGGCTAGGAGTCTGTAATTTGCATTTTCATTCTCCCTGCCAGTCCTGGCTTTAAGCTTGGGGAAAATCTTTACTCTCCAAATTCTGAACAATACAGCACCAACCTCTGACTACTTGGCATTTTCTGCCAACTCACTTTTTGGTCAAATCTAATGCATGGAGAGAATATCATAGAATTTATATCTTCTCCAAATTCTAGGTAAATTCTTAAGCTTGTGCATGTGCAGCAAGACTGCAGCGAGAAGCAGAAAATTCCTTTAGAGTCCTTCTTCACAGCCACAGATAAAACAGGATTCATAAAAAATTGGGAGGTCGATAATGTCCATCAAATTTTCCCATCTCTCAGGATACTTGAAAGACAGCAAAGATGGTCATACTAATCCTTCTTCTGGGGAGAAGGATGTCAAACTCTGGTACTACCTTAAGATTCAGAATACAGACTATTTCCCAGGCATGGAGGTAGAGTAGGTAAAGAAAAACAAAAGCCTTCTGTGTCTCAGTCATTCTATCATCCTCTTTCTATCTGAAAAAGATACTTTGGAGGAGTTGGGAGATGGAGCTCTCTGGGATGTCTGATGATTCTCGGCTCCCTGGTTTTCATATGTGGGTGATCATCATGGACCAGAAAATGCTGTGCCTCCCTCAGAGAAGGCATGGGCTGCTGCTCCACAATTGAGCATGCTGCTGCATTTGCCCTTGGGACCTCTTGTGCTTCCCTCTTCTTGGGCAGTGCACTGGGCATTGACAGAAACCTCAGGAAGATGGTGGTTAGCATTGCAAGGCAGGTGAAATGTAGATATTCATGTTGCATTGATTATAACTGTTTCTTCCTTTCCCCTGCCTCTGCCTAATGTTGACCCAGCCTCTGGTCTGGGTCTAGGTCTCTAGATCTCTGGATTAATTTATCTACACCTGCCCAACCCTCTATTTTTTATTTTTACTTCAAGCAAATTTCCCATTGCTTTCCTTCTCATCTACTTATGGAAATGTTCCTCTAGTTTATTAAACCATTAGCCTTTAGCTCATCCCATCTTAACCTGAAAATCAACCTATCTATCTTCCTCTTCACACAGACCATCTCCCCTGAAGTTCAACTAGGAGACGTCACATGAGTTTTGTGCAATTCTTCAAAGCTTTTCCATCATTATCAAAAGTCTCCAACTTGAAGGTTTGAAAGTGAAAATTTAATATTCCAGAATCTTAGTAATTCAATAAAACCTGAAAAATTGCAACATAAATATTTATACAGTACTCATAGATACCTCTAACTCCAATATTATCTCCAATATTATCTGTTTATATTTTAAGTGGCAGCATTTTATAAAGATAATAAAACTGTGGTGATAAAAATCTGGTTTGAAACCCTGTTCCTCCCCTTACTTAGTTGTGCTCAATTAGAAGGCTATTTACTGTCTTTAGAGTTTGTTTACTTACATATAAAACAAGGTTGTAATATCCACCTTAAAGACTTGTTTTGAGGATCAAATAAAATAATATATGTAAAATACCTGGCAAATGATAGATGCTAAATAAAAATCAGTTCCACTATACTGCCTTCACCCCAGAACAATATATTTGTTTAACTCACTTCTAAAGTGGAATAATTAGATGATGGATAACCCTGCACATCTCTAGGTACCTCATTAGTCCTTAACATGATCACATCCTCTTCTCAGTAAGTTGACTTGCCAGAATTCATTTCTCATCTTCTTTCCTTGATCTCAGTCAAATAACATTTTCTAGGTATCAGTAGACCCACATGCCCTAAAACTACTTGCTTTACAATAATCAAAACAGTTTCATTCACTGCTTTTTAAACAAAAAAGAGTGTTTTGGAAAAAAAAATGTTATTTTCAATTTTTTTCCTCAAACTCGTGAGTGAAAGGAACACGTGGGAATATATACAATAAATATGACACATTTTTAATACAAATAAGAAAATGTTACTCAATATGTTGTAAGCTGAGTGAAAAATGACATTCTTATTTTGCTAATTGTCAACTTTAAATTTTCATTCCTGATCATCTCTGTATTCAAAGCGGTTGAAAGTCAAATAGAATACCAGGAGGGTCTTGCATTGAGAAACACAATATATACAATAAACATGTAAATACTTCCAAATACTATTAATTCATTTTTAAAAATATTTTAAAATAAAGCACATGGATATAGCCAAATGTTCTGATTTTTCTTTTTCTCGTTTTGTCTGATTTTTCATGACATCCAAATGCATTGAGTATCACTTCTTTATACTCAAGTCTGTACCATTTATCTCTGTTTCCTTTGCTGGCTTTGTAAGATCCTTCTATTTGTATTCCAACTTTTAGAACAATTCTAATAGAACTTTCTAATAAATAAATGTGTGAGATATGAATTAAGACAGCATAGTTCTCAAAAGTTTGCTGATCAAGCATCACCCAGAAATGCCTCTGATTGGCTTCAAGAGTGAGGCTGCTGCTGCTACTACTGCTGCTAAATTGCTTCAGTCGTGTCCGACTCCGTGCGACCCCATAGATGGCAGCCCACCAGGCTCCCCCGTCCCTGAGACTCTCCAGGCAAGAGCACTGGAGTGGGTTGCCATTTCCTTCTCCAATGCATGAAAGTGAAAAGTGAAAGTGAAGTCACTCAGTAGTGTCCAACTCTTCACAACCCCATGGACTGCAGCCTACCAGGCTTCACCGTCCATGGGATTTTCCAGGCAAGAGTACTGGAGTGGGGTGCCATTGCCTTCTCCGAAGACTGAGGCTAGTGGTGGTGAACTCTTTACATGTTAAAAGTCAAATTGCCTTCCAGATACTCCACAGTAGAGAGATTCAGCTTCTCTCTTGATTCTCTGAATCCAAATGTCCCTCCATCCACCTGAGCTTAAAAACTGAATGGGAGTCAGCTAGAGAGAGGCCTAATTCAGATGCAACATGACTCCTGGCTCAGATGCAAAGAATCTGCCTGCAGTGCAGGAGACCTAGGTTCAAACCCTGGGTTGGGAGAATCCCCTGGAGAAGGGAATGGCAACCCACTCCAATATTTTTGCCTGGAGAAATCCATGGACAGAGAAGCCTGTTGGGCTAAAATCCATGGGGTCATAAAGAGTCAGAGAGTACTAACAACTCACACTTTCTTTCCTTTCCTTTCTGTGTATGCATAGGAATGAATAAATGAGTGAAGAGGAACTTAAATGAATTCATTTAAAGTAACTATGATTTTGTTACAGATGGCTAACAAACACATGAAATGATGCTCAACATCACCATCAGTTCAGTTCAGTTCAGGCACTCAGTGATGTCCGACTGTTTGCGACCCCATGAATTGCATCATGCCAGGCTTCCCTGTCCATCACCACTCCCGGAGTTCACTCAAACTCAGGTCCATCAAGTCGGAGATGCCATCCGGCCATCTCATCCTCTGTCATCCCCTTTTCCTCCTGCCCCCAATCCCTCCCAGCATCGGAGTCTTTTCCAATAAGTCAACTCTTCACAAGAGGTGGCCAAAACACTGGAGTTTCAGTTTAGCATCATTCCTTCTAAAGAACACCCAGGACTGATCTCCTTTAGAATGGACTGGTTGGATCTCCTTGCAGTCCAAGGGACTCTCAAGAGTCTTCTCCAGCACCACAGTTCAAAAGCATCAATTCTTTGGTGCTCAGCTTTCTTCACAGTCCAACTCTCACATTCATACATGACCGCTGGAAAAACCATAGCCTTGACTAGACAGACCTTTGTTGGCCAAGTAATGTCTCTCCTTTTGAACATGCTATCTATGTTGGTCATAACTTTCCTTCCAAGGAGTAAGTGTCTTTAAATTTCATGGCTGCAATCACCATCTGCAGTGATTTTGGAGCCCCCAAAATAAAGTCTGACACTGTTTCCACTGTTTCCCCATCTATTTCCCATGAAGTGATGGGACTAGATGCCATGATCTTCGTTTTCTGAATGTTGAGCTTTAAGCCAACTTTTTCACTCTCCTCTTTCACTTTTATCAAGTTCCTTTTATTTGAGTTCCTCTTCACTTTCTGCCATAAGGGTGGTGCCATCTGCATATCTGAGGTGATTGATATTTCTCCTGGCAATCTTGATTCCAGCTTGTGTTTCTTCCAGCCCAGTGTTTCTCATGATGTACTCTACATATGTTAAATAAGCAGGGTGACAATATACAGCCTTGACATGCTCCTTTTCCTATTTGGAACCAGTCTGTTGTTCCATGTCCAGTTCTAACTGTTGCCTCCTGACCTGCATATAGGTTTCTCAAGAGGCAGGTCAGGTGGTGTGGTGTTCCCATCTCTTGAAGAATTGTCCACAGTTTATTGTGATCCACACAGTTAAAGGCTTTGGCATAGTGTGATTCCTCACCTAGAGCCAGACATCCTAGAATGTGAAATTAAGTGGGCCTTAGAAAGCATCACTACAAAAAAAACTAGTGGAGGTGATGGAATTCCAGTTGAGCTATTTCAAATCCTGAAAGATGATGCTGTGAAAGTGCTGCTCTCAATATGCCAGCAAATTTGGAAACCTCAGCAGTGGCCACAGGACTGGAAAAGGTCAGTTTTCATTCCAATTCCAAAGAAAGGCAATGCCAAAGAATGCTCAAACTACTGCACAATTCCACTCATTTCACACGCTAGTAAAGTAATGCTCAAAATTCTCCAAGGCTTCAGCAATACATGAACCATGAACTACCGGATGTTCACTCATTATCAGAGAAATGCAAATGAGAACCACAATGAGGTACCATTTCATGCTAGTCAGAATGGCTGCTGTCAAAAAAGTCTACAAACAATAAATGCTGGAGAGCGTGCAGAGAAAAGGAACCCTCTTAGACTGTTGGTGGGAATGCAAACTAGTACAGCCACTATGGAGAACAGTGTGGAGATTCCTTAAAAAACTGGAAATAGAACTGCCATAGGACCCAGCAATCCCACTGCTGGGCATACACACCAAGGAAACCAGAACTGAAAGAGACACGTGTATCCAATGTTCATTGCAGCACTGTTTACAATAGCCAGGACATGGAAGCAACCTAGATGTCCATAGGCAGATGAATGGATAAGAAAGCTGTGGTACATATACTCAATAGAATATTACTCAGCTATTAAAAAGAATGCATTTGAATCAGTTCTAATGAGGTGGATGAAACTGGAGCCTATTATACAGAGTGAAGTAAGTCAGAAAGAAAAACATCAATACAGCATATTAATGCATATATATGGAATTTAGAAAGATGGTAACAATGACTTTATATGAAAGACAGCAAAAGAGACACAGATGTAAAGAATAGACTTTTGGACTCTGTGGGAGAAGGCGAGGGTGGAATGATTTGAGAGAATAACACTAAAACATGTATATTACCATATGTGAAATTGATCGCCAGTCCAGGTTCGATGCGTGAGACGGGGTGCTCAGGGCCGGTGCACTGGGAGGACCCTGAGGGATGGGATAGGGAGGGACGTGGGAGGGGCATTTAGGATGGGGAACACATTACATCCACGGCTGATTAGTGTCAATGTATGGCAAAACCACTACAATATTGCAAAGTAATTAGCCTGCAATTAAAATAAATTAATTAATTTTAAAAATCAAAGGAATATATATATATATCTGAATCATTTTGCTTTATGTCAGAATTAATACAACATTGTTAATCAACTCCAATAAAAAATAAAAAATAAAGTAACTATAATTTTGTGAAGATCAGAAAGCCAGTTTCCTCATTTTGTAATGAGAAGAGTTGGGCTTCTATTTCTCTACATAAATTATCAGAACTTTGAATACATTTGTTTATTTTTCTTAGCCCCAGGAAGACTGTGTGAGATCTCTGATCAACAGTGGCTTGTAGATATGGTGAATGCAGATTTTTAGGAGACTGAAGTTCACACAAATTTGGGGTCCTTCTCTGAGAAAAAGAATGCCCAAATACAATATTTGGTGCATAATAAAAGCTTTTTTTTCCTACCAATTGATCATATTTTACTTTTTCAAATGTTAAAAAAAAAATGTATGACCGTGTAGTTCACTGCTGTGTGTTGACTGCTAACTGATGCCTTCTCCATGTCTGCTGTGTGAGTTGAGATGACTTAAAGCTTGGGCTCAATATTCAATGCCCAACTTAAAGACTTGGCAATCATATACCTCACTAAGAATCATAGACTTTTGCACAGTATGGTGGCCTCAGGTTGTCTGACTCAAAGTAAGCTCAGTACTTTAGAGGGAGCATCCCTTTGAACAAGACAGAAACATCAAGTTCATTTATAACCTAGTCTCAGAAGTCTTGTGTCACTTGCATTGTGGTTTTTTTTTTTTTTCAGTCAAGGCAGGTAAATACCCAGCAAAGAATTTCTTGGTTGAGTTTGAGAATCCACATGAATTTTAGGATTTTTTTCTATTTATGCAAAAAGTACCATGGCATTTTGATAGGGATTGTGTTATGTTTGTAGATTGATTTGGGGATAATTAATATTTTAACATCAATTCCTTCAATCTGTGAACTAGAGATGCCTTTCCATTTATTTGTGTACTTAAAAAAAATTCTTTCAGAAATATTTTGTAGTTTGTAGTATACAAGTCTTCTGGTTTGTTGGTTAAGTTTCTTAAATATTCTTAAGTATTTTGCCCATTTTGATGTTATTGTAAATAGAATTATTTTCTAATTTATGTGTGTGTTCACTTGTGTCTGACTCTTTGCGATCCCAAGGACTGTAGTCTGTGATAATTATTCATTACTGTATAGAAACAAAACTGATTTTCTTGTGTTGATTTTGTATTCTGTAACTTGACTGAATTTTATTTAGTCTAACAAGTTTTTGTGTGTAATCTTTATGAGTTTCTATATATAAGACCATGTTATCTATGAATAGAGGTAAATTTTGGTTTTCTTTCTGATATGAATGCCATTTGTTACTTTTTCTAACCTAATTGCTTTGGCTAAGATTTTTAGTATTACATTAAACAGAAGTGACAAGAGTTCTTGCCTTGTCTTACAGGAAAAATTTTAAGTTCACTTTGAGTATGATGTTAGCTGTTGTCTTTCCATATATTCACTTTATTATGTTGAGATAATTTCCTACTTTTCCTAGTTTGTTGAGTGTTGTTAACATGAAAGAATGTTGAATTTGGTCAAAAGATCTTCTCCCTCAATTGAGATGATTATATGGTTTAATTTTTGACATTTGCTATGTTTTGTGATATATTACTTTGATTCATTTTCATATATTGAAAATAATATGTTAGTCATGATATATAATCCTCTCAATGTGCTGTTGAGTTCTTGCTAGAATTTTTAATCAGTATTTACCCAGGCTATTGATCTGTTATTTTCCTTTTTTGTAGTATCATTATTTGCTTGATTTTGGTATCTGTGTAATGATCTTGGAAAGGTTCCCTCATCTTAAATTTTTAGAAGAGTTTTAAAGGATTTCTGTTAATTATTCTTTAAATGTTTGGTAGAATTAATAAGGACATCTGGTTTTGGACTTTTCTTTGTGGGAGGTTTTTGATTATGATTCAATCTCCTTACTAGAGGTCAGTTCAGATTTTAAAATTTCTTCACAATTTGGTCTCAGTAAGTTGTATGTTTCTATGAACTTATCCATTTCTTCTAGGTTATCCATTTTGTTGGCATATCATTATTCATAGCAGTCATTTCTGATCAGTTGTATTTCTGTGGTGTCATTTGTAATGTATCTCTTATTTCTGATTTCATTTATTTCAGTCTTTTTTCCTTAATTGTGCTAAAGTTTTGTCAATTTTGTTTACCTTTAAAGAAACTAACTCAGTTTTGTTGATTATTATTTTCTTCTAGTCTCTCTTTCAACTGAAAAGGCTCCATCTAGCAATTCTTGTAAGACAGGTCTGGTGGTGATAAAATCCCTCAATTTTTATCTGGGAAAGTCTTTATTTCTCCATCACTTGTGAAGAAAATTTTGCCAGGTATAGTAGTTCTTGACTAACAGTTTTCTCAGTACTTTGACTATGTCATCCCATTTTGGGCATATAGAGAGAGATATAGGCATAGATATAGATATGAGACAGAGAAAGAGAGATGGGGTGGGAAGACAGATTTAAAAGCGATTACTCATGTGATTATGGAGGCTGAGAAGTCCAAAGATCTGCAGTTGGCAAACTGGAAACCCAGGAGAGCTGGTGTATAGCTTCAGTCAAAATCTGAAAGTCTGGGAGTCTTGTGAGCTGATGGTGTGAGTTTCAGTTTGAAAGGCAGCAAGTTTGTAGAAGAGCCAAATGCTTCAGCTGGAGTCCAAAGGCCATAAAACACCAATATCCCACCTCAAGAAGTCAGGTAGGAAGAGTTCCCTCTTACTCAACCTTTTTGTTATGTTCAGCTCTTCAGCTGATTGAATAAGGCTCACCCATATTTGGACCAGAAATCTGCTTCTCTCAATCTAGGCAAGAAGATATAAATAGGCGGATGACAATTTGAGGAATGGTTTTAATTTTAAAAGACAGACTTTCCTAGCTCATGGCAAATATTTGTGGAGCATCCTACCAGGTAACAATCCTTCAACAAAATTCATGACCAAGAGTTTGTCAGTCACTTTGCTCTTAACTTCCCTGGTCAGCATCTGTATATTGCAATTTATTAAAGTGTGACCTAAGGATCACCTGGATATGACTCACCTGGGTAATCAAAAATGTAGATTCTCAAACCAAACCCTAGACTTAGCATGTCAGTATCTCCCTGAGTGTCTGTAAAGTATGCTGAACCTTATATAAATCTTGGCTTTTGAAAGTAAAATAATAATTTATTTTTGGATGTCCCCTTCAGAAAATGGCCTCAGGGAACCAGATAGCAGTTTGTCTAAAAGCTCTACACCAAATTCTCCCTGGTTGTTCAATGTGAAGGGTGATATCAGTCTCACTTGACAATGTACAGATAAGAGTATAAATTTGGGTAGTCACAAATCCTTGCTCCATAAATTGAATTCTGAATCTTTTTTCAGTAAGTGGATCTACTGAATAAAATGGTTCATTTGGATACTTTTGCTTATTGGCACCTATTAGGATAAATAGAACCATTTGTTATTTTGTGACGTTCTCACCCGTGGTTTCTAAAGTTCTGAGAAAAAGTGTAAGAAAAATAACCTAATATTTATTGAGTTCCAAAAATATGCCACAATCTATATTTAGCACAATCCCATACATTTTTGCTAATTTAATACACACACAAGCAAAATGACTTAAGACATTATTATAAACTCCATGAGGAGACTGGCACAAAGATTTCACTCTGCCTGTCCAAAACCACACAGGTATTGTTATCAAATTAAATCCAAGATCATTAAAGATCTAAACATTTAAGACCAGAAACTATAAAACTCCTAGAGGAGAACATAGGCAAAACACTCTCCGACATAAATCACAGTAGGATCCTCTATGACCCACCTCCCAGAATACTGGAAATAAAAGAAAAAAATAAGCAAATGGGATCTAATTAAAATTAAAAGCTTCTGCACAACAAAGGAAAATATAAGCAAGGTGAAAAGACAGCCTTCTGAATGGGAGAAAATAATAGCAAATGAAGCAACTGACAAACAACTAATTTCAAAAATATACAAGCAACTCAAGTCCAGAAAAATAAACGACCCAATCAAAAAATGGGCCAAAGAACTAAATAGACATTTCTCCAAAGAAGACATACGGATGGCTAACAAACACATGAAAAGATGCTCAACATCACTCATTATCAGAGAAATGCAAATCAAAACCACAATGAGGTACCATTTCATGCCAGTCAGAATGGCAGTGATCCAAAAGTCTACAAGAAATAAATGCTGGAGAGGGTGTGGAGAAAAGGGAACCCTCTTACACTGTTGGTGGGAATTCAAACTAGTACAGCCGCTATGGAGAACAGTGTGGAGATTCCTTTAAAAATTGCAAACAGAACTTCCTTATGACCCAGCAATCCCACTGCTGGGCATATACACCAAGGAAACCAGAATTGAAAGAGACACATGTACCCCAATGTTCATTGCAGCACTGTTTATAATAGCCAGGACATGGAAACAACCTAGATGTCCATCAGCAGATGAATGGATAAGAAAGCTGTGGTACATATACACAATGGAGTATTACTCACCCATTAAAAAGAATACATTTGAATCAGTTCTAATGAGGTGGATGAAACTGGAGCCTATTATACAGAGTGAAGTAAGCCAGAATGAAAAACACCAATACAGTATACTAACACATATATATGGAATTTAGAAAGATGGTAATGATAACCCTGTACGCGAGACAGCAAAAGAGACACAGATGTATAGAATGGACTTTTAGACTCTGTGGGAGAGGGAGAGGGTGGAATGATTTGAGAGAATGGCATTGAAACATGTATACTATCAGGTAAGATACGAATCACCAGTCTATGTTCGATACAGGATACAGGATGCTTGGCACTGGTGGACGGGGATGATCCAGAGAGATGATATGGGGTGGGAGGTGGGAGGGGGGTTCATGATTGGGAACTCATGTACACTCGTGGCTGAATCATGTCGATGTATGGCAAAACCAATACACTATTGTAGAGCAAAATAAAGTAAAAATAAAAATTAAAAATAAAATAAATCCAAGATCATCTACATAAGAGCTGTGTTCTTTAGGTATTATGTCTTGTCATTCTCTTAGATTAGGGCACAAGCTAGACTGAGGGACACCTACAGAGGTACTCAACCCAAAAGCATAATTTCCTTCATGTTAAGAAAGCTTTTTGAATTGAAAATACACTTCTGTGTATTGTGAAGTTTGTCATTTGGGCTATCTCCATAAAAGTCTCTATTGTTTAATTATCCTCTGATTTTAAAGGTATTTAGATGTAGGCCTGTGAAGAGCATTGCTCTAAACTGTTCCCTGCATTGTCACATAAAACCTAGACGTGCTAAGAAAGTATAGCAAATGTTTGAAGGGAGCCACTGAAATAGATTTCCTCCTTCTGGAAAACCTCAGAAGTGCAAATAATTCTGAAACCACTTCATGTAAACTGGTTTTTATACCCATTGTCCTCTAATTAGATGTGTATTTCCATTTAATGGGAGCTCAGAACAAAGGATTAATATGTGGTGAGACTTGCCCAAAGGAATAAAATAGGCAGCAGAACTTAAAGGGCAGTTTCTATCTACCCTTATGCAAGAAGGAGAAATAATAAACCACAGCTATAAAAATTTTGTAACCTGTTTGAAGTTCTATAATTTCTTATTCTAAGAGAATTTGCTTTTTTAAAAAAATCTATTTCTCCATAATAGTAACAACAACAACGAAAAACCTCATAAAAGACAAAAGATCTGAGCACTTGTATAGTGTATACTATGGCAGCTTCAGAAAAAATTCTGATTGTTTCAGCCCTGAGCTTCTGCTCCAGGGGAATATCTAATTATGCTCTTCTTGGAAAGAGCTCCATTCTGGTTTCTACCGAAACACTCAAGATGGACCCCAAACTGTACTCTTTTTACACAAAAGAGAATAATTTTCAACAAGTGCATAAGCAAAACCTAAGAATTGTTTCAGATAATCACAAAGGCCCTGAGTAAGGACAAAGCTTACTGTTGCAGAATAGTGTAGGACCTGAAAGAAAATCCAAAGAGATGTGCTTCAATCCCTGAGTTGGGAAGATCTCCTGGAGGAGGAAATGGCAACCCACTCCAGTATTCTTGCCTGGAAAATTCCTGGACAGAGGAAACTGGTGGGCTACAGTCCATGGGATGACACAGAGTTGGACAAAAGAAAATCAATGAAATTTGGAGGAAAAAACTTGCACCAGAAAAATCAATTTTCTTAATGGTTAAGTGCCCACCAATTCCTCGTATGAGAGAGGATTATAAATTAATATCAAATGACTCCTCTACTGAATCTCTGATGAATGTAATTATTCAACGTAAGTTTATCATAAAGGAAAAAAATAGAGTTCTATTTTTATTATCTTCAAAATGTCTTGAGTTAAGTCACCCCCTAAGCATTCTTGTAGATTATTTGACCTGCTTATTATGCTTGTATAAAGAATAAAATGTTAAAAGCAGTAATCCTTCAAAATGTTACTTTAATGAGTTTATTTCTGCTTGTATATGTTGTACTTTTTTCAAGGGAGAAAGAAAATCAAGAGCTGCAATAAGTGCACCTGTACCTAAAATTCTAGAGTAGAGTTGGAATAAGAATTCTAAGAGATAGAATGACTCAGGTAGACATTAAAGAATGTAGAAAAGCATATTGTGTTTCTGGCATAAGATTTCAGGGGGAAAATAAATCTCACAAGTGTCCTTGATCTCACAAGTGGCCTCACAGACTTAAGAACTGAAAGATCACTGGGGATTTCAGACACATTCATTAGTCAACCAAATAAACATTGTAGGATTTTGAGGCAAATTTGGATGTCAAATATTTTGATACTTATTACAGTGTTGAAATAAATGGAGCATTCAGAAATTTTTAGAGATTACCATAGGTAGATGCTGACCAGTGAGTTCAATTTTTTTCCTTTCATATCCCACTGACAAAACATTGGGTCACTTGATCCCATTGACATTAAGAATTCATTCAGTCAGCAATCATTGGATAAGAAATTCACAGCCAATTAACTCAACCTGGAACAAGAGTCCATCTCTGAACCAGTCAATTATAATCAGGAAAATGAGGGTCATGGTATATGAACTTGGCTTTGAGCATAACAAATTTCAGGTCAGTATTAGACTTGGGGATCTAAACTGAGTGAGATATGCAATGAACTTTGAAGACTCTATGTATTCAAAGACTGTGTATAGGAGTGAGGAAGAAGGAAATTTGAGATTTGATAGTGGTAGGAAGGATGTAGAGCAGGTTGATGTCTGAGAGACACGAAAGGGAGATAGGGGGCTTCCCTGGTGGCTCAGTCGGTAAAGAATCCACCTGCAATGAGGGAGACCTGGGTTCCATCCCTGGGTTGTAAGATTCTCTGTAGAAGGAAATGGCTACCCATTCCAGTATTCTTGCCTGGAGAATTCTGTGGACAGAGGAGCCTGGTGGGCTACACTTCATGGGATCACAGAGTCAGACAAGACTGAGCAACTAACACTTTCACTTTTCTTTTCACTTTCAAAGGGAGACAGACAGCAATGGTTGTGGTAAAGATGGTAACAATGAAATATGTATGAAAAGGTGGCCTATAGAGCATATTACCAAAATATACTCTATAGGGTTTGTCCATCTCCACCCACTTAATTAAAAACATGTGTTTGTCTGTTGCGTTCATTAATTCCTGCCACATATTGGGCACTCAACAAGCATGTTTCGACCTAACAAACGAATGCAAGAGTAGATGGAGTGTGGCAAGTGTAACAGAATAAGATGCACCAGTATTACGGATGGTTTCCCCTGAAATACTCTTTCATGAATATAAATTGAAAATACTTCTCATCCAGGTTGGAGAGCCAAAGGAAAATGAAATCTGTGCTTCTTGCACCATCCCATTACTGGGGTCTCAGTGGAAATCTGGTAGTATATGATGACAACATGTCTCCACCTCTCTCATGAAGTTCCAGTCAGAAGAACTCATATCCAAAAGTACTTATTGATAGAATTCACTTAAAATTGGAGGATAAGGGGACTCCATTTGAGGAGTAGAGAGAGATTCTTTGGAGGTTCTTAATTCTAGAAGCTGGTATTCAAATCTTCTGTTTGTCTTCCCTAAAGAGTCTACTTGTTTTGTCTCTCTGTTTTTCCTCACTTCCTTGCACACTTGGGCTGTTATTTTCATACTTGAGACATTTTAATTACTTACAAAAGGATCTGTTGCTGAGGAACTGGCCTAGCTGCTCATGACTTTTTCATTAGCATGTTAGTTTTATGTTTTTTATGTGCTGCATCCTGGGAGTCCTCACCATAGTTTGCTAGTTTATTTATGACATTGTTCATTGCCAGGATTGGCATTCCCAAATATATTCTTTTGTTTAATCTTGTTTTTTTTTCTTCTTCTTTGTCTCTGTGCTTAATTCTAAATAGCAAATTCATCATAGTACTTTATTCTTCTGGTTCCAATCCATTGACAACATAACTATAAAGACCCATGAATTTCTTTTCATGCTTTTTCAGTGAAGGTCAATATTCCACTATATGCCATAGCATTCTGTGAAAAGAATGTGACTTAGAAACTCCAATTTTCATCCAGGTTCAGAAATCTATCAGCTCTATGAATTTAAGCTAATCACTCAAACTCTGTTTCTTAGTTTCTTTATACATCCAATGAAGTTATTAATACTGTTCTTGTAAGACTGTTGTCAAATCAACTGAAACAAAAGACTGATAATGTCTTCTAGAATGAACAAAGCACTTTATCAACCTAAATATTATTACCAGATGTCCCTTTAGCAAAGTTTCCCTGGTCACTGGTTTAGGTGTGCTGACCCCAAAATATCTCATCAAGACAGGCAGAATCATAACCCTTTGGTAAAACCCAATTATTCAATCATTCTTAAAAAAACAATTATTAAGCACTTTGTGCCTGATACATTTTGAGGACTGAAAATACACTGGCTAATGTTACATTACTCCATGAATTTCCATTGGGCTTCCCAATGCTAGTGGTAAACAACATGCTTGCCAATGCAGAAGACACAAGAGAATCGAGTTCTGTCTCTGGGTCAGGAAGATTCCTGGAGAAGGAAATGTCTACCAGCTACAGTATTCTTGCCTGAGAAATTCCATGGACAGAGGAGCCTCGCAGGCTACAGTCTATGGGGGCCACAAAGGGTTGGACATGACTGAGTTAGTGAACACACACATATAGAAAAGAAAAAAATTGCTTATACAGAATAGAAAATATATAAATAAATAAATATATATATATATTCAGGTATGTTTATATTTATGTCTTTTCTGTATTTTTTCTTTTTTGTATCTTTTTTGTTGTTGTTGTTGTTGTTATTTTTATGATGAGTACATTAAAGTTCTACTCTCATAGCAATTTTCTTCTTTTTTTTAATTTTAAAATCTTAAATTCTTACTTGTGTTCCCAAACATGAACCGCCCTCCCACCTCCCTCCCCATAACATCTCTGTGGGTCATCCCCATGCACCAGCCCCAAGCATGCAATGATATATCATTAATGTCATAAACTATACATGTAAGGAAGTTGTACAAAAAAAGCTCCCATTCTTATTGTGTACTTGAATACATTATAAAACTCATAGGCATTTAGGAAACCCAAGAAGAAGAAAACAATTAGGTCTAAGTGTCAATTTCCTAAATTGTTCAGTGGATGAAATGACGATTAATGTAAAGTGCTTTGAAATTGATAAAAGTGATTCTTTTAAAAGAGAGGCCATTTCAATAATAAGCAGATAAGCTCCTTCAATAATTGATATTTAGGACTGAGAAATAAGATCTTGTGTTGTGCTGTTTCTGTCAGCATCCTGATGGTTTGGTAGATTTAAAGTAGGGTGTGTATAGTCATTCATTCCTTATTGGCCATCAATTTAGTATCAGTTCAGAATCTGCCTATAGTTCAGGAGACCTGGGTTTGATCCCTGGGTTGGAAAGATCCCCTGGAGGAGGGCATGGCAACCCACTCCACTATTCTTGCCTGGAGAATTCCCATGGACAGAGGAGCCTGGTGGGCTACAGTCCACGGGATCACAAAGAGTCGAATACAAATGAATGACTAAATACACAGATATAGGAGATCTGGATGGGAGATTATCCCAAGATGTGAGAAAAGACATCTCAGGAGAAAAAGGAAATATCTTACTTCATTAAACTACCCATTAAAGTTTCAATAAATTTTTAAAAACCTGAATTACATTTTCAATTACTCTTTCATGTCCCATCACATATGACATGCTCAATTGCTCAGTCACTTATGCCTCTGCGATCCCATGGACTAAAGCCCACAAGGCTCCTCTGTCCATGAGATTTACCAGATGAGAATACTTGAGTGGGTTGCCATTTCCTTCTCCGAGGGATCTCCCTGACCCAGCAATCGAACCCACATATCTTGTATCTCCTGCACTGTTTATTTCAGTCTAATACAGGTGGGATCAGAAACTTTGCTTTCCTCCCTAAATTAAGATTATACAGATTTGGAAGGAACCAAGAGGGAGTGAATGAAAGCAAACCAGAACTTCCCTAAGTCATTTGGAGGCAAACTAAATAAATGAAAGGATCATGGACAGTGGAGCCTCTTGGGCTACTGTGCATGGTTTTGCAAAGAGTCAGAAACAGCTAAGTACATGCACACGTGACTTGAGCCGTGCTGTCAAGGAACTAACAATCCAAATGGTGAAGAAGTTTAGACTAGAACACTACAGGTCAAATGGTGTTAATGGTAGGCACATTCAAGATAGCCCCAGTGATCCCCCTCTTAGTATTTACCCCTTCCACATCTTACCAGGGCCAATCTGTGTAACCAATAGGATACAGGTGATGATGCACTATGTCTGAGATTAGATTATAAAAGATAAGCAGCTGTCTTTATGGCTCACTCTCTCTTAACTCCCTAGAAGGGAAGTCAGATGCCATGTGGGAGTTGCCTTACAGAGGGGTTTACAGGTGATAGATACAATGAAGTCTCGGGCCAAGAAATGGGGCCCAAAACTAACAGCTACATGAATGAACTAAGGAAAGACTCCCACAGACCAGTCAAGCCTTAAGAAAGTTGCAGCCTGGTCAGCATCTTGACTGCAACTTTCAGAGATTCTCTGAACCAGATTCACCCAGCCCTCAGAAACTGTGAGCTAACAAATGTTTATAATTTTAAGCCTCTAAATTTGGAGGTAAGTTCTTATGCAGCAATACACAACAAATCCCGCATTCTTCAGACTAAAACTGCTCTCAGAATCAGGGAAAGATAAAAGGCAGGAAGGTCTCAGCTCATGTGGATAGGCAGCTTGGAGAAAGTATGGCAACAGGGAAGGCATTTCAAATGGAGAGCAGATTTTCTTCCTGCCTCTCATCCCAGTCCTAAGTTTTCTCTCCAGGATAATTGTTGTTAACTAATGTCTTACAAATATAGTCTAAGCATTTCTGATGTTGTAGATTTTTGATATATATTAATACTAAGAAGTTCTCCTTAATGTACATAGAGAAGAAAATCATGTAAACTTCTGATAACTTTGTACTGTGTTTTAAATCTACTTGCAAAGTGAGTTTGTTTTTCAAACCTAATTTTTACCATCTATTGTCTGAACATACTTCTTTTAATTCTGCTTTTATGTTTTGTTCAGATCCATAGCAGAAACTATTCAGATTTGCATTTGGGCTCAAGACTGTTTCAAAATCATGCAAATAATAAACTTTTCTAAATGATGACTTTTCTTCATGCAACAGAATACTTCCCATTAGTTAGTCTTTCCTTTCTTTCTGGAGATATTTAGCTGTCATTAATAATTCACTGTCTGTTTTAATAAAGATGGTGTTAGTTTTCATTAATGATTTATTACTTATTTTAACAGTGTGCTCAGCTGAGGGTCCCTGAATGTCAAATTCACAGCCTCTTAGAATTGTGAAGATATTTCATTCTTATGAAACTGAAGCAGTAATTATTAGAATTTTCTTCTTGTTTATGAGCCTCACAAGCTTCTGAGACTACAGGCTGTCCATTGGGTTATATTTTTCTTCTTGGGAACTTACTTGTATTACATGTCAGCTTTTGGAATCATGTTGCCCGCATTCTGCTTTTATAAGCTAAGCTATTTATAACTATATATATATATATATATATATATATATCAGATACGACTGAGCGACTTCTCTTTCACTTTTCACTTTCATGCATTGGAGAAGGAAATGGCAACCCACTCCAGTGTTCTTGCCTGGAGAATCCCAGGGTTAAGGGAGCCTGGTGGGCTGCCGTCTATGGGGTCGCACAGAGTCGGAAACGACTGAAGTGACTTAGCAGCATATATATATATATATATATATATATATATATATATATAAAGACTATCTGAATTACCATTTGAATATTCAGTGAAAATTTGTTTCAGTTTCAGGCACTTTTTGTTGTTGTTCAGTCACTAAGTCATGTCTGACTTTTTGAGATCCCCATGTATTGTAGCCCACCAGGCTCCTCTGTCCATGCACTTCGCCAGGCAAGAATACTGGACTAGGTTGCCATGTCCTTCTCCAGGGAATCTTCTTGACCCAGGGATTGAACCTGAGTCTCTTACATCTCCTGTACTGCAGGCAGATTCTTTGCCACTAGTGCCACCTGGGAAGCTCTGTCCTTCACTGTCTCCCAGAGTTTGCTCAAATTACTGTCCACTGAGTCAGTGATGCTATCTAACCATCTCATTGTCTGCCACCCGCTTCTCCTTTTAACTTCGATCTTTCCCAACATCAGGGTCTTTTCCAATGAGTCAGCTCTCTGTGTCAGATGGCCAAATATTGGAACTTCAGCTTCAACATCAGTCCTTCCAATGAATATTCAGGACTGATTTCCTTTAGGATTGACGGGTCAGATCTCCTTGTTGTCCAAGGGACTCTCAAGAGTCTTCTCCAACACCACAGTTCAAAAGCATCAATTCTTCAGCTCTCAGCCTTCTTTATGGTCCAACTCTCACATCCATACATGACTACTGGAAAAATCATAACTTTGACTATACGAATCTGTTGGTAAAGTGATGTCTCTGGTTTTTAATACACTAATAGGTTTGTCGTAGCTTTCCTTCCAAGGAGCAAACATCTTTTCATTTCATGGCTATAGTTACTATCCACAATGATTTCAGAGCCCAAGAACTATAAAATCTGTCACTGTTTCCACTTTTCCCCTGTCTATTTAAAGTGATGGGCCCAGATACCACATTCTTAGTCTTTTGAATATTGAGTTTTAAGCCAGCTTTTTCACTCTCCTTTTTCACCCTTGTCAAGAAGCTCTTTAGTTTCTCTTCACTTTAAAGGTCATTATTTTTATTTGCTAACAATTTTTTTTCTTTCAAAGTGACATTTCCATTTTTTTTTAATCACTCTTTTCATGGTTATGGTTTATGTCTTCTTTTTAACCTCAGTTTACTTCTTAGCATGGGCATCACTTCATTTTAAAGCTGACTATACATTTGATTTATAACCCCAAACCACAAAATGTATTTGCATAACTAAAAACACGCATTTACACACATAGTAAGTAACATATTCTGAAAGCCGTAAAAACCACAGCAGTCATGCAATTTTACTTGGTCAACAGAGAGTGCTTGCTATTATTTTTATTTTTTAGAAGGTTCATTTTTGCCCTTAGCTATGACTTTCTGGAGTTTTTCCGAATGCTTTAGTTAATTTTAACACAGCTTTGCAGAATATGCAATATGATACAATTCAGAGAAATTTTCCTCAGCTTGCCCTCATTTCCTTTGTGGTGGCATAAGAAAAAACATTTACTCCTGGGCTCTCCTAATTTCTTCCATGCAAAAACAACTGGTCATTTTCTGCTTCTGATCCCTGCTCATGAAGTCAACCCTTGACAGTCTACTATGAATGATTTTCCATGTGTTCCAATTTTATTTTATTTGTCAATATTCATCATTTCAATATTGGTCCATCTATAACACTCAATGAAAATTGATCTTCCTCTGTGAAAACTTCTGGGATGGAATACAGTCTGGGGCTTGATAAATTAATGCTTTTTCAAAATAATAAAGAGCCAAGAAAAGGATAATCAAGTAATAAGGATGTTATCAGGACAAACCCATAGAAACAGACCTCGATCCTGCATTCTGGGAAGTTACAGAAAAGATGGCAGCACACTGAGAGAACATATACAGACAGCAGTTCTTCAAGTTGAGTATGCTCGAGAAAACACCACTGGAAGGCTTATAAGAATCGTGATTTCTAGATCCCACTCCCAGAGAGCCTGATTCGGTGAGTCTCAGGTGGGATCCAAGAATCTGCACCCTCCAGTATTTCTAGGAAAACAGGCTTTGTCACATGCTTTGCTGAACATTTCAGTGAGTAACACAGAAAGCTCTTACAAGATCAGCATGTGAATGTTCACAGTATGGAAACAAGAAGGAAGATGAGTTAAGTGTCTATCATGTATGAAAGATAATGATTTCCTTTTTTTCAAATTTTCCAGGTGATTCTTTAAAGAAGGTTAATTAAAGGAACCATTTAAGTAATTCAAGAGAAAAGGTATATTTTCAGGAAACAGTCTTGTCAGGAGTGTAAGGAAGTATTTGAACTTACTTTGAAACATGAAAAGACAGAAAACTCTAAAGGAAAACAGACACTGTTGATAAGGTAGAAAAATTTGAAACAGCTAAAATGGAGGCTAATTTAAACCTTACAGGATTCATTAATTACAATGAATAATTGGTCTGCATTATTAGAAGTTTATGGACATACAGCCTTTTAAACTAGAAAGATATTTGAATTAGGTCTTTGACTATGGAGAAGGGATTCTCACTGTAGGCTGCATGATAGAATTATCTGGAAGCTTTAATTCTTATTTATGCATGTGCCCCACACCTTAAATATTGGACTTTAATTGGTCTTAGGCATAGCTTGTGCATTAGGATTTCTAAAACTTTTTCATGTGATTTTAACATGTTAACAAGGTTAACAAACACTGTTCTAGTTAACCTGGTGAGTAATGCAGCAGTATGAAATTAACCTGAGATAGACTGATACCAAAATAACTGACACACAATCAACAGCGCTTTGTAGTTTATCATCTCTGCCTCTGTTTCCTCTTTCTCTTTTTAGATTGACTGGTGTCTAAAATAAAAAGCCTGATAGTGTTACTCAGAGCTGTGCTGGGAGGGAGGGAGAGAAGGGGAGAGGGAAGGAGAAAGAGAGAAACAGAGAGAGAGAGATTGCATTAGGAGAGAATAAACATCTGCTCACTCGAGAAACCTTTTATTCTCTGAGTACAGATGAGTTGCTAGGTTTCACTGTGAATAGGAGAAAGTATTCTCAAGACTGTCTCAAGACTCTTGCCTCTGGGTCCATACTCATTGCTCAGTTTTCTGACTAAATTGGCATCCCTGGAGAGGTCAGTACAGAGAGCATGCACTGGCCAGAAAACCTGTGTATCCCAGCGCCCTTAGTATTTATTTCTCTCATTGTAAATTCATATGTTGACAGCTAGTTTATAACATTTTCTCCATTGAGTCGGAGAGTATTAGCTGAGCCCCTGGCCCCAATAGCCCTTCTAACTGTAATGTCAAAATATTTTCTTGACTGCAAAATTGGTCATGAAGACTTTCTGAGACTGAGCTTAACTGAGCAGCCGGACAGGTTCAAAGAGGTAAAGGGACAAGTCAAGAACAGAGGGCAAGGACATTGATGAATAGGGACTCAAAATCTTTTAATCTAAGGGCAACACTGCTTCCACAGCATTACTGTGTCTCTAGGGAAAGATGCTTGTCATAACAACTTTGTTTTCACCAACTTAGGAGACCACTGGGTTTTTAAAAATGACAGTACACCTTTGTCAGGAAGCAAATCCTTCCATGGATAAAATGACTCCATAATTATAGAAGCTTCATTTAGGATAATTTTTCCCCAAAGACTTACAGCTTCCCAAAGCAATTTGTGTTGACGCATGATGATACACCTCTTAAGCCTGACATGGATTTCTTCCTTTTTTTTTGTCATCCTAAAGTGCTTCTGCCTAAACATACTAAAATCCAGATAGAAAAAGAGAAACAAACTCACTTGGCTTGAAAATTTGATCTTTACTTTGAAAATAACTCTCTAGCTTTGACAAAATGCTTATATTCTACTAAACAACACAGTCATCAATTAAACTTAGTCAGACTTAAGGAATGCACCACCCAAAATCAAAGGAGAGGTCTGGATGGTCCATGAATGTGATTTACTTCCTTTAGCATGTTTAGACAGATCATCTACAGAGTCACTTTCCAATGTAATAGCTGTATAAAGTTTACTTGACCTGTTTTGCTTCAAGTCTGTTATGCTGTCTTTTCCCAGGGCTTACAGGCCTAGGGAATAACGGAATCCAGACCAGGAATTCCTGTATTTTCTCTGGGTTCTAAATGTCATGTGTCACAACAGTCACTGGACTCCTACCAGCTTGTTGACTGAATTTAGATCATGATCTCCCAACACAGTCCATTTAAATTAGACAGAAGGTATGAGCTCACCAATGCTCTGAGACAGTGTTGACACAGCTGGGTAAACAGCCCATGCTCAGAACTCAGGAATACCTTCCTGATAACCCAGGAACATCTCTCTGACAAAGCAACTTAGAGGTGTGATGTAAGTCATGCTTTCAATCACTTTGAGAAAAGCCTTTTCATGACTTACTGCTGTGTGTGCAAACTGACAGGAAAAAATATGTTCCAAATGATTATTCAAACCTCCTTTAAACCAATGGTGGTCTCTAAAACAGTGTGTTGTGATAAACAATGGTTTGAGACTTTAAAATGTAGGCTGTGCCTATTCCTTCCTTTCCTATCCAGAGGGAAGATTGTTGTGCAATGGGTAACAAAGAGAATTAATTAAAAGAACATACTCAGGTAATGCAATTGTGTTTGTTGTGAGGTTCTAGGAACTTGGAGAATATTTCTAGGGACAGGGCCTGTCCTGGGTGAGACACAGAAGGTCCATGTAAGGTACAGACATTCAACAGTGAGTGATGATGTGTGCTTGCCTGTTAGAAGGCAATGAAGAAGAAGAAAAGGATGCCAGAAATAGAAACTCTGCCTAGGAGATCTAAGAGAGAAGAGTTGTGTTTACTGATGGGAAAACGGTTTCTCTTGAACCCAATTATGGAGAATTTAAATCTCTTTGTTTCTCATTTCTGCAGGCTTGTCCTATTCTAGGGCTGTGGTATGATTCTGGGAGAGAGCTTCTTAGTGGACCTTTTCATAACCAAGAAGCATCTGCCGAGCATCTGTCAAAAATCAAAGATGCAGAGATGAAGAGGATGAGGCCCGAGGCCCTTGGTGTCAGGAGTCTCATTGAATAACGGAGGTGGCTTCACGGGGCAGTATGAGAATTGTTAAAATAGAAGATGGGGTGCTAAGAGGCAATGGAAAAGAAGCATCTACACTAGCTGTGCGGTCAGTGATGTACTGGGCTTCCCTGGTAGCTCAGATGGTAAAGACTCTGCCTGCAATGTAAGAGACCCGAGTCCAATCCCTGGATAGGGAAGATCCCCTGGAGAAGGAAATGGTAACCCACTTCAGTATTATTGCTTGGAGAATTCCATGGAAAGAGGAGCCTGGCGGGCAACCATCCATAGGGTTGCAAAGAGCTGGACATGACTGAAGTGACTGAGCACAAGCCACTGAAAACTGAAAACTTGAGCTTAGGGCGGAAGGATAACTTAAAAAGAGACGTGAATGGACCTATAATCTGTCATACAGATCGAAGTAAGTCTGAAAGAGAAAAAGAAATATGGTATATTAACACATATATGTGGAATCTAGAAAAACGCTACACAAGAACCTATTTGCAGGGCAGGAATACAGATGCAGATGTAGGGGACGAATGTGCTGACATGGGGTAGGGAGGGTGAATTGAGATTTTGGGATTGATGTATGTGTGCTGTGTGTGTGAAACAGATAGCTAGTGGGAACCTGCAAGAAGCTCAGCTCCACGCTCTGTGGTGACTTACATGGGTGGAATGGGAGGGGAAATGGGAGGGAGGTCCAAGAGGAAGGAGATATACAGCAAAAGGGCTGGGCCTGGCGGCAAGAGGGGGCAGCTGAGCAAGGTCACAGAGGCAGGAAACATGAAACAACACTGGAGAGAAGTCATAGGAGGGATGATGGCAAGAAATGGGGCCACGATGGTAAAGGATGGGCAGACTAATGAGGGCTCGGGTAACAACCTCAGGACATAAACTTTTTCTGCATTATTACAAGCAGTTTCCTAAGTCTCTTGTATCCCATTTCCAGGTATCTGCAGGTGCTTTGTAATAACCTGTAGAATAACCCTACCAGACACGCACAGAGATGAAGATAAGCTCAAACCAATGTTGTGAGGCTGCAAACTGACATGTCACTGTCTTTTTTTTTTATTACACTACATATCTCAATTTCATCATAAGAAATGTATTTTAAAAGAAATAAAAAACAATGTGATAAATGTGCAAAACCTCTACCTCAGGAAGATGATAAAAGATTGTGTGAAAGGAATTTCTAAATCAGATGAATTGCTTCATAGAACATTTGTAGACATACCCACTAGATGTTCTCAGAATGAAGATATTTCTATTCATCGAATGAGAGATTTAATTTTCCCATGGACTGTGAATATTCTTTGAATGCCTTCGGGGCACAGAAAATGGTACTTTAATCCCAGCATGCTCTTAGTAAGAATGGAAATATTATGAGAATTGGAAATTTTTCACTTGGGGAAGAGGAGTATTAATGCACATTTAAAGAACGGCTTGTAACCAAGGGGACATTTGGGTGGCCAGGGGAATACGAGGTTCACAAAGGCCCTGTCTTGTTTACCTGTATCCACAGTGCCTAGCAGATGGCCTTGCAAGAGGAGGCATTCAGCAAGAACTGATGGGCGGCTGGCTGGCAGGCTGGATGGATGGAGGAAGGATGGGTGGAGACATCTGAAGTGATGCTGCCAACTGCATGAAGCTGGTACTCTTGGGAAAAGTGATGGAAGTTTTCTGCTGAAGGTCAAAACGGTGGCACAGAGGAGTATAGAGCTGAGAGCATAGACTGAAACCAGATCCCATGGGGCAGCTTCCTGTCTCTGTTGCTTTCTAGCCTGGGATGAGCAAGAAATGTCACCGTTTTGTCCTAGGTTTCCTCATCAGTAAGTGAGGGATATTAACAATATAAAATTATGTTTATATCATATGGTTGCTTTGAGGATTAAGTGATATATATTACTTAACATAAATGTGATTATAATTCATACATATTACATGTAAATATATAAAATCAACTGTTTTCCATTCTAACAGAACTTGGCATACAGAAATCAGTAAAATGCCATTTATCCATTTCTTTTGAGGGGTCTTTCCTCTTTGGTATTTAAACTCTTGAACACTAATAAGAAGAAAGAAGAGAAAAGATGGAAATAGTACACAATGTTTCATTGTTTGTTTTTTCACTCTTTCCTATTCTGAGTTAAAAAAAAAATGGAATGGGAACTATGGAAAAGGATTATTATTGAAGGAATCAAATAAGTCTACAAAAATCCGAAAAGGGTGGCTTGGTTAATTTAATACACACATGGTTAACTTAATATAGCTGACCGAGCCTTGCAGCTTGATCAGCTGGGTTGACATCAAGTTGAATTCAAATGGACAGAAAAATGGAAGGAAAATAAGAAGTGGCAGATTTTTTCAAGCAAGCCCAGATGAGAAAAATGCCTTCCCACCTAACAGTGAATCTTCTCCCTACTTGACTCCTCGAAAAGATGGGTGGAGGTCGGGGGAAACCAGGGCCGAGGGCTGCAGCCTGAGCTGGCTCGACTCTGTCCTGTGCTTTGGGCAGCTGAACTCCTGCCGGGCTTACTCAGCTTGCACCGTCCACACATCACACTGCTTCCAGGAACTTCTCACCATCACTAGCCAGGGAGCAAATTATCTGCAGCAGGTGGTGATGCCTCCGCAGTAACACTCACACCCCGCTCTCAGCAGCCACCGCTCTGCTCTCATCACACCCCACGGACCTTGCCTGTGTCGAGAGGCCTCAAGTAAGAAGATGGTGATGGCCAGCCTTGCTGACAAATCTCTGCTTCTTGGAATTGTTTGGCGAGTGGATTTGCTGAACTAATTTCTCCTGACTTGAGAACAAGATGAGAAAAGAGGAAGAGCTGTGATGCCTGATGTGGCCTGGATTTGAAAGGAAAGCCCTGCTCAGGGCGGTGCTCTTGTGTCTCCCAGAAGAGACGCTGCCGAGCAGTGCAGACTGATCGCCAAATCACGGTAGTAGGTCCATCTGGGTATTTCTTATGCACGCTCTGGTGGTTTTCCAAATCCCGGATCCATCTTCATCCACTTCTGAGTAAAATGCATTGAGAACTGAGGAATTTACCTTAGTTTTTAAGGGGCTGTTTAGTTATAAACAGCTTTATATTTTAGTTATAAACAGCTTTCTATTTTGTTCCATTGATCTATATTTCTGTCTTTGTGCCAGTACTATACTGTCTTGATGACTGTGGCTTGGTAGTAGAGCCTGAAGTCAGGCAGGTTGATTCCTCCAGTTCCGTTCTTCAGTTCAGTCGTTCAGTCGTGTCCGACTCTTTGCGACCCCATGAATCACAGCACGCCAGGCCTCCCTGTGCATCACCAACTCCTGGAGTCCACTCAAACCCATGTCCATTGAGTCAATGATGCCATTCAACCATCTCATCCTCTGTCGTCCCCTTCTCCTCCTGCCCTCAATCTTTCCCAGCATCAGGGTCTTTTCAAATGAGTCAGCTCTTCACATCAGGTGGCCAAAGTATTGGAGTTTCAGCTTCAGTGTCAGCCCTTCCAATGAACCCCCAGTACTGATCTCCTTTAGGATGGACTGGTTGGATCTCCTTGCAGTTCAAGGGACTCTCAAGAGTCTTCTCCAACACCACAGTTCAAAAGTATCATTTCTTCAGTGCTCAGCTTTCTTTATAGTCCAACTGTCACATCCATACATGACCACTGGAAAAACCATAGCGTTGACTAGACGGACCTTTGTTGGCAAAGTAATGTCTCTGCTTTTTAATATGCTGTCTATGTTTGTCATAACTTTCCTTCCAAGGAACAAGCTCTTTTAATTTCATGGCTGCAGTCACCATCTGCAGTGATTTTGGAGCCCAAGAAAATAAAGTCTACCACTATTTTCACTTTTTCCTTCTTCTATTGGCCGTTAAGTGATGGGGATAATAATTACACTACCTCAGAAGATTGCTATAAAGGAGTTCATATGTGAAAGCTCTTAGACGAATGTAAGTACATTGTGTAGCAGCCATGCAACACTTAGCCAGCCCTTGGAAGTGCTTATTTAAACTTAATTTAGAGAGAATATATTTAATAAATCACGTTTAAGCTAAATTAAGTTCAAATTTGAATAAAGTGTGCCCAGCACATTTGCAAAGACTGGCCAGGGCCTGTGTGGAGCCCTGATCTCTACATTTGAGCCTTCACCTCCCTACTGGGACTGCTGGAAGTGGCTCATGAGTTCCAGAACTACACAAATAGTCATGCCCATCAGTTCAGTTTAGTTCAGTTCAGTCACTCAGTCATGTCCAACTCTATGCAACCCCATGAATCGCAGCACGCCAGGCCTCCCTGTCCAGACCAACTCCCAGAGTTCACGCAGACTCACATCCGAGTCAGTGATGCCATCCAGAGATCTCATCCTCTGTCATCCTCTTTTCCTCCTGCCCCTAATCCCTCCCAGCATCAGAGTCTTTTCCAGTGAGTCAACTCTTCACATGAGGTGGCCAAAGTACTGGAGTTTCAGCTTTAGCATCATTCCCTCCAAAGAAATCCCAGGGTTGATCTCCTTCAGAATGGACTGGTTGGATCTCCTTGCAGTCCAAGGGACTATCAAGAGTCTTCTCCAACACCACAGCTCAAAAGCATCAATTCTTTGGCACTCAGCTCTCTTCACAGTTGAACTCTCACATCCATACATGACCACTGGAAAAACCATAGACTTGACTAGATGGACCTTAGTCAGCAAAGCAATATCTCTGCTTTTGAATATGCTATCTAGGTTGGTCATAACTTTTCTTCTAAGGAATAAGCATCTTTCAATTTCACGGCTGCAGTCACCATCTGCAGTGATTTTGGAGCCCCCAAAAATAAAGTCTGACATTGTTTCCACTGTTTCCCCATCTATTTCCCATGAAGTGATGGGACCAGATGCCTGAACGTTGAGCTTTAAGCCAACTTTTTCACTCTCTTTCACTTTCATCCAGAGGCTTTTTAGCTCCTCTTCACTTTCTGCCATAAGGGTGGTGCCATCTGCATATCTGAGGTTAGTGATATTTCTCCCAGCAATCTTGATTCCAGCTTGTGCTTCTTCCAGTCTAGCATTTTTCATGATGTACTCTGCATATAAGTTAAATAAGCAGGGTGACAATATACAGCCTGACGTACTCCTTTTCCTATTTGGAACCAGTCTGTTGTTCCATGTCCAGTTCTAACTGTTGCTTCCTGACCTGCATACAGATTTCTCAAGAGGCAGGTCAGGTGGTCTGGTATTCCCATCTCTTTCAGAATTGTCCACAGTTTATTGTGATCCACACAGTCAAAGGCTTTGGCATAGTCAATAAAGCAGAAATAGATGTTTTTCTGGAACTCTCTTGCTTTTCCATGATCCAGTGGATGTTGACAATTTGATCTCTGGTGTGCCCATAGCTATAGAGAAATCCATGCTCACATTCCCAGGGCCACTTTGCTATCTCTTACAAAGGCTCTTGTGTCATTATTGTTTGCTTAACATTGTTGAAAACTTCTGACAGTTTTACTTCCCTGTGGGTTTCTAGCCTTTTCTATTTTAACCTGTGGTTTCCAGCTTTTTTGTTGTTTGTTTAACTGATTTATTGTCAAAACATGCAGGAAAAACATATTGGTTAATATACTTGTTGTTCCAACCTCCAAAATGAGCTTTTTCATTCTCTCTCACACAATAATATTTCTACAGAAAATTAGTATTATTTCTGCTTATGGTTCTACTCAGAGGTTAATAGAGTTTTGTTTATGTATATGAGGCTCAGCAATACTGTCAGAAGAAAAAGCTGCTTGGTAGACAGAAAGGGAATCTTAATTTATTTTTTAATTTTATTTCATTTTTTAAATGTAAGAACAGCACACTCATCTCAGAAGTTTGTCAGCTAGTTAGTTCTCTGACTTTTTTTCCCATCATGACATGCCTGGCAGAAAACGTCCACACACCTGTCACATCAGTGACACTTGTCTGCTCCCCGCTGCTTTATTTTTATTTATTTATTTTTTTTTTAGTTTTTTATTTTTTAAATTTTAAAATCTTTAATTCTTACATGCGTTCCCAAAGATGAACCCCCCTCCCACCTCCCTCCCCATAACATCTCTCTGGGTTATCCCCATGCACCAGCCCCAAGCATGCTGTATCCTGCGTCAGACATAGACTGGCGATTCAATTCTTACATGATCGTATACATGTTAGAATGCCATTCTCCCAAATCATCCCACCCTCTCCCTCTCCCTCTGAGTCCAAAAGTCCGTTATACACATCTGTGTCTTTTTTCCTGTCTTGCATACAGGGTCGTCATTGCCATCTTTCTAAATTCCATATATATGTGTTAGTATACTGTATTGGTGTTTTTCTTTCTGGCTTACTTCACTCTGTATAATCGGCTCCAGCTTCATCCATCTCATCAGAACTGATTCAAATGTATTCTTTTTAACGGCTGAGTAATACTCCATTGTGTATATGTACCACAGCTTTCTTATCCATTCATCTGCTGATGGACATCTAGGTTGTTTCCATGTCCTGGCTATTATAAACAGTGCTGCGATGAACATTGGGGTACATGTGTCTCTTTCAATTCTGGTTTCCTCGGTGTGTATGCCCAGCAGTGGGATTGCTGGGTCATAAGGTAGTTCTATTTGCAATTTTTTAAGGAATCTCCAGACTGTTCTCCATAGTGGCTGTACTAGTTTGCATTCCCACCAACAGTGTAGGAGGGTTCCCTTTTCTCCACACCCTCTCCAGCATTTATTGCTTGCAGATTTTTGGATCGCAGCCATTCTGACTGGTGTGAGAATCTTAATTTAAAATTTTAATTCTTTATTCTATTTCAAAGAACTGTAGGCTGGATCAGAGTTCACGCCCACGTTTTTTGAATGAGAGTAAGATGTTAGGATGCTGTCTGGCAAAGTTACACTTGACTTATGAATGTATTTTATGACAAGAAAGAAACAGCAACAAAACATCTAACTCTTGTTCAGGCTGAAAGCTATTTGTCACACTGGGAGGGAGCATTCTGAAATATATGGTTCCTCAAAATGTGGTCTTTGGACCATGAACATCAGAAACTCCTTAATAATTTATTAAAATTTCCAAGGCTCTGGCACAGGCATATGAGGGCAGTTTTCTGGGATAGACACAAAGACCCTGATCTCCAGAAACATCTGCTAATTTTGGCTTTTCCTTATGCTAAAGTTTTTGAACACACTAATGAAGTCCACAGAAGATGTTACCTTAATGGTTCTGATATTTAAACTGAAGAGAGTTCTGCTGCTGCTATGTCACTTCAGTCATGTCCGACACTGCGGCACTATGAACCACGGCCTGCCAGGCTCCTCTGTCTATGGGATTTTCTGCAAGAATACTGTAGTGGGTCACCATGATCTCCTTCAGGGGATCTTGCCCACCCAGGAATTGAACTCACCTATCTTACATCTCCTGCATTGGCAGATGGGTTCTTCACCACTACTACCACCTGGGAAGTCTGAGCAAAGTCCTGAAAGAGGGCCAAAGTTTAAAAAATTAAGGTAATCTTTAGAAAAGGAAACCTCTTATAATAAGATATTGGTGTATAAATAAATATCAAACTTAAAAAAATTATAACCCCACAGAAAGGATGCAGAAAATGAATCAATTATTGGAAGACAAGTCCATAACAAGTTATGATCAATTTGAGGGCTAAAGCGTACGAGTTTATGAGGATCACATTCTTCAGAGGATGGTCCTTGGAGATGCTATTGGAAACTGACCCCGAGGAGGCTCAATATTTTATATTTTGAGGATACAGCAGACTTGATATTATCCTGTACATTCCCCCATTAGATTATAAGTCCTCAAAAACAGAAACTGGGCCTCTTTTATTTTATGTGTCTCTGGAACTAACAGAAGGCCTATTAATAGATAATAATAGGTCTCAGCAAATATTGAGCACATATTGGCTGTTCAGAAAGTATTGGCTGAAATGAACTAGGGGACTGATGATTTTGTTGGGAAGAGTTCACTGTAAAGGAGAAAACCCAGCTGAGTTTGCTGAGATATGAGCTTGAATTTACAAAAGGCACACACATTGTTTACCCAATGAATCCTTGACATTTTGCTAAAAATGTCAACATATTTTCCCACTCTGTCTTGACAGTGTTGCATGCAATTTCTGTGTACAAAAGTTCATCACAGTCTCTCCCATATCCTTGGTCATGTCCACCCAGAATTTTCCCAACCTTCAACTAATTTAGTAATACAATATATGGAATTTTCATAATATGGAACTCTGTTTTACAAATTAATAACACTTTAAATAAACTTCTCTCTTTAGATTTATTTTATCTTTAGGGTTTTTTTTTTTCTTTCTTTTTTTTTTTTTAGTTTATTTCAAAATCACTATGGCTTAAAAATGTTTCTTTAAAATAGACTCTTTTCTTTTAATCAGTTCCACTGCAATATTAAGATACAAAAGAGGTTCTTCCATTGGTTATGACACCCCTGGTGTCAGGCAGGTTGAAATATTCCATGGGTAAAATTGTACACAAAAGAGCAGCGTCTTTGACCTCTGACAATGGCATGTTTTAAGGAAAATAGAAAACAGATTTTGACAAGTGTTATCTCCCTTATGAAGGATCCTTTTGATCCCTTTTTGGGAGTGCAGAAGTTGGAAAGATTCGAGTTTAGTTATTGCAAAGTCCTTACTTCTGTTTCTAAAAGAGAACTTGATAAAAGCAGCTTTTACACCTTGAAAGAGTTTTTAACATTATTATGAATTACTTAATAATATGAACTAAAGGAGAAAATGAATGAAAAACATAAAGATTAACAATCCTGTTGATCATATATGTGGTTAAAAATTAAGAGGAAAAAGGATTTGTGCTGAGGATAAAGGCTTTTAGTACCTTTTCCACAGCTGTAATTTTTAGCAGCCTCTTGGGCTCTCTTGTTATGTAAGTATGCAAAATACAGCTATTTGTGCAGAAAGAATAAAGAAATCAGCGTTACTTAGAGTCAGTTTATTGTGTGGACCTACCGAAGCAAAATGGATGACCACATACAGAAAACACCCTTAGAGCTTACTGGTGACCCTGTCATAATGAGTTGGGATCAAAGATGCAAAATTGTTTACATGAGATTACATAGAAGGTAAGAGTCAGAGTAGGGCTGGTTCAAAACCCTAATGTTAATTCCTGACAAAGGAAAAGTTACTAGTCAATGAAAGTGTTAGAGATGCTTATTATTAGTCAAAATAATCTCTCTGTGAACCAAAAGTTTCTCTGTAATAGTTTATACACTGTGCAGCAGGCATTTAGTGAATTTAAAATCTTCCATTTATTTAAAATAACTGTATGATGCAATACATACTTTTAAATTTACAATGTTACAAAAGAGCTCTGAATATTTAGTATTGCAAAACTTTTATTGTATGATTAAATTATCTTGCTATAAGAATATATGAATTTGTTGAATATGTTTTATATATGTGAGAAATCTACCTTTTTGGTGGATTAATATTGAATGGAGAATTTATTCTTAGGTGCTTAAGCTGCTGGTTAATGCACTTAGTATCACATTATCAAAAGATGAAT
Source organism: Capra hircus (assembly GCF_001704415.2). Classification (NCBI taxonomy): domain Eukaryota; kingdom Metazoa; phylum Chordata; class Mammalia; order Artiodactyla; family Bovidae; genus Capra; species Capra hircus. Next base: position 38,665,959 of record NC_030827.1, read on the forward strand.
CAGTTTTGAACCTGGTGTGACTATCATCATTCTTATTGTTTAATTTTTTAAAATTATTTTTATAGGATGGAAAAAAATGGCCTAGTGTAAGGTTTTTCTCCTTTAAAATGCTACTTTTATGAAATAAAATAAAGAATATACAAAACATTTTAAAATGATAGTATTCACAAAATTTGTAGGCAGTGGAGAAAATCTTGAAAAGAGAGGTGGATTTGATTAAACAAATCTTTGATTTATTCAGTTTTAACTGGTTCTTCATAATGTTATTTCTCAAAACAATTGTAACTTTATAAGACCTCTTCTTTCACTCATTCCTTCATATCATTTTTTTTTTCTATTGCCACTAACTATGCTTCTCTGGTTCTTTTAATCTTCCAAGTTGATAAATAAGTTTGTGTCTTTTCTCTATGGCAATTTTTCTGTTATAACAAGGTCTTTATTTAACTAAGCTAATTTATCCTCTAGACAGATCATTAATGGTATGTGTTGCTATGTGTGTCCTGAATACCCAGATGGTCAGGTATCTTATTGTGAATTTTCATGCAAAATTTCAAATTTAAGTCTCTAAATAGATAAACATTTCTTAGAGCCAGTTTGAATATTTGTGCCCCATGTGTCTACGCTTGTCATGTTCCAGATTCTTCTATTTCAAGGCCATTATAATTTATCACCATGAGTATCTGAAGCATGAGATTACAAAAATTTTGTTCTGGGAACACTCAGCCTAGGAATTAATTAAAGACAAAACAAAAACCAAAACAAAAAATCTTCACTTAGAGTTGAATCCAATCTATCATTGTCAAAAGAGTATCTCAACTTGAGTTATTATTAATTCCCCATTATTTATTTTGAGTTTTGTCTTTATAATGGTTTGAAAAATTATTTTACTAGTGTATTAAAGGATGATAATAGGACTACAGCAAACTAAAAAAGATTGTACAGCAAAAGTCCATCATTGAAATAAAAAAGGCAGCCTACAAATGGGAAAAATAATTGCAAATTATATATCTGTCAAAGAGTTAATATTAAAAAATATATAAAGAACTCATACAACTTAATCCCTGGAGTAGAAAATGGCAACCCACTCCAATAGTTCCACCTAGAAAATTCCATAGACAGAGGAGCCTGGCAGATATAGTCCATGGGGTCATAAAGAGTCAGACACAACTGAGCATCTAAGCACATACAATTTAATAGTAAAAAACAGAAAAATCCATTTTAAAATGGGTAAAGGTTCTAAACATATATTTTTCCAAAGAAATACAGATGGCCAACAGTTACATTAAAAGGTGTTCAACATCACTAACCATCAGGGAAATGCAAATGAAAACCACAATGAAATATCTCTTCACATCTATTAGAATGTTTATGATTGGAAAAACAAGAAATAGCAAGTTTTGGCAAAACTGTGGAGAAAAAGGAACCCTCATGCATTGTTGTTAGGAATGTAAATTGTTCCAGGTACTGGGGAAAACAGCATGGAGATTTCTCAAAAAAATCAAAGTAGAATTAAGATATGTCAGAGAGTGTTTTGCCTATGTTCTCCTCTAGGAGTTTTATAGTTTCTGGTCTTATGTTTAGATCTTTAATCCATTTTGAGTTTATTTTTGTGTGTGGTGTTAGAAAGTGATCTAGTTTCATTCTTTTACAAGTGGTTGACCAGTCTCCCCAACACCACTTGTTTAAGAGATTGTCTTCTCTCCATTGTATATTCTTGCCTCCTTTGTCAAAGATAAGGTGTCCATATGTGTGTGGATTTATCTCTGGGCTTTCTATTTTGTTCCATTGATCTATATTTCTGTCTTTATGCCAGTACCTCTGTGATCCACCTCCCAGAATACTGGAAATAAAAGCAAAAATAAACAAATGGGACCTAATTAAAATTAAAAGCTTCTGCACAACAAAGGAAAATATAAGCAAGGTGAAAAGACAGCCTTCTGAATGGGAGAAAATAATAGCAAATGAAGCAACTGACAAACAACTAATCTCAAAAATATACAAGCAACTTATGCAGCTCAATTCCAGAAAAATAAATGACCCAATCAAAAAATGGGCCAAAGAACTAAATAGACATTTCTCCAAAGAAGACATACGGATGGCTAACAAACACATGAAAAGATGCTCAACATCACTCATTATTAGAGAAATGCAAATCAAGACCACAATGAGGTACCATTTCACACCAGTCAGAATGGCAGTGATCCAAAAGTCTACAAGCAATAAATGCTGGAGAGGGTGTGGAGAAAAGGGGACCCTCTTACACTGTTGGTGGGAATGCAAACTAGTACAGCCTCTATGGAGAATAGTGTGGAGATTCCTTAAAAATTTGCAAATTGAACTGCCTCATGACCCAGCAATCCCCCTGCTGGGCATACACACCGAGGAAACTAGAACTGAAAGAGACACATGTACCCCAATGTTCATTGCAGCACTGTTTATAATAGCCAGAACATGGAAACAACCTAGATGTCCATCAGCAGATGAGTGGATAAGAAAGCTGTGGTACATATACACAATGGAGTATTAGTCAGCAATTAAAAAGAATACATTTGAATCAGTTCTAATGAGGTGGATGAAACTGGAGCCAATTATACAAAGTGACCTAAGCCAGAAAGAAAAACACCAATACAGTATACTAACACATATATATGAAATTTAGAAAGATGGTAATGATGACCCTGTATGTGAGACAGCAAAAGAGACACAGATGTGTAGAACGGACTTTTGGACTCTGTGGGAGAGGGAGAGGGTGGGATGATTTGGGAGAATGGCATTGAAACATGTATACTATCAGGTAAGATACGAATTGCCAGTCTATGTTCGATACAGGATACAGGATGCTTGTGGCTGGTGCCCGGGGATGATCCAGAGAGATGGTATGGGGTGGGAGGTGGGAGGGGGGTTCAGGATTGGGAACTCATGTACACCCGTGGCAGATTCATGTCAATGTATGGCAAAACCAATACAGTATTGTAAAGTAAAATAAAGCAAAAATAAAAATTAAAAAAAATTACCATATGATCCAGCAATTCCACCTATGAAATGCATTTAAGGAAAACAAAAATACTAACTCAAAAAATATATGCACCTCCATATTTGTTACAGCATTATTTACAGTAGCCAAAATATGGAAACAGTCTAATGTCTATCAACAGATAAATGAATAAAAAAGATGTGTATTTATATTCAATGGAATATTATCTGATTTAAAAAATGGAATCTTATCATTTGTGACAACATGAATGGACCTGTGGGCATGATGCTAAGTGAAATGTCAGACAAAGAAACATGAATACTGTATGATCTCACTTATATGTGAACTCTAAAACAACAGTAGATACAGGGAACATATTAGTTGTTGCCTGAGGCTAGTGTGAAGGTGGGGCAAATAGGTGTTGTTGTTGTTCAGTCGCCGTTGTGTCTGACTCTTTGTGACCCCATGGACTGCAGCATGCCAGGCCTCCCTGTCCCTCACTATCTCCCGAAGTTTGCCCAAGTTCATGTCCATTGCATTGGTTATGTCATCCAAACATCTCATGCTCTGATGCCCTCTTATCCTTCTGCCCTCAATCTATCCCAGCATCAGGGACTTTTCCAATGAGGTGGCTGTTCATGTCAGATGGCCAAAATACTGGAGCTTCAGCTTCAGCATTAAGTCCTTCTAACAAGCATTCAGGGTTAATTTCCCTTAAGATTGATTGGTTTGATCTCCTTGCTGTCCCAAGGGACTCTCAGGAGTCTTCTCTAGCATCACAGTATGAGGCACAAATTCTTCAGCTCTCTGCCTTCCTTACGGTCACAATCATACATGACCGCTGGGCAGACCAAAGCCTTGACTATATGTACCATTGTTGGCAGAGTAATATCTCTGCATTTCAACACACTGTCTAGGTTTGTCATTGCTTTCCTGCCAAGAAGCAATCATCTTCTGATTTCATGGCTGCAGTCACCATCTGGAGTGATTTTAGAGCCTAAGAGGAAATTTGTCACAACTTCCACCATTTCCCCTTCTATTTGCCATGAAGTAATGGGGCTGAATGTCATGGTTTTAATTTTTTTTTTAGTATTTAATTTTAAGCTGGCTCTGTCACTCTCCTCCTTCACCCTCATCAAAAGGCTCTTTATTCCTTTTTGTTTCTGCCATTACAGTGGTATCATTCACATATCTGAGATTGTTGACGTTTATCCCACCTATCTTGATTCCAGCTTGTAATTCATCCCTCTTTGTGACTCCATGGACTATGGCCTGCCAGGGTCCTCCATCCATGGGATTTTCCAGGCAAGAATACTGGAATGGGTTGCCATTTCCTTCTCCAGGAGGTCTTCTTGACCCTGGAGTCGAACCTCCATCTTCTGCACTGCAGGCAGACTGTTTACCATCTGAGCCACCAGGGAAGCCCTTGTAACTCATCCAGCCTGGCATTTCTCATGATGTGCTCAGTGTATAGGATAAAAAAACAAGGTAACAGCAGACAGCCCTGTTGTACTCCTTTCTCAGTCTTGAACAAATCATTTGTTCCATACAGGGTTCTAACTGTTGCTTCATGACCTGCTTACAGGTTTCTCAGGAGACAGGTAAGATGCTCTGTAAAGTATTCCCATCTCTTTAAGAGCTTTCCACAGTTTGTTATGATCCACACAAAGGCTTTAGCATAGTCAATGAAACAGAGGCAAACATTTTTCTGGAATTCCCATGCTTTCTCTACAATCCAGTGAATGTTGGCAATATGATCTCTGGTTCCTCTGCCTTTTCTAAATCCAACTTGGACATCTGGAAGTTCTTGGTTTGCATAATGCTGAAGCCTAGCATGCAAGGTTTTAAGCATGACCTTACTAGCATGCAAGATGAATGCAATTGTCCAATGGTTAGAACATTCTTTTGTACTACCTTTCTTGGGAATTGGGATGAAAGGTTGACCTTTTCCAGTTCTGGGCCACTGCTGGGTCTTCCAGATTAGCTGACGTATTGAGTGCAACACCTTGATGGCATCATCCTTTAGGGTTTTGAATAACTCTACTGGAATTCTATCACATCCACTTACTTTATTAACAACAGTGCTTCCTAAGGCCCACTTGACTTCACACTCCAGAATGTCTGGCTTTGTGTGGCTGACCACACCAGCGTAGTAATCTGATTCATTAAGATCTTTTTTGTACAGATCTTCCATTTGTTTTTTCCACCTCTTCTGGATCTTTCCCCTTTGTGGATCACTGCCTTGTCGTGGAGAAGCAGCCTATGTAACTCAATGATTCTCTGAGCCATGCTGTGTAGGGCCATCCAAGATGGACAGGTCATAGTGGGGAGTTCTGAAAACACGTGAACTGGAGGAGGGAATGGCAAACCACCCCAGTGTACATGCCGTGAGAACCTCATGAATTGTATAAAAGGACAAAAAGATATGATACCAAAAGATGAGTTCCCCAGCTTGGAAGGGATAAATGGGTGAAGGGAATCAAAGGTACAAACTTCCACTTATAAAATGAGTAAGTCTTGAGGATGTATTGTACTTCATGGTGACTATAGTTGATAAAGCTGCATTGCATATTTGGAAGTTGCAAAGTAAATCTTAAAACATTTTTCTTCTCATCATAAGAAAAAATTCTGTAACTATATATGTTTGCAGATGCTAACCAAACTTGTTATGATGATCAGTTCATAGCATATACAAATAGTGAGTCATTATGTTATATGCCTGAAACTAATACAATGTTGTATGTCAACTATACTTCATTTTAAAAAAAGGAATAATAAAACAAATGTCAAAACTTTATAGTAAGAGTTTAATGAGTTAATACATGTAAAGCATTTAAAACATTGTTTAGCTGCTGCTATTGTTATTATTATTATATATGTCTTAACTTTAGTGGGTAGATTGCATTATTTTTATTTAATCTTAAGATTAAAAGTGTGAGCCTGAGTGTTAACCTGAGTATTAACTCAGGGCTACCAGCTATGTGAATGTATTATACAGCTTGGACTGCCATAATCAAAACAGACTGTGCATCTTAAACAATAGACATTTATTTTCTCATAATTTTAGTGGCTAAAAGTCCAAGATCCCAGTGCCAGCATGATTGATTTCTGGCGAGAACTCTCTTCCTGGCTTGTGGAAGTTACCTTTTGTTATGTGCTCACGTGGTGTCTTCTTTATGAGAGGGAGAGGGAGGAGGAGTGCTCACTCTGTTGTCTATTATAAAGGCACTAATCTCATCAGACCAGGACATATCCCCCCCCATCCCCCCGCCAACCATGAGCTCATCTGAACCTGATTCTAAGCCTCCCAAAGGCTTCACCTTCAAACATCACACTAAGGGTTAGAGCTTCAACATACACATTTTGATGGGGGACACAATTCAGTCCATATCAGTGAACTTAGATAATAGTTTTTTCTCTAAGCTGAGTTTCTCCATGTGTAAAATGTGTAACATGTGGGTTAGAACAGAACAGAGCCATTGTGAGATTTAAATGATTATTTTCTTCTACTGCTTCTTTGTGTTGTTTTGTGATGATTTCCCCCATTGTTTTGTGATGATTTCCCCAATACAGACATGTATTGCTTTTTGTTAAAAGAAAAATAACAATAAGACACAGTCTCCTAAGAGGAAAAGAAGGGTCTCTTCTGTTCTTATTGGCTTTTTGTCCTGCCTGTCTTTTGCCTTCAAAATTGCTCCTGATGTCGCCTCAGCATTTAGGAGTTTACAGACTATTTCTATGTATACGGATCATCACATCAGACCTGTAAGATAGACAAAAGAATAATTTTTTTATCAGCTCTACAGAACAAAACTTCAAGTTGAAAGGATGTGACTTCACTAGGGTCACGGGCTATTACACAATGAAACCATGACTAAATTTCAAAACTTCTTCCTCCTGATCAACTTTTTATGAGACAATAGCTTATCTCTTACCACACAGATTATCTTATAAACTGTTTCACAATCTATGCAGTTTAGTAAATCAGATGAGTAGCTTCCTCAACCTTCTTGTCTTTAATCATAATGTGAATTTTTGCTACATTTCAAGTTTTCATTGATTAAACCTAAAGTTGAGCATATTTGAACTGATTGCAAAATCCCCAGAGAAAACCCTCATGTGATTAGGCCAATCTTTTTTTTCTTTTTTTTCTGTATGGTTTTCTATTACTTTAGTAAACTGCCACACTGCATTTACCTAGGGTATGCAATTCATAAAAACATATCATCTTCCTATTAATTCTCTATTTATTAAAAACTCAGAAAACCAACTAAATAGCTTTAATTAAAACAAATCCTGACACTGCTTCCTTGCAGAATGCATCATTTCAGTTCAGTTCAGTTCAGTTACTCAGTCGTGTCCGACTCTTTGCGACCCCATGAATTGCAGCACGCCAGGCCTCCCTGTCCATCACCAACTCCTGGAGTTCACTCAAACTCACGTCCATTGAGTCGGTGATGCCATCCAGCCATCTCATCCTCTGTCGTCTCCTTCTCCTCCTGCTCCCAGTCCCTCCCAGCGTCAGAGTCTTTTCCAATGAGTCAACTCTTCGCATGAGGTGGCCAAAGTACTGGAGTTTCAGCTTTAGCATCATTCCTTCCAAAGAACACCCAGGACTTATCTCCTTTAGAATGGACTGGTTGGATCTCCTTGTAGACCAAGGGACTCTCAAGAGTCTTCTCCAATACCACAGTTCAAAAGCATCAATTCTTTGGTGCTAGCTTTCTTCACAGTCCAACTCTCACATCCATATATGACTACTGGAAAAACCATAGCCTTGACTAGACGGAGCTTTGTTGGCAAAGTAATATCTCTGATTTTGAATATGCTATCTAAGTTGGTCGTAACTTTCCTTCCAAAGAGTAAGCGTCTTTTAATTCCATGGCTTCAATCACTATATGCAGTTATTTTGGAGCCCAAAAAATAAAGTCTGACAGTGTTTCCACTGTTTCCCCATCTATTTCCCATGAAGTGATGGAGCCAGTTGCCATGATCTTAGTTTTCTGAATATTGAGCTTTAAGCCAACTTTTTCACTGTCCTCTTTCACTTTCATCAAGAGGCTTTTTAGTTTCTCTTCACTTTCTGCCATAAGGGTGGTGTCATCTGCATATCTGAGGTTATTGATATTTCTCCCGGCAATCTTGATTCCAGCTTGTGCTTCTTCCAGCCCAGTGTTTCTCATGATGTACTCTGGATAGAAGTTAAATAAGCAGGGTGACAATATACAACCTTGATGTACTCCTTTTCCTACTTGGAACCAGTCTGTTTGTTCAGACTGGTTAAACATCAGTGCATGTTAAACAATGTATGATGTATGACTTACCATATACTAGTTTGTTTCTTCTTAAAATATAACAGTATTTGATCAAAAGTTCACAGACTTTAAGCATTTCTCATTGATGTATTTTCTAGTAACTGACTTGTTTGGTTCTGGGTTATTGCTTCCCTTTATTTTTTCCTTATAATAGATTGTTCTCAAGCTTTGTTTCCAAAATAACTGCTTGTTTAGTAAGTAAAAATAATTATAATTTCCACTGAGTAATAACTTTAATTCTATTTCTCCAAGGAAAACTCACCAGTATTTAGAATTTTTTGTAGATTCAATTAAATACATGCAGACGAAATTCATTAGTTGATTTCCTCTGGAAGATGATGTTAAGTTTATTTCTATTGTGTTGAAGTGGATGCTATGGTTGATTCCCTTTCATGTGACTCTTGGGTCTTTTTTTTTAGTATGAGCCTCTTTGTTTGAGAGGACTGTGCTAACCTTTTAGACTTGCACCAGGATCCATGACCTCATCCTGATGGTCAAGAGACTTGCTCTGTACTTCCAAACCTTTGACTTAGCTTCTTCCTATGATGTCCATTAGGGCTTCTTTCTTCCATGTCAGTGTTGTCAAGATGCTGCTTTGTAATGGGGAAAGAAAGCCCTTCAGATTGTAAGTGCTACTTCGTCTAGATTTCAAGATCATAGCTTTCCATTGAGTTTCCTAGGAAGTGGTATTCACTATACTTTGAAGCCAAAACTCTTAGAGACAGAGTTCAAAGAGTTGTTTTGAGAAAGTACTGTCATGTTCATCTAGATGGTAAATGCAGAGTGTGACTCCATTTTGGGATATTCTGAATGTTTTGTGGTGACTGAATTAAAGATAAACACTTTTTGAGATAGTATGTCCTAGACAGATTGAAAACTTAGGTTCTAGTGATGTGGCGAAGTCCTGGTATCTGGGAAATGTAGTAGCAGACCTGCCACCTTCTTCACACCTGGAAGAGGTGTCAGGATGACACTGAAGCTGAATATCAATCAACATCTAAATCTGTAACTCCAAGGTATAGTCTTTCCCATTTGGCTCATTCCTTCCAAAGTTTGCACCCCAAGCCTGCCACACCAGGTATGACATTGTAATAGAATATGGAAAAGGTCCTTTGAGAATCAATTGTATGTGAAATATCATAGTCTTAGAAATTCCTGTTTATCTAGAACATGATTCTAAAAGGAAAATCAATACAGGATTTTGATAAAATATAAACTCCATCTAATTGTTGGGAAGACCACATACAGACTGAAATGTGTAACACAAGTACAAATAAACAGTTGGAAAAGCAGATTGTAGGTTCTGGGTCATGTAAACAAGCTAATGTTAACAAATTTTAAAAATTAGGACAGAATCACAGCTGCTGTTTAAACTGCTTCCTAAGAATAGCCAATCTGTATCCATATTTATAATGCTTTCTGAAAGAGGAAAACATTCTTAGTCTTCAAAAATGTTAGAAACAAAAACTTACAACTGACCCACAAGTGCATGTCACAATTTCAAGGTTACATGACTGAGGAACAAATCTAGAAATTCTGTTACTATATGGGAAAAAGGAAGTTTCAGGACCATGTGGACTTTGATTAGACCTTGTTGTAGCCTCACAAGCCTTGGAAGTCGGTAATGAAAATTTAACTTTTTAACATACTTAGGTATTCCAGGATGATGTTCATTACCAACTTGTGTATTGACTACCAAATCATATGTATATTTTATTGATAACCTTGAATGCCATTAAACATGGCAAATGTCTAGTGAGTGCCCCGATGCCACCCAAGGTGGCCCCCAATGAACTTTGCTCCCTGGTATTCATGGATACTGTGGGAATGACAGTGTGTATATTCCAAGGTTAGATCATTAAAGACATTGCAGCACTTGCTTTACTCTCTTCTTGGATCACTCTGGGGAAAGCCAAGTGCTGAGGAATGAAGACATTCAAGAAGGCTTATGGTGTGGTCCATGTAGGAAGAAACTGAGGTCTCCTGCCAGCATTTACTCGACAGCGTTGGAAGTGAGCTACCTTGAATGCTGATCCTTCCAATCACCTGCAGGGGATGGAGGTGTTGGCTGACCCCTTGAGCACAAACTCGGGAGAGACTCTAAACCAGATCCATTCAGCAAACTGCTTCCTAATTCCTGAGTCAGAAATTGTGAGATACTACATGTTTATTGTTCTAAGATACTAACTTTAGGGGTAATAGTTTATGCAGCCACAGAAAACTAATACAAATGTGTAAGGTATTGTTCTCCAAAATCTCATTCATCAAAAATGTGCTTCTGGCTGAGACTCTCCCAGACCTTTTTTCAAAATGCTAGAGTCTAGGTCATAGAGGATAACCAATGGCAAAAATAATAATAATAATAATTAATAAATAAAATAAAAAAAATGGGGATAATGAAGCACTGTTTCAGCCCTGCTTTAGTAACTTGGCCCTAGTGATCAGAGGAATCAGAAACATCCTGCTGCTCACTCTGTTTTCTTGACTCTCTCTGATTTGAATGACACTTAAATGGCATCTGAATTGGAAGAACTCTAGAAATAAACATAATGGATTCCAAACATTTTTGCTTGAGTGCCTTAAATTTCTAGCTACACCACTAGGTAATTCAGAATTGAAAGGACCACTGAGGTGGTAAGTATTTACGAGTGTTGCACTAAAAATGACTGAGAAGAGCACCTGGAAAAGAGTTCTGTCAGGTTCCAAGATTCAAGAAGGCGGACCCATTTCTTTTCAGATCCCATGACTTTTACCTCATGCGCTAGGTACCACACTTGCAAAGTTGCAGTGCATGGAACAGAAGCTGGACCAGGCCAGGGTTGTGGGTACTATGGGCCATGTGGGAGGCATGGAGGATGTGAAGTGCAAAATCATGGAGAAGATACTTCAAAAGAAACTTGAAACCTGAGAAACACTTCTTTCAGAATTTAATTATTCATTTTTTATGAACTTACCAAAAGAGGCGTAAACTTGGAGAAGACCTTCAAGAGATTGCAGAAGAATGTAGCCAACACTTAGAATATGAGAAGTTGATAATAAGGACAGTTACTGGGAAGAAAGACTTTCAGAGTCCATGGAAAGAACCAGAAAACCATCAGGATCATGTGAAGAGAGGTGACACCAGAGGGATGTTATGCACATTCAGAGAACTTTTATTTTTTATTTTATTTATTTTACTTTACAATACTGTATTGGTTTTGCCATACATCAACATGAATCTGCCATGGGTGTACACGTGTTCCCCATCCTGAACCCTCCTCCCCCCTCCCTCCCCATACGATCTCTCTGGGTCATTCCAGTACACCGGCCCTAAACATCCTGTATCCTGCATTGAACCTAGACTGGTGATTCATTTTTCATATGATATTATACATGTTTCAATGCCATTCTCCCAAATCATCCCACCCTCTCCCTCTCCCACAGAGTCCAAAAGACTGTTCTATACATCTGTGTCCCTTTTGCTGTCTCGCATACAGGGTTATCATTACCATCTTTCTAAATTCCATATATATGCGTTAGTATACTGTACTGGTGTTTTTCTTTCTGGCTTACTTCACTCTGTATAATTGGCTCCAGTTTCATCCACCTCATTAGAACTGATTCAAATGTATTCTTTTTAATGGCTGAGTAATACTCCATTGTGTATATGTACCACAGCTTTCTTATCCATTCATCTGCTAATGGACACCTAAGTTGCTTCCATGTCCTGGCTATTATAAACAGTGCTGTGATGAACATTGGGGTACACGTGTCTCTTTCAATTCTGGTTTCCTTGGTGTATATGCCCAGCAGTGGGATTAGGAATATATCTACCAAGCCACTTCAGTATTCTTGCCTTGAGAACCCCATGAACAGCATGAAAAGGCAAAATGATAGGATACTGAAAGAGGAACTCCCCAGGTCATTAGGTGCCCAATATGCTACTGGAGATCAGTGGAGAAATAACTCCGGAAAGAATGAACGGATGGAGCCAAAGCAAAAAAAATACCCAGGTGTGGATGTGACTGGTGATAGAAGCAAGATCCAATGCTGTAAAGAGCAATATTGCATAGGAACCTGGAATGTCAGGACCATGAATCAAGGCAAATTGGAAGTGGTCAAACAAGAGATGGCAAGGGTGAACGTCGACATTCTAGGAATCAGCAAACTAAAATGGACTGGAATGGGTGAATTTAACTCAGATGACCATTATATTTGCTACTGTGGACAGGAATCCCTCAGAAGAAATGGAGTAGCCATCATGGTCAACAAAAGAGTCTGAAATGCAGTACTTGGATGCAATCTCAAAAACGACAGAATGATCTCTGTTCATCTACAAGGCAAACCATTCAATATCACAGTATTCCAAGCCTATGCCCCAACCAGTAATACTGAAGAAACTGAAATTGAACGGTTTTATGAAGACCTACAAGACCTTTTAGAACTAACACCCAAAAAAGATGTCCTTTTCATTATAGGGGACTGGAATGCAAAAGTAGGAAGTCAAGAAACACCTGGAGTAACAGGCAAATTTGGCCTTGGAATGCGGAATGAAGCAGGGCAAAGACTAATAGAGTTTTGCCAAGAAAATGTACTGGTCATAGCAAACACCTTCTTCCAACAACACAAGAGAAGACTCTACACATGGATATCACCAGATGGTCAACACCGAAATCAGATTGATTATATTCTCTGCAGCCAAAGATGGGGAAGCTCTATACAGTCAACAAAAACAACTGGGAGCTGACTGTGGCTCAGATCATGAACTCCTTATTACCAAATTTAAACTTAAATTGAAGAAAATAGGGAAAACTGCTAGACCATTCAGGTATCACCTAAATCAAATCCCTTATGATAATACAGTGGGAGTGAGAAATAGATTTAAGGGCCTAGATCTGATAGATAGAGTGCCTGATGAACTATGGAATGAGGTTCGTGACATTGTACAGGAGACAGGGATCAAGACTATCCCCATGGAAAAAAAATGCAAACAAGCAAAATGGCTGTCTGGGGAGGCCATACAGATAGCTGTGAAAAGAAGAGAGGTGAAAAGCAAAGGTAAAAGGAAAGATACAAGCATCTGAATGCAGCGTTCCAAAGAATAGCAAGAAGAGATAAGAAAACCTTCTTCAGCGATCAATGCAAAGAAATAGAGGAAAAGAATAGAATGGGAAAAACTAGAGATCTGTTCAAGAAAATTAGAGATACCAAGGGAACATTTCATGCAAAGATGGGCTCGATAAAGGACAGAAATTGTATGGACCTAACAGAAGCAGAAAATATTAAGAAGAGGTGGCAAGAACACACTGAAGAACTGTACAAAAAAGATCTTCATGATCCACATAATCACGATGATGTGATCACTAATCCAGAGCAAGACATTTTGGAATGTGAAGTCAAGTGGGCCTTAGAAAGCATCACTAAAAACAAAACTAGTGGAGGTGATGGAATTCCAGTTGAGCTGTTTCAAATCCTGGAAGATGATGTTGTGAAAGTGCTGCACTCAATATGCCAGCAAATTTGGAAAACTCAGCAGTGGCCACAGGACTGGAAAAGGTCAGTTTTCATTCCAATTCCAAAGAAAGGCAATGCTAAAGAATGCTCACACTACCGAACAACTGCACTCATCTCACACGTTAGTAAAGTAATGCTCAAAATTCTCCAAGCCAGACTTCAGCAATATGTGAAGCGTGAACTTCCTGATGTTCAAGCTGGTTTTAGAAAAGGCAGAGGAACCAGAGATCAAATTGCCAACATCTGCTGGATCATGGAAAAGGCAAGAGAGTTCCAGAAAAACATCTATTTCTGCTTTATTGACTATGCCAAAGCCTTTGACTGTGTGGATCACAATAAACTGTGGACAATTCTGAAAGAGATGGGAATACCAGACCACCTGGCCTGCCTCTTGAGATATCTGTATGCAGGTCAGGAAGCAACAGTTAGAACTGGACATGGAAGAACAGACTGGTTCCAAATAGGAAAAGGAGTACATCAAGGCTGTGTATTGTCACCCTGCTTATTTTACTTATATGCAGAGTACATCATGAGAAACGCTGGACTGGAAGAAGCACAATCTGGAATCAAGATTGCTTGGAGAAATATCAATCACCTCAGATATGCAGATGACACCACCCTTATGGCAGAAAGTGAAGAGAAACTAAAAAGCCTCTTGATGAAAATGAAAGAGGAGAGTGAAAAAGTTGGCTGAAAGCTCAACATTCAGAAAACGAAGATCATGGCATCTGGTCCCATCACTTCATGGAAAATAGATGGGGAAACAGTAGAAACAGTGTCAGACTTTATTTTTTTGGGCTCCAAAATCACTGCAGATGGTTACTGCAGCCACGAAATTAAAAGACGCTTACTCCTTGGAAGAAAAGTCATGACCAACCTAGATAGCATATTCAAAAGCAGAGACATTACTTTGCCGGCTAAGTCAAGGCTATGGTTTTTCCTGTGGTCATGTATGGATGTGAGAGTTGGACTGTGAAGAAGGCTGAGCACCGAAGAATTGATGCTTTTGAAGTGTGGTGTTGGAGATGTCTCTTGAGAGTCCCTTGGACTGCAAGGAGGTCCAACCAGTCCATTCTGGAGATCTGCCCTGGGATTTCTTTGGAAGGAATGATGCTAAAGCTGAAGCTCCAGTCCTTTGACCACCTCATGGAAGTGTTGACTCATTGGAAAAGACTCTGATGCTGGGAGAGATTGGGAGTAGGAGGAGAAGGGGACGACCGAGGATGAGATGACTGTATGGCATCACTGACTCGATGGACGTGAGTCTGAGTGAACTGCAGGAGTTGGTGATGGACAGGGAGGCCTGGCATGCTGCAATTCATGGGGTCGCAAAGAGTTGGACACGGCTGAGCGATTGAACTGAACTGAACTGAACTGATTGAAACTAAAGACCTATATATATAAAACTATAAAACACTGGTGAAAGAAATCAAAGAGGACACTAATAGACGGAGAAATATACCATGTTCATGGATCGGAAGAATCAATATAGTGAAAATGAGTATACTACCCAAAGCAATCTACAGATTCAATGCAATCCCTATCAAGCTACCAGCGGTATTTTTCACACACCTAGAACAAATAGTTTCACAATTTGTATGGAAATACAAAAAACCTCGAATAGCCAAAGCAATCTTGAGAAAGAAGAATGGAACTGGAGGAATCAACCTGCCTGACTTCAGGCTCTACTACAAAGCCACAGTCATCAAGACAGTATGGTACTGGCACAAAGACAGACATATAGATCAATGGAACAATATAGAAAGCCCAGAGATAAATCCACATACCTATGGAGAACTTTTAAAATGTCTCTTGATGGACATCTAGGTTGCTTCCATGTCTTGGCTATTATAAACAGTAGTGCAATGAACACTGGGGTACACATGTCTGTTTCAATTCTGGTTTCTTCAGTGTGTATGCCCAGTAGTGGGATTGCTGGTCATAAGGCAGTTCTATTTCTATAAGGTAGTTTTTTAAGGAATCATGATAACCCTGTATGTGAGACAGCAAAAGAGACACAAATGTATAGAACAGTCTTTTGTACCCGGGGGAGAGGTTGGAATGATTTGGGAGAATGGCATTGAAACACGTATAATATCATATATGAAATGAATCACCAGTCCAGGTTTGATGCAGGATACAGGATGCTTGGGGCTGGTGCACTGGGATGACACAGAGGGATGGGATGGGGAGGGAGGTGGGAGGGGGGTTCAGGATGGGGAACACATGTACACCCATGGCAGATTCATGTTGATATATGGCAAAACTAATACAATATTGAAAAGCAATTAGTCTCCAATTAACATAAATAAATTTATATTTTTTAACAAGGAATACAAAATAAATAAGTAAAGAAATAAAGTGGATGAGCAAAAAAAAAAAAAAAGCCTCTTGAGAAGAGGGCAGATGGAGGGTAGCCAGAGAAGATAGAAGAGAACATCCCAATAACACAGGCTTAGACCTTGTAATCCCTAAGGGAAAGGTTAGTCTTCTAGGGTAAGAATGCTAGTTTGGAGGGGTGCTGGACAGATGATTTGTTGAATGGCAACTTTATAATAGTTGAGCATGTTAAATTGATTAAACATTCAAATAAAACAGAAACACTTTTGATAGCATGTATGAAGACGAATAACTTTCATGTGGTTGAGAACTTCCTAAGAAAAAGAATCTGTAACATCCTTGGATGCTCAGTTGCCTGGAATACTCCCTGGCATATGATTGGTATTCAGAAATGTTTATTCAAACATAAAGTCTAATTTTACCTTATTTTGTTAGCGAAGTTGTGCAGTTCATCTTTTTGACCTCCTAAAGAGTTCCAGCAGCTAATAAGGATTTTGCTTTGGGTTTGGGGTTGGTTTGATCTGCTCTTGCCACATATCCAGTTGTCATAAACAATGGTTTTTCTTTCCCAGCTAAAGGCCTCATACTGTTCACATGGCCCTGGAGAATCTCTCCAGTACCAGGCAGCTCGCCTATTAGTTCTATGTGGTTCCTCCACTTTGCAAAAGGGAAATCTGAGAATTTTGCCAGGGCATACAGCTGGAGAAGAGTGAAACTGGGTTGGAACATTGTTAGAGCTACACCCTAGTCTTCTTCCATCTTAGCTACATCCTAGTCCTCTTAGGTGTAGGAGAGACCTAAACCGGATCCATTCAGCAAATGGAATCTTAGCTACACCCTAATCTTCTTCCATCTTACAGCTTTCAGTACACCCATATCAGCCCTGCTTCTGATTCCTGCCTCAAAACCAGCAGTAGCTGACCCTGAGCCGTGAGTTCTTCGTGAAATATAGAATTTAGAGCATCAGTTTGGATTCCACTTACAATTGTTAAGTATGAAAATAACTTGGAAAATGGGTCGACTACCCTGGAAAATAGTAACTTTCTTCTCATCCAAATATTGGCACTGTGGATTCTAGTCTTCTATGCTATGTTTTCACCAGCTATAGATATCTGAGAAGCATGCAAAGGGAAAAATAACATGACTCTCAGAAAGAGAAAGGCAAATATCACATGATACCAAAAAATGTAAAATATTACACATAAACCTCTCCATGAAACTGAAAGAGAATCACTGACATAAAGGACAGACTGGTGGCCGCAAACAGAAAGGGGATCAGGGGAGAAATTTGGGCTAGCAGATGCAAGATTCTATATTCAGAATGGATAAACAAAGGGTCCTTCTGTATGAAACAGAGAACCATATTCAATATCCTACGATAAACCATAATGGAAAAGAACATTCTAAAAAAGAATGTCAGTTCAGTTCAGTTCAGTTCAGTCGCTCAGTCATGTCCGACTCTTTGTGACCCCATGAATCGCAGCATGCCAGGCCTCCCTGTCCATCACCATCTCCCAGAGTTCACTCAGACTCACATCCATCGAGTCTGTGATGCCATCCAGTCATCTCATCCTCTGTCGTCCCCTTCTCCTCCTGCCCCGAATCTCTCCCAGCATCAGAGTCTTTTCCAATGAGTCAACTCTTCGCAAGAGGTGGCCAAAGTACTGGAGTTTCAGCTTTAGCATCATTCCTTCCAAAGAAATCCCAGGGTTGATCTCCTTCAGAATGGACTGGTTGGATCTCCTTGCAGTCCAAGGGACCCTCAGGAGTCTTCCCCCACACCACAGTTCAAAAGCATCAATTCTTCTGCGCTCAGCCTTCTTCACAGTCCAACTCTCACATCCATACATGACCACAGGAAAAACCATAGCCTTGACTAGATGGACCTTAGTCAGCAAAGTAATGTCTCTGCTTTTGAATATGTTATCTAGGTTGGTCATGACTTTTCTTCCAAGGAGTAAGCGTCTTTTAATTTCATGTCTGCAGTCACCATCTGCAGTGATTTTGGAGCCCAAAAAAATAGTCTGACACGGTTTCTACTGTTTCCCCATCTATTTCCCATGAAGTGATGGGACCGGATGCCATGATCTTCGTTTTCTGAATGTTGAGCTTTAAGCCAACTTTTTCATTCTCCTCTTTCACTTTCATCAAGAGGCTTTTTAGTTTCTCTTCACTTTCTGCCATAAGGGTGGTGTCATCTGCATATCTGAGGTTAGTGATATTTCTCCAAGCAATCTTGATTCCAGCTTGTGTTTCTTCCAGTCCAGCATTTCTCATGATGTACCCTGCATAGAAGTTACATAAGCAGGGTGACAATACACAGCCTTGACGTACTCCTTTTCCTATTTGGAACCAGTCTGTTCTTCCATGTCCAGTTCTAACTGTTCCTTCCTGATCTGTATGCAGATTTCTCAAGAGGCAGGTCAGGTGGTCTGGTATTCCCATCTCTTTCAGAATTTGCCACAGCTTATTGTGATCCATGCAGTCAAAGGCTTTGGCATAGTCAATAAAGCAGAAACAGATGTTTTTCTGGAACTCTCTTGCTTTTTCCATGATCCAGCGGATGTTGGCAATTTGATCTCTGGTTCCTCTGCCTTGTCTAAAACCAGCTTGAACATCAGGAAGTTCACGGTTCACGTATTGCTGAAGCCTGGCTTGGAGAATTTTGAGCATTACTTTACTAGCATGTGATGAGCGCAATTGTGCGGTAGTGTGAGCATTCTTTAGCATTGCCTTTCTTTGGAATTGGAATGAAAACTGACCTGTTCCAGTCCTGTGGCCACTACTGAGTTTTCCAAATTTGCTGGCATATTGAGTGCAGCACATTCACAGCATCATCTTCCAGAATTTGAAATAGCTCAACTGGAATTCCATCACCTCCACTAGCTCTGTTCCTAGTGATGTTTTCTAAGGCCCACTTGACTTCACATTCCAAGATGTCTGGCTCTAGATTAGTGATCACATCATCATGATCATCTGGGTCCTGAAGATCTTTTTTGTACAGTTCTTCTGTGTATTCTTGCTACCTCTTCTTAATATCTTCTGCTTCTGTTAGGTCCATACCATTTCTGTCCTTTACCGAGCCACGGTTTTATGAAGACGTACAAGATCTTTTAGAACTAACACCCAAAAAAGATGTCCTTTTCATTATAGAGGACTGGAATGCAAAAGTAGGAAGTCAAGAAACACCTGGAGTAACAGGCAAATTTGGCCTTGGAATGCGGAATGAAGCAGGGCAAAGACTAATAGAGTTTTGCCAAGAAAATACACTGGTCATAGCAAACACCCTCTTCCAACAACACAAGAGAAGACTCTACACATGGACATCACCAGATTGTCAACACCGAAATTAGACTGATTATATTCTTTGCAGCCAAAGATGGAGAAGCTCTATACAGTCAACAAAAACAAACCGGGAGCTGACTGTGGCTCAGATCAAAAACTCCTTATTACCAAATTCAGACTTAAATTGAAGAAAATAGGGAAAACCGCTAGACCATTCAGGTATGACCTAAATCAAATCCTTTATGATTATACAGTGGGAGTGAGAAGTAGATTTAAGGGCCTAGATCTGATAGATAGAGTGCCTGATGAACTATGGAATGAGGTTCGTGACATGGTACAGGAGACAGGGATCAAGACCATCCCCATGGAAAAGAAATGCAAAAAAGCAAAATGACTGTCTGGGGAAGCCTTACAAATAGCTGTGAAAAGAAGAGAGGCGAAAAGCAAACGAGAAAAGGAAAGATATACGCATCTGAATGCAGAGTTCCAAAGAATAGCAAGAAGAGATAAGAAAGCCTTCTTCGGCGATCAATGCAAAGAAATAGAGGAAAACAACAGAATGGGAAAGACTAGAGATCTCTTCAAGAAAATCAGAGATACCAAGGGAACATTTCATGCAAAGATGGGCTCGATAAAGGACAGAGAAAAGAATGTGTATGTATGTGTATATATATATATATATATATATATATGTATGTATGCATGTATAGCTGAATCAGTTTGCTGTACAGCAGTAATTAATACAACACTGCAAATCAACTCTAACAAATCAAAGCGAATCAAAGCTAACTCTGCTGTCTATTCTGTGTTTGCTATTCCTCCACCCAACAACCCCCCACCCCCACCCCCACAGATCCGCTGTAAGTATAGTATTAGTGCTTCTCTGTCTTGCTCTGTGTGTGCCCTGGGAGGAATCAACCCTGAAGTTTGCAGTTCCTGGGCATCTTTGTGCCCTGGCTTCCCACTGGGTTTGATGAGAGATTTGAGGGGAGAAACAAGAAGACTGGGGTTCTTCTCTCCTTGTTCCCTCGTGGCTTCAGCACTAAGTTTTGGCAGAATCTGCGACCACAAATCCTGTCATCACCTTCTTTTCAAAGCTCTGGGTCTCACAAGGCTCTAGAAATACTATCTCTACACCCTGGATTCCTCTTGCCTGAGGAGGTCACAGCTTTATTTTACTGATAAATCTTAAGAGCCTTCGTATCACTTGCCCATATCCTCAAATTGCCCATAGCTCTCTAAGTCATCTCTTTATTCATTTGTTTCTAAGATCCCAGTTGGATGAGGCTTTTGCTTCCTGCCAGGACCCTGCCTGATGGAATCACTCTGAGAGAAACACTTTTATAATCATGATTTTTAATCAGGCTTTATAATCAGGATTTCTCAACCTCAGTAGTACTGTGCATGGAATTCTCCAGACAAGAATACTGGAGTGGATAGCCATTCCCTTATCCAGAAGATTTTCCTGACCCAGGGATTGAATCCAAGTTTCCTTCATTGCAGGCAGATTCGTTACCATCTGAGACACCAGGGAAGCCTTTTGACATTTTAGGCTGGATAATTCTTTGCTGTTGAAGGAGCTGTCCTATGCTTTGTTGGATACATAGCAGCATCCCTGGCCTCCATGCTCAAGCTGACTGTGGCTCAGATTGTAAAATCCTTATTGCCAAATTCAGACTTAAATTGAAGAAAGTAGGGAAAACCACTATACCATTCAAGTATGACCTAAATCAAGTCCCTAACAATTTTACAGTGGAAGTGAGAAATAGATTTAAGGGCCTAGATCTGATAGACAGAGGGCCTGATGAACTATGGACGGAGGTTTGTGACATTGTACAGGAGACAGGGATCAAGACCATCCCCAAGAAAAAGAAATGCAAAACAGAAAAGTGGCTATAGATATAAGATATAGATATAAGATATAAGCATCTGAATGCAGAGTTCCAGAGAATAGCAAGGAGACATAAGAAAGCTTTTCTCAGTGATCAGTGCAAAGAAATAAAGGAAAACAATAGAATGGGAAAGACTAGAGATCTCTTCAAGAAAATTAGAGATACCAAGGCAACATTTCATGCAAAGATGGACTCAATGAAGGACAGAAATGGTAGAGACCTAACAGAAGCAGAAGATATTAAGAAAAGGTGGCAAGAATACACAGAAGAACTGTATAAAAAAGAGCTTCATGACCAAGATAATCACGATGGTGTGATCACTCACCTATGGCTAGACATCCTGGAATGTGAAGTGAAGTGGCCTTAGAAAGCATCACTACCAACAAAGCTAGTGGAGGTGATGGAATTCCAATTGAGCTATTTCAAATTCTAAAAGATGATGCTGTGAAAGTGCTGCACTCAATATGCCGGCAAATTTGGAAAACTCAGCAGTGGCCACAGGACTGGAAAAGGTCAGTTTTCATTCCAATCTCAAAGAAAGGCAATGCCAAAGAATGTCCAAACTACTGCACAATTGCACTCATCTCACACACTAGTAAAGTAATGCTCAAAATTCTCCAAGCCAGACTTCAGCAATATGTGAACCGTGAACTTCCAGATGTTCAAGCTGGTTTTAGAAAAGGCAGAAGAACCAGAGATCAAATTGCCAACATCCGATGGATCATCAGAAAAGCAAGAGAGTTCCAGAAAAACATCTGTTTCTGCTTTATTGACTATGCCAAAGCCTTTGACTGTATGGATCACAATAAGCTGTGGAAAATTCTGAAAGAGATGGGAATACCAGACCACCTGACCTACTTCTTGAGAAATCTGCATACAGATCAGGAAGCAACAGTTAGAACTGTACATGGAAGAACAGACTGGTTCCAAATAGGAAAAGGAGTACGTCAAGGCTGTATATTGTCACCGTGCATGTTTAACTTCTATGCAGAGTACATCATGAGAAACCCTGGGCTGGATGAAGCACAATCTGGAATCAAGATTGCTGGGAGAAATATCAATCACCTCAGATATGCAGATGACACCACCCTTATGGCAGAAAGTAAAGAACTAAAGAGCCTCTTGATGAAAGTGAAAGAGGAGAGTGAAAAAGTTGGCTTATAGCTCAACATGGCATCTGGTCCCATCACATCATGGGAAATAGATGGGGAAACAGTGGAAACAGTGACTGATTTTATTTTCTTGGGCTCCAAAATCACTGCAGATGGTGACTGCAGCCATGAAATAAAAAGACGCTTGCTCCTTGAAAGAAAAGTGACCAACCTAGACCAACCTAGATAGCATATTAAAAGCAGAGACATAAGTTTGTCAACAAAGGTCCATCTAGTCAAGGCTATGGGTTTTCTAGTAGTTATGTATGGATGTGAGAGTTGGACTATAAAGAAAGCTAAGTGCTGAAGAATTGATACTTTTCAACTATGGTGTTGGAGAAGACTCTTGAGAGTCCCTTGGACTGCAGGGAGATCCAACCAGTCCACCCTAAAGGAGATTAGTCCTGAATATTCATTAGAAGGACTGATTTTGAAGCTGAAAGTCCAATACTTTGGCCACTTGATTTGAAGAGCTGACTCATTTGAAAAGACCCTGATGCTGGGAAAGATTGAAGGCAGGAGGAGAAGGGATTGACAGAGGGTGAGATGGTTAGATGGCATCACTAACTCCATGGACATGAGTTTGAGTAAACTCCAGGCATTGGTAATGGACAGGGAGGTCTAGCATGCTGCAGTCCAGGAGTCACAAAGAGTAGGACAAGACTGAGTGACTGAACTGAACTGAATAAACAATAAGGGTCTTCCCAGTCATGCTAGAGAAAAGAACATGCCGGCAGATGCAGGAGACTTAAGAGAAGCGGGTTCAGTCCTAGGGGCTTTGCAGGTGGTGCTAGAGGTAAAGAACCCTCTTGCCAATGCAGGAGATGCAAGAGACATGGGTTTGATCCTTGGATTGGGAAGATCCCCTGAAGTAGGAAATGACACCCCACTCCAGTATTCTTGCCTGGAGAATTCCATGGACAGAGGAGCCTGGCTGGCTACAGTCCATAGGGTCACAAGGAGTTGGACATACTGAATGACTGAACAATAAAAAATAATTCCTCTGTGGCTCAGTACAAAAGAATATGCCTGCAATGCAGTGGACACGGGTTCCATCCCTGGGTCAGGAAGATCCTCTGGAGGAGGAAATGGCAACCCAATGCAATATCCTTACTTGGAAAATTCCATGGATAGAGGAGCCTCATGGACTATAGTCTGCGGGGTCACAAAACAGTCAGACACAACTGAGTGACTGAGCACTCAATAAATTATAATAGAAAAGCATTTTTAAAAGAATATATATATATATATGTATAACCTAATCACTTTGCTGTACAGCAGAAAATAACACAACATTGTAAATTAACTATATTCCAGTTTTTAAATGTTTGTTTAAAAAAAAGAATTACTGCTTTATATTAGTCATACCCTTTATGGAGCTTTGTCTCTTTATGTCTCACTTCCAATCCACAGTTGATATTTTTGTCACTAATTAATAATCGCAATTCCATTTACAGTTCATCTTCCACATATTAACTTGTTTGAATTTTATAGGAGTAGGCTCAGCCTGTTTCAGTGCTGTGGGAAACAAAAAAGGTTTTGTGGTTTCTTCAGGAGCTAATTGGGGACTTTAGATTTAACCCTTACCCTCAGCCTGCAAGTCCCTTGCTTCATCCAGCTGGTTCTCAGCCAAGGGTGATTTTGCCCCAGCCACTCACAGGGCCTTGTCTGGACATTGGTTGTCACAGGTGTGGGGGAGATGCTGCTGGGATACACTGGGCAGAGACCAGGGATGCTGCGTAACATCTCACAATGTACAGGACAGCCCCTCACAATGAACAATTTCCCTCCCCAAATACCTACAGTGCTGAGTCTGAGAAGCCCTGATCTCCCCACCAGGCTATGCTATCTCCTTAATCAGCTAGTGTTTTCTTTGATTTTTCCTGCCCTTTCACATTTATAAAGATAAACTGAAAATATAAATCAGTAGAGAGGTTCCCATTTTACGGAGCTTAATGTATGCTGTTTAACTTTTTAAAATGTAATAGCCCTGCCTCTCTTCTCTATTATTTTTATCTTTTTAATGTTTAATGTTTTTACCAGTCCCCATAGACTATGTTGGTTTAAAAAGTGTAGAGAGAAATTTGCATTTTCCTAATTAGATTTGAAAGCAATTTGGGAACACAGGAATGACGAAAGGGAAACGAACATTGGTAAATACATTGAAACCTAAAGGAAATTTTTATAACTTGATTATGAATGAAATATTTACAAAAATCCTAGAGCAGGAATAAAAGTTCTAATACTTTTCAAACTTGACCTAGAAATATGATAAACAGGAGGATTAACGAAAAGAAATTTTTAGTGAGGTTTGAATGAGCCAAAAGGGTATAAGAAATGTGGTATAGACTGATGTGTGGTATAGACTGGTGTTTTAGTAGTCCTGGATTGGCTCTAAACTCTGCTGCTTTCATTTTTTTGTAATTTTTAAAATTAATACACAATAATAGGCTATTTTAATGTATTTTAATGCCTGTATTTTATGCATTTTAATATATAGAGGTATGGATTTGTGTAAATACTATCACAATCAGAACACAACAGTTGCATCACCCTAAAAGTCTCACTTAACATCCTTCTATTGTTCACTAAGCCTTAACTTCCCGGTAACCACAACTTCGTTCCTCATCACTATTTTATCTTTGCAAGAATATCTTCTAAAGTGAAATACAGAACACACCACCTTTGCAGACTGCTCTCAGCTCTATAAGGCTTTTGAAATTTGTTTTAGTTATTGAGGGTATCAATAGCTCGTTAATTTTTTTTTGCTGAGTCTCATTCCATTGTATAGCTATACCACACTTTATTTATTTATCTCTTGAAGGATATTTAGTTTCCAATTTGGGGGCTATTATAGAGCTGCTCGGAGATGGCAATGGCAACCCACTCCAGTACTCTTGCCTGGAAAATCCCATGGATGGAGGAGCCTGGTAGGCTGCAGTCC
Source organism: Capra hircus (assembly GCF_001704415.2). Classification (NCBI taxonomy): domain Eukaryota; kingdom Metazoa; phylum Chordata; class Mammalia; order Artiodactyla; family Bovidae; genus Capra; species Capra hircus. Next base: position 38,691,353 of record NC_030827.1, read on the forward strand.
ACGGGGTCCCGAAGAGTCGGACACACCTGAGCGACTTCACTTTCACTTTTCACTTTCATGCATTGGAGAAGGAAATGGCAACCCATTCCAGTGTTCTTGCCTGGAGAATCCCAGGGACGGCAGAGCCTGGTGGGCTGCCGTCTATGGGGTCGCAGAGTTGGGCACGACTGAAGTGACTTAGTAGTATAGAGCTGCTATAAATTTTAGCGCAAAGGTTTTTTATAGGAATATAAGTTTTTATTTCTCTAAAGTAAATACCTGGGAGTGAGATTGCTAGGTCGTATGGTAAATGCAAGCTTTCCTTTATATGAAACTGCCAAACCGATTTCCAGAGTGGCTGTAACATTTTCCATTTCCATTGGTTGCTAGATGAGTCTTCCTGTTGATTTGTGTCTTCACTAGCACTTTGGTATTGTCAAAAATTTTAAAATGAATTTTCAGAGAAGGCAATGGCACCCCACTCCAGTACTCTTGCCTGGAAAATCCCATGGATGGAGGAGCCTGGAAGACTGCAGTCCATGGGGTCGCTAAAAGACGGACAAGACTGAGTGACTTCACTTTCACTTTTCACTTTCATGCATTGGAGAAGGAAATGGCAACCCACTCCAGTGTTCTTGCCTGGAGAGTCCCAGGGACGGGGGAGCCTGGTGGGCTGCTGTCTCTGGGGGTCGCACAGAGTTGGACACGACTGAAGCAACTTGGCAGTAGGTATGCATTGGTATTTCATTGTATTTTATTAATTTTTTTAAATATAACTTCATTTCAGAAGTCTTAGATTTACAGAGACTTATGAAAATAGGTCCAAGGGTACCCATGTACCCTCACCCAATTTACCCATTTATTAACATCTTATATTAATCTGGAATATTTTCCGCAAATTAATTAACCATATTAATACATTATTATTATTAACTAAAGTTCATATTTTATTCAATTTTCCTCAGTGTTTAATGTCCTTGTTTGTTCCAGGAGCCCCTCTAAGATACCACGTTTTACTTACTCATCACGACTACACACCTCCTTTTGTCAGTCACATTAATAATTGTCTAATCTTTTTTGACTTTGATAATCTTGAAAGTCTTAAGGAGTACTTGTCAAATATTTTGTAGAATATCTCTTTTTTGAGATTTGTCTGATATTGTCTCATTTTCAGATTGGGATAGTGAAGTTTGGGGAGAAAGACCACAGAGGTTAAGTACCATTCTCATCATATCAACAGTTAATATGTTAATATTAATATCTGTTAATACTAGTAGTATTAATATCTGCTTGAGAATATTATTGATGTGATGTGACTTTGATCACCTGACTCAAGTGATATCTGTTAAATTTTTCCACCAAAGCTTACCCTTTTTTTCCTTTTTCATATTGTGCTTTTTCAAAGCAAGTTTTTTTGTCTACCCCATACTTAAGGAGTGAGTAGTTATGCTCCAGGGCTTTATCTCCTTGTGGGCTCAGTAACTGCATAAGTAAATTATTTGGAATTCTTCTGCATGAGAGATTTATTTGTTCTTCCTTATTTATTTGTTTATTCAGTAATTTATATAAGTATGGATTTATAGATATTTATTTTTATACTTTGGGTTATATAATTCAGAACTACTTTTTTTTTTTTTGCTCAATTGTTTCCAGCTTTGGCCGTGGGGAGCTCTTTCAGTTGGTTCATTCTGGGTCATTTTGGTTTTTGTTTGTTTTGTTTGCCTAGCACTTCCTAACTTTCTAGCACAAAAAGATGTTTGAGGATCACTTTGTGTATGCTGTACCTCAGTTGTAGAATCAGCAATTTTTCAAGGAGACCTGGTTCCTTTTATTGGCGATGGTATTAGAAACCAAATTCTTGGTGCTCGATATGCTCCCATTGTGCCTAAGGTATCATTGTTTATAGGTCTTCTCAGCTGAGAGAAAGGAATTACTTGTGTGTACACTAACCCATACACACACATCTATAAGTGATTCTATGTGTAGCCATCCACATCTTTATTAAGTTAAGCATGAATTTATACCGATGCCTTCTGCTCTAATCCATCGTCACATGGATCATTCTATTTTCCTGTTCCGTATCTGCAACCTCCCTCTCTCTCATGGTGAGAAACCTGCCTCTCATCATCTGGTATCTATATTGTGTATTTTGAGTTTATATGGATAGTAGTTTCAGAATTATAAATCCGTATACCCACGGGATACAACAGTATCAGCTGAAATACGGTGCTTATGTACAGTGTCTTTTGCCTTTTGTTGTATGTGCTCCAGTCATTTCTAAAGTCACATAGGTCAGCACCTTTTATCATCACCTTCTTCAGTAAGACTTTTCCATACATTTGTAACAGAGTTAGATTTATTAATATTTAGTCACATTATACAGTCCATCCTGGGATCCTCGAACCCCCTAAATTTTTTTTTCTTTGCGTCATTTAAGGTTTACTCCATGGGTTTGACAAAATCATAATGTCTTGTATCCTTCTCTATAGTACCATACAGACTAGTTTCAGTGTCTTAAAATGTGCTCTGAGCTATTAACCTTCTCACTCCTAAACACTGGCAACCACTGAGATGTTTACCGTCGCATAGTTTACCTTTCCAAGTTGACATGTGAATGCAATCATAGTACATGTAAGCTTTTCAAACTGCCTTATTTCATGCATTAATATAAATTTAAAATTCATGAATAAAGCTACTATAAACACTCACACCCAGGTTTTTGCGTATACTTAAATTTTCAAGTCAGTTGAGTAAATATCTGAGGCAGGAATTGCTGGATTGTGTGGTAAGACTATATTTAGCTTCACAAGAAGCTGCCAAACTGTCTTCCAAAATGGCTTTACCTTTTTGCATTTCCACGAACAATGAATGAAATTCTTGTTGTTCCATGTCTTCACCAGCAATTGGTATTATTTGCATTTTGGATTTTAATGATTCCAACATGCATATATCACTCTTAATTTCTCCCTCTTGTCCATTGTGACATTGTTATAGTTCATGTCACTTCTCCATGTGCTTTAATCACCCAAAACATTGCTACTATTATTGATTTAAACAAACATATCTTTTTGACCCATTAAACATTTTAAAATTAAGATTGTAGTTTACTCTCATTTATTACTTCACTGATGCTCTTCCTTTGCTTAGATTGATCCAGGTCTCTGATATATATCATTTTCCTTCTGCCTGAAGAATGTCTGTTAACATTTGTTACGCAGGTCTGATGGTAATGAATCTCCTGTTTTGTTTGTCTGAGAAAGTCTTCATTTCTTCTTTACTTTCAAAGGATAATTTTGTTAGGTATAAATTCCAACTTGGTGGATGGTTCCTTTGAACATTTGAAATCTTTCATTCTCTACTTACTCTCTGTTATATTTATTCTGCTTGGTACTATCTGAGCTTCCTGGATTTTTGATTTCATTTTGAAAAGTTCTGGGCCATTACTATTTCAAATATTTTCTCTCCTACTTTTCTCCTTTCTCCTCATTCTGCTATTCCAATGATGTGTATGTTATACCTTTAGAAGCTGTCCTACAGTTCTTGGATGTTCTCTTCTGTTTATATGTTCTTATTTTGCTTTGCTTTTTAAAAATATTTTTCTTCGCATTTCACCTTGGGAGATTTCTACTGACCTGTCTTCAAACTCACTGACATACCCCTTCCTGGCCACTGGAAAGTATATTGATGAGCCCATCAAAGACATTTTTCATTTCTGTTACTGAATTTTTGCTTTCTAGCATTTTCTTTGAGTCTTTCTTAGAGTGTATTTCTTTCTGCTTATATTACTCACTTGTTCTTGCATGCCATCTACTTTATATAGTGGAACCTGTTTCATACTCATCATATATATTCGAAAGTTACCATCTCATAATTCCAAAATCTGTGTCACACTTGCTTTGTCTCTTCAGACTGTTTTTTTTTCCCCTTGCCTTTTAGCATGCCTGGTAAATTTTTTTTTTTTGAATGCCAGAAAATGCTGTAAGATCTTAGATACCTTACTTAGCCACTCTAAGTAACTCCATGTTCTTCATCTCTAAAATAATGCCCTACATAAATCTGACATGAAGATTGGTTCAAATCAAGATCTGTGTAAAGGTGAGACTTATGGCAGCCAAGGTGAGGTGCATGATTTGACATTTCTTGGAGGTCAGTCTAGTTGATTTTAGGAAGTAACGAGTTTTCTTTTTTCTTTGGATTTTCATGGCACTCCCTCTGAGGATGACAGAAATGGAGGGAGTGCTGAGAAAGGAGAATCAAATCCTGTATACCTGTTGGAAAGTAACTAAGCCTAACTAAGCCTAATGGTTACATAGGAAGCATTCCATCAGCCATCATTCCTGAATGTGGAAATTGGTTTTCTCACACTAAGCACCAGGTCATTTCCTGGAGTTGTCAGATTGCATTTAAATCTACATCACTACAGTTTTCTGTACTAAAGGCAAATGGGATGATAGTCATGATGGGAAATTTGGAGTCAGGAGAAAGCTGATCATATACCACCATTCAGTCTATAGTACTTTAAATCAAACTCATTTAATGAAAAATACACTCACAGAAAAAGATATTTTGCACAAGAAGAGGTTAAAAGAGCCTCTCGAAAAACACGGATGACAACACACACACATACACACATACACCAATCAATTATTTTAATCTCAAATTCTTTAATTGAATAGAAGTAATTTTAACATGCAGTTTTGCTCCTCTATATTTCAGTGCAAGGAAAGCTATGGAGTTGCCTGTTTGGGGAAAGTCTATAGAAATAGTTGGTTATTTACTATTAGAGATATAACGCATATACCTTGTGTGTCAACTTTTCTTGGCATTGAAAGTAGTACCTGTGAAAGGCAGAATTATGGCTTCTCAACAATGTCCACATCTTAATCCTTGGATCCTTTGAAAGTGTTACCTTACACGGCCAAAAAGACTTGGCAGATATGAATAAGTTAAGGAGATTGAGATGGTTCCATAGAGGTGCAAATTGAGATGGACATTGAGATTATCCAGAATTCCAGGTGGGTCAAATCTAATCTCCTGGGTTAGTAAAAGCAAAGAATCTTGTGGTCACAGGGAGACAGGATTAGTGAGGGATGATCAGAGAGATCCAATATTTCTGGCTTTTAAGGTGGTGAAAGGAGGCTGTGAGCCAAGAAATGGAGGTAGAAGCTGGAAAAGGTGAGGGAATGAATTTTCCTCTAAAGCCTCTAAAAAGTAATCACCTTGTTGATACCTTGATTTTAGCCCAGAGAGACGAGTGTCAGATTTCCAGTCTATAGAATGGAGAATAAATGTATGCTGTTTCAAGTCAATAAGTTTGTGGCAGTTTGTTATAACAACAAAGAAAACTAACACAGCACTATTTTAGAAACTAATTATATCATTTGCAATAGTTCTACCACTATTCAAAAAGGAAAGCTTTTGTAGTTCTCCCAGTAAACTGTCCAGATCCTAGTACTGTATTTGACAGATTATCCACATGGCATTAATGCCCTAGAAATAGTTCTGACCACTATTTTAATTCTGATTATTAAAAATCCATTTGAAAAATATCAATTCTGAACTTCATGACAACCTCTCTCTTCATAGATTTAGGAGCACAGACAGAGTAGCTAAAATAATTTCCAATTTTTAGGAGACGAGACAGATTACCAAGACTTCAGATTTGCTGAGTGTGGTAAAAGAATCCGCCTGCCAATGTAAGAGACGCAGGAGACCCAGGTTCTATCTTTGGGTCAGGAAAACCGCCTGGAGGAGGAAATGACAACCCACTCCAATATTCTTGCCTGGGAAACCCTATAGACAGAGGACCCTGGTGAGCTACAGTCCATGGGGTTGCAAAGAGTCGGACATGACTGAGCAACTGAGCACTCACACACAGACACATACACACAAACACAGACACACACACACACACACACACACACACACACACACACACTACTCTGCCCTAGCTGCAAATCTTTTACATGTTATTATAGGCTTCTCATATGAGTCACTGCATTTCCACATCTTATAGGTCTTATGGCCATTGAAAAATTAAAGTATAAAAGAACGTGGGCAGCAGTGTATTTTCTGAAGCTAAAGACAAGCAGCCATCAATTGGGCCCCTGATCCTATTAATCATAGCAGAGGTCAGAGAAGGATATTTCAATGTAATTTAAAAAAACTCACCTAATGATAAGAAATATGAAATTCTAGGTTTTTGTAGCATATAAAAAGAAAATTGTCCAACATTTAGCAGTCCAAGGAATGAAAAGTTAGAGGGTACAAGTCATCCAAAAACAACCTCTCTTAGCTCTTGGTATGTATGTTGGGGGAATCAATAAAATCTGCTTCAGGGAAAACTCAGCCAATTTAAATAAGAAATAAGCTCATGTGACCATACATGTCAAATGAGTGAGAGTTTCATTTGTTGTGAATCCCCAAGAAGTTGACATTTTTTAAGAATGTATTTCTGCTTTCCAAAGATTTATCTGGGAAGACAGTTAGTCATAGAAGGACTCTAGAATTATCACCAGAATTGTGGTAATTGAGATCTGCTATGAAAAATATTCTGTAGGACAGTTTGGCATTATGGGATCCTTAGTATTATTGCTACAGTTATTGTAATGGAATGATTTTTGCTTAAAAATTAGATAAAAGTACATTTGAACTCCACAGGAAAAGTGACAAAATAACCAACAATTATTTTCCCCAGAATGCAGTAACTGAAAACATGAAAGCTTAAGTTTTTACAGCAAGTGAAAAAAATCTTTCTTTGTTGGGGGCACATAGGTAGTTTATTCTTAATTTTGCACTGCATCATTTGGGAAATTTTAACTTTTCTTCTCTGATTTTAGCCTGATTTTGAGTCTGCTGCTGCTGCTAAGTCACTTCAGTTGTGTCCGACTCTGTGCGACCTCATAGACGGAAACCCACCAGGCTCCCCTGTCCCTGGGATTCCCCAGGCAAGAACATTGGAGTGGGTTGCCATTTTCTTCTCCAATGCATGAAAGTGAAAAGTGAAAGGGGAGTCGCTCAGTCGTGTCCGACTCTTAGCGACCCCATGGACTACAGCCTACCAGGCTTCTCCATCCATGGGATTTTCCAGGCAAGAGTACTGGACTGGGATGCCATTATCTAGATGCATGTAATATTTCTGAGTACTGTCAGACAATTGCACATTAAACAGAATGAATTCAGTGAATCTCAGTTCAGTTCAGCTGCTCAGTCATGTCTGACTCTTTTGGACTGCAGCACACCAGGCTTCCCTGTCCATCACCAACTCCCAGAGCTTCCTCAAACTGATGTCCATTAAGTCAATGATGCCATCCAACCATCTCATCCTCTGTTGTCCCCTTCTCCTCCTGCCTTCAATCTTTCCCAGCATCAGGGTCTTTTGCAATGAGTCAGTTCTTTGTATCAGGTGGCCGAAGTATTGGAGCTTCAGCTTCAGCATCAGTCCTTCCAATGAATATTCAGGAAATCAGTCCTAAAGGAAATCAGAGAATCTAGGGTAGCTTGAACCTTTTACTGGATAATAAAAAATAAAATGTTTTAGAGAAATCATGCCAAAGATAAGTAGAATCCAGTAAATCTAATCCAGTAAATCTAAATCATGCTGTGCTGCTTGGCTTAATCCAAAATGAATTATGTGGACACACCTTGAAAAAAACAGAAGGAAATACAGGTCAGAGAATGACACCTGTCAGAAATGAGATTATCTGACCTGGAGTGGGCAGCAGCAGGAACAAGCAGGTCAACAATAACACCAATTAGAAAGTTTTGACCACCTCTCTTCTCAATGAAATCATATGATTGATTCAGATGGAGTGACCAGATATTGGCTGAAGTTATTATGATCCCTGAGGAAAACACTCTTCCTTCTTTGCCACCTTTAGCAGTGTACAGAATTCGGAAATATTTCCTTTCAAGAATCTACATCTGGGCTACATAGATTTGCAACAACTATATATCTATCTATCTATCTATCTATATATATATATGTATGTATGTGTGTATATATATATATATGTATATACATTTGTAAATAAAGGACAAATTCCAGAGAGCATTCCCTTTGGTACTTAGTGATAGCAAAGTGAACACTTTTTCAGAGAAATGCAAACCTTTTTTTTTCATGCCTGGCTAATATCAATAGACATTTATTATGCACAAGACTGTGTTGTCATCTTTTAATAAATACTAACTACTTGTTACAACAGCACTATGAGGTAACCATTGTTATCTCATTTTTCAGATGCAGAAACTGAAGCTCAAATGATTGGTATTTGTCCAAGGTCATGTATGTAATATATAGTAGAGCCAGTAGGTGTGACTCTAAATATTCTCTGTCTCAATTACAACAGGGAACTACTTCTGTGAGCTGGGGTGGAGATGGGGGACTTGTTGGCCTTGTATTAATACTGTATCCATTTCCTCTCAGCTGCAGAGCTGTAGTCATGTATCCACAGTCAGGAAACACACCCAAGCTAAAAAGTAAGCTATGTGAAATGTTGATGTCATTAACAAATCAACATGGAACTCCTGGGAGCTGAATGGATGCAAAGACAGTCAAACATCCTACATGTCCTCTTTTTAATAGCAGTGTAGCAGTGAGCAGTTTGATGGTAAGTAAATACAAGCTTTTCATTTCCTTTATTTATGCAATAATTTGATAAACATTGGTAGAGAGTTACTGTGTACCTGAAAATATTCTAGGTTCTAAGGATCCAGTGGTGGTTGAAAAACGTATCCTGCCTTCAGAAAGCTCAATAACTAGTGAGGAAGCTAGGGAAATGGGTAGTTTACGAAGATGTACAGTAAGTGTTCTACTATACTAAAGCAGGGTTCTCTGAGTACGTGTACAAGGATTGCCTCCTCCAATCTAGAGGACGAGAAAAGCTTCTCACACAAGATAAAATTATCACAACGTCTGGTATTTTAAAGTTCTCAGTAAAAACAGACAAAACTGGCAATGAATAAAAGAGATTCAATTAGATTTTTGGAGAAGAATACTTTTGTATGTTTTACAGGCATGGATAAAACCTTGGATTATTGAAATCAACAGATTGAACTCCATGAGCTCTTCAAGAGAAAGGACGCTATCTTAGACAAATTTGTACCATCAGTACCTAGTACAACACCTAGAACCCAATAGGCATCTAACTAAAGGTTACTGAACTGAATATGACAGAGGGTTGTAGTGGTCTTGTTTGATTGAAGCATCATGTTTAAGAAAGACGTGATCACTAGAGAAGAAGAAAAGAACAGTAAAAAGGTGATTGAAATCTATGTATGAAGTCTTGACCCCTAATTAAAATTTCTGAGTTTTTCTGCAGACCTGCTTCTGTAAAAATGGACTTGTTCTTGAGTCTGATCTGCTTCATCAAAAGTTCTCTTGGAGAATGTTAAAAACCATGAGTTGTGAGGAGCAACCAATCTATGCTTCTCATCTTGGTTAAAGAAGGTAGGATAAGATTGCCCTAATTCTAAAAAGTTAAGAATCACCTGCTTCCAAGTCTAGCTTAAGGATGAAAACTTAAGCTAGACAGTACAATTAAATTTGAAGTGACCTTTAAAAAATAATAACAATGGAAATATGTCAACATTCCTACTCAGTCTCAGTTGAATCACATGCTTCCTTTCCTGCTCTCCAACTCTTCTACCACTGGGAGATTTGGGAGTGGAATTGGGAAAACAGGGAAGAGGTCAGGTTTGAAAGGTGAGATAGTATCATAGGAAAAGACTACAGAATCACTGCAGAATTTAATCTCCACTAAAGAACAGAACTACTAGTACACTGCCCAATACTTCCTACCCCACAACTTACCACCAACAGACATGAACAGGTGTTAAGAAAGCTCTTGAGAGCAGGTTAAATCCCAGAACTCTAAAGATGGAAGCCATGCTCTTTTTGCAAGTTTTTATAAAAAAGGTTATTTTGAGGGGAAGAGAATATACACCAGAAGTAGTTGTAGAATTTTTCTGCCTGTTTTTCATACTATGTACTGTTTTCAAAATCATTCATCTTTTTGAGAAAAAGAACAACTGAGTTTGATTAAAAACAAACCTAGCTATATTAAATTATCACATGAGCCAAGCCCAACATGCTAGGGGCAATAAACCATTTTAACAAGAATTTAAATGATATTGTCTAGCATTCATGTAGCTGAAGAACCACCACATATTTCAATGTGAGGGACATCATGCTAAATGGGAAATGTATCAGGAAAGATTCTGCTGGTTGGAAAGAGGTTTCATGTCTAAACTTCCTTTACGATGGGCTTTTATGTTTCACAAGCTAATATGGATACATGTCATACCTGACAGATCTGCAGTGTTAAGATCTTACAGGAAAATGTTACAGTTTCAGAGCTGGGCATAAGCTAGAAGTCAACAGGTGCCATGAATGTTTGCTTAACTGATGTGCATCAGGACTCTTGTTCTTCATTGTTCAGTTGCTAAGTCATGTCCAACTCTTTTTGACCCCATGAACTGCAGCACACCAGGCTTCTCTGTGCTTCACTATTTCCCAGAGTTTTCTCAAACACAGTTCATTCAGTCAGTGATTCAATTCAATTTATCCAACCATCTCATTCTCTGTTGCCCTCTTCTCTTGCCCTCAATCTTTCCCAGCATGAGAGTCTTTTCCAATGAATTGGCTCTTCACATCAGGTGGCCAAAGTATTGGAGCTTCAGCATCAGTCTTTCCAATTAATATTCAGTGTTGATTTCCTTTATGATTGAGTGGTTTGATCTCCTTGCTGTTCAAGGGGCTCTCAAGAGTCTTATCCAACCACAGTTCAAAAGCATTAATTCTTCTGCACTCAGCCTTCTTTACAGTCCAACTCTCACATCCATACATGACTACTGGAAAAGCCATAGCTTTGACTAGACAGACTTTTGTTGGCAAAGTGATGTCTCTGCTTTTTAATACACTGTCTATGTTTGTCATAACATCAGGATAAACACAGAAATGAAGGATATGTATTTAGAATTACTTATAGCAATATGACAGTTATTTTGTATCTTTTGCATGTCACAATTTTTTAAAAACCTAGGATTAACGTAGTGTTACTGGTTGGGGCATAGACTTGGATTACTGTGATATTGAATGGTTTGCCTTGGAGATGAACAGAGATCATTCTGTCGTTTTTGAGATTGCATCCAAGTACTGCATTTCGGACTCTTTTGTTGACCATGATGGCTACTCCATTTCTTCTGAGGGATTCCTACCCGCAGTAATAGATATAATGGTCATCTGAGTTAAATTCACCATTCCAGTCCATTTTAGTTCGCTGATTCCTAGAATGTCTACGTTCACCCTTGCCATCTCTTGTTTGACCACTTCCAGTTTGCCTTGATTCATGGACCTCACATTCCAGGTTCCTATGCAATATTGCTCTTTACAGCATTGGATCTTGCTTCTATCACCAGTCACATCCATACCTAGGTATTGTTTTTGCTTTGGCTCCATCCCTTCATTCTTTCCGGAGTTATTTCTCCACTGATCTCCAGTAGCATATTGGGCACCTAATGACCTGGGGAGTTCCTCTTTCAGTATCCTATCATTTTGCCTTTTCATACTGTTCATGGGGTTCTCAAGGTAAGAATACTGAAGTGGCTTGCCATTCTCTTCTCCAGTAGACCACATTCTGTCAGACCTCTCTACCATGATCGGCCAATCTTGGGTTGCCCCGCAGGCATGGCTTGGTTTCATTGAGTTAGACAAGGCTGTGGTCCTAGTGTGATTAGATTGACTAGTTTTCTGTGAGTATGGTTTCAGTGTGTCTGCCCTCTGATGCCCTCTTGCAACACTTATCATCTTACTTGGGTTTCTCTTACCTTGGTGTGGGGTTTCTCTTCACAGCTGGTCCAGCAAAGCACAGCCACTGTTCCTTACCTGGAATGAGGGGTATCTCCTTACCACCACCGTTCCTGCCCTTCAACGTGGGATAGCTCCTCTAGGCCCTCCTGTGCTGGGCAGCCACTCCTCAGGTTGCTCCTCATGGCCGCTGGCCCTGGCCTCCAGCGTGGGTGGCTCCTCCCAGCTGCCGCCACTTGTGTCCGGCTCCGGGACTGGAATGCAAAAGTAGGAAGTCAAGAAACACCTGGAGTAACAGGCAAATTTGGCCTTGGAATGTGGAATGAAGCAGGGCAAAGACTAATAGAGTTTTGCCAAGAAAATGCACTGTTATAGCAAACACCTTATTCCAACAACACAAGAGAAGACTCTACACATGGACATCACCAGATGGTCAACACCGAAATCAGATTGATTATATTCTTTGCAGCCAAAGATGGAGAAGTTCTATACAGTCAACAAAAACAAGACCGGAAGCTGACTGTGGTTCAGATCATGAACTCCTTATTGCCAAATTCAGACTTAAATTGAAGAAAGTAGGGAAAACTGCTAGACCATTCAGGTACGACATAAGTCTAATCCCTTGTGATTATACAGGGGAAGTGAGAAATAGATTTAAGGGCCTAGATCTGATAGATAGAGTGCCTGATGAACTATGGAATGAGGTTCGTGACATTGTTCAGGAGACAGGGATCAAGACCATCCTCATGGAAAAGAAATGCAAAAAGGCAAAATGGCTGTCTGGGGAGGCCTTACAAATAGCTGTGAAAAGAAGAGAGGTGAAAAGCCAAGGAGAAAAGGAAAGACATATGTATCTGAATGCAGAGTTCCAGAGAATAGCAAGAAGAAATAAGAAAGCCTTCTTCAGCAATCAATGCAAAGAAATAGAGGAAAACAACAGAATGGGAAAGACTAGAGATCTCTTCAAGAAAATCAGAGATACCAAGGGAACATTTCACACAAAGATGGGCTCAATAAAGGAAAGAAATGGTATGGACCTAACAGAAGCAGAAGATATTAAGAAGGGGTGGCAAGAATACACAGAAGAACTGTATATGACCAAGATAATCATGATGATGTGATCACTAATCTAGAGCCAGACATCTTGGAATGGGAAGTCAAGTGGGCCTTAGAAAGCATCACTACAAACAAAGCTAGTGGACGTGATGGAATTCCAGTTGAACTGTTTCAAATCCTGGAAGATGATGCTGTGAAAGTGCTGTGCTCAATATGCCAGCAAATTTGGAAAACTCAGCAGTGGCCACAGGACTGGAAAAGGTCAGTTTTCATTCCAATTTCAAAGAAAGGCAATGCCAAAGAATGCTCAAACTACCACACAATTGCACTCATCTCACATGCTAGTAAAGTAATGCTCAAAATTCTCCATGCCAGGCTTCAGCAGTACGTGAACTGTGAACTCCCTGATGTTCAAGCTGGTTTTAGAAAAGGCAGACGAACCAGAGACCAAATTGCCAACATCTGCTGGATCCTGGAAAAAGCAAGAGAGTTCCAGATAAACATCTGTTTCTGCTTTATTGACTATGCCAAAGCCTTTGACTGTGTGGATCACAATAAACTGTGGAAAATTCTGAAAGAGATGGGCATACCAGACCACCTGACCTAACGCTTGAGAAATCTGTATGCAGGTCAGGAAGCAACAGTTAGAACTGGACATGGAACAACAGACTGGTTCCAAATAGGAAAAGGAGTACGTCAAGGCTGTATATTGTCACCTTGCTTATGTAACTTCTATGCAGGGTACATCATGAGAAATGCTGGACTGGAAGAAACACAAGCTGGAATCAAGGTTGTTGAGAGAAATATCAATCACCTCAGATATGCAGATGACACCACCCTTATGGCAGAAAGTGAAGAGGAGCTAAAAAGCCTCTTGATGAAAGTGAAAGAGGAGAGTGAAAAAGTTGGCTTAAAGCTCAACAGTCAGAAAACGAAGATCATGGCATCCGGTCCCATCACTTCAAGGGAATTAGATGGGGAAACAATAGAAACAGTGTCAGACTTTTTTTGGGGGGGGCTACAAAATCACTGCAGATGGTGACTTCAGCCGTGAAATTAAAAGACGCTTACTCCTTGGAAGAAAAGCTATGACCAACCTAGATAGTATATTCAAAAGCAGAGACATTACTTTGCCGACTAAGATCCGTCTAGTCAAGGTTATGGTTTTTCCTGTGGTCATGTATTGATGTGAGAGTTGGACTGTGAAGAAGGGTGAGCTCCGAAGAATTGATGCGTTGAAGTGTGGTGTTGGAGAAGACTCTTGAGAGTCCCTTGGACTGCAAGGAGATCCAACCAGTCCATTCTGAAGGAGATCAACCCTGGGATTTCTTTGGAAGGAATGATGCTAAAGCTGAAGCTCCAGTACTTTGGACACCTCACGCAAAGAATTGACTCATTGGAAAAGACTCTGATGCTGGGAGGGTTTGGGGGCAGGAGGAGATGGGGACGACCGAGGATGAGTTGGCTGGATGGCATCACAGACTCGACGGACGTGAGTCTGAGTGAACTCTGGGAGATGGTGATGGACAGGGAGGCCTGGCGTTTTGCGATTCATGGGGTCGCAAAGATTCGGACACGACTGAGCGACTTAACTGAACTGAACTGAACTGAACTTAGTTTATCTTTGCTTTAAATTTCACTTTCTGGTCATTATATTTTAGCACATTTTACAAAGTTATCCTTGGAATATTGGAATCTTTTACATTTCATTTTCTGGCCTTTAATTTTTACTTTATTTTCCAAAGTTATCAGTCCTTAAGAAAGTGGAATTTTTTTCTAAAAGTTCCTTCTACCTATAGTTTGAGAACTTCCCTGGATTAGTGCTCATGCTGAGATGACCCCAGGGGCAGCCTGGGCATGTGAAGGTAGAAAGAGGGGGTCAGGGTACACAGTTGCAAGTTCATCTTTCCTTGCTTTGGAGAAGCAACACACTGTTAATCTGTTTTAAATATTGTGTGTCTGCAGGATAGATGACTGTCACAAGGAGAGTTGCAATAAGATTTATGCTGAGAAGGAGAAAAGGAAGTCATATACCTGAAGGACTAATGCAGAAGCTGAAGCTCCAATACTTTGGCCACCTGATGTGAAGAACTGACTCACTGGGGGAAAAAAAAAAAACAAAACAAAAACAAAAATCTGATGCTGGGAAAGATTAAAGGCAGGAAGAGAAGAGGATGACAGAGGATGAGATGGTTGGAGGGCACCACCAACTCAAAGGACATGAGTTTGAGCAAGTTCTGGGATTTGGTGATGGACAAGGGAAGCCTGGTGTGCTGCAGTCCATGGGGTCACAAAGAGTTGGACATGACTGAGCAACTGAACTGAACTGAACTGATGCCTATAATAGCTCCCTCTAAACAGAGAGATAATTTATGTTGCTTTTATATCTGTATACTTCTCTCTGTCCCCTAAAGTGTTTTCAGGGATGAGAGTTCAGCCTAAAATATGTGATCAGCCTGAAGGAGAAACTAATTTCAAAGTTTCTCCCTGTGTTTTGTGCTGTGGATGCACCAAGGAGTTGTCCTTGTTTAACAGACCTTCAGAACTCAATTTGGGTTCGGGATAGAAATTCAAACTGATCTTTATGAGACATATTGGAAATTTGAAAGCTTTTGAAGACTAAGGTGGTGATGGAGAAAGAAAGTTCGAGGAAGATAACCTAGAGATGGGAGAAATTCCCGATGACAGAAAGGCTGTGGATTTTAGGACAGTACTGCTTAGTATTTCATTTTAAGGTACTGTCCAAGCTATACTATTAATATTACAGGCAGGAATTTCCTTCCATTGGCCCAAACCTTTCATAAAAGTCCATTTCCTCCAATTGTTTTGTATTAATAGAATTTGGGGATAGGAAGGAATGGAGTGGATGTGTTATGAACTTGTTCAAAAAGGAGTATTGGGTAAAATATCAACTCTGAGGCAAGTTCACCATTCCAAGGGCAGCGGTGGCAGAAGCAGAGATGCAGAACAGATATGGAGAATCCAACAGAGTCAGACAAGTTGATGAGAAATGCCCAGAGTGTCAAAGTGCTACTTCTGCCTCTTCCCTGGCCATCATCTCACAAAGATATTTTGTGGATGGGGACTGGATTTCTCACTGAACTTCAAATAGAAGCTCAAAGCATTCATTTCAAATGTGAGAGAAAGCATGAGATGATAATGCTGAGGGCTCTGGGGAGAGGAAAGCAAAACATAGACAGAGCTAGAAATCGTCACGCTGAGTGAAGTAAGCAAAGACAAACATATGATATCGCTTACTTGTGGAATAAAAAAGGGTACATGAACTTATCTACAAAACAGACATAGAGTAACATATGTAGAAAACAAACTTACAGTTACTAGGGGGTATGGGGGGAGGAAGGATAACTTGGAAGATTGGGATTGACATATACACACTACTATACATAAAACAGATAACTAATATGGACTCAACACTCTCTAATGACATATATGGGGAAAGAATCTAAAAACGAGTGAATATGTGTGAATGTATAACTGGCCCACTTTGCTATACACCTGAAACTGACACAATATTGTTAATCAACTATACTTCAAAAAATTGTTTTTAAAAAAGAAACTTCAGCTGCTGTTAAGTCGCTTCAGTCATGTCTGACTCTGTGCGACCCCAGAGATGGCAGCCCACCAGGCTCCCCCATCCCTGGGATTCTCCAGACAAGAACATTGGAGTGGGTTGCCATTTTCTTCTCCAATGCATGAAAATGAAAAGTGAAAGGGGAGTCGCTCAGTCGTGTCCAACTCTTAGCAACCCCATGGACTGCAGCCTACCAGGCTCCTCCATCTATGGGATTTTCCAGGCAAGAGTACTGGAGTGAGGTACCATTCGTGGCCCCAAAGCTTGTCAAGAAATTTCTATGTGCAAAGTGTAAGAACTTCATTTGGCATCTCATTTGCTCTTTAACAAGACCTCAGTAGTTGAATTCTATCAGTACTGCATTTTATAAGTTTAGCAAAGCTAAAAACGCAATAGTGACAAATTGAAAATCACTGATTGAGACCAACCTCCTTTATCTTTAAAGATAAAGATAAACAGAAATCCAAAGATTATAAGTTAAACAAATAGAATACAACAGTAAGTGTCAGGGTCAAGTCTAAAAGAAGCCCAGAAGCTTTGCTAGAAACTTATTCTTTTACAAGAGAGCAGAGAAGGGTCCAACAGCATATTCTTAAAGAATTTAAATCTACACCTGGCAAATTAATCTTAAATGACAGTTTTCTTTCCTGACAACTTAAGTAGAAATGTTTCTGTTTAGTCTGAGCGGCCAAGCTGAGTTTTCTCTCCTCATTCTCTTTTACTTTCTTCTGCTATTGCAAAATAAGAATAAAGGTGTATTTCTCTAGCTGATTATTCCCGTTAGAAAAAACATTCTGTAACGGCGAAAGTACTAGCTAAACACAGCTCTTTGTGGATAGATTAGCCTTCTCTCGAGACTGACACCTCCATGTATGTACTTACCAGTCTCTCCAGTTTGGAGTAAACAATACCATGTGTGAATTCAGTAGGGTAGGCAATCAGTCATAAGAAGTTTGTTCTCTTTGAAAAGTTTCCCATTGATAGTCAAGTACCAGTGCCACACCCTGTCTTACATCAAGGCATGAAGCATTGTCCCATCATCCTGGCAATCCCTGATATCACCCAGGGAAACATTCTTTCCTAGTATTTCTTGAATCATGATTCACTTATATGCATCTAGTTAATATGTGGCTTAAATAGTTTCCCAGACTCAGAAATGATGAGTTTGAGTTGTTATTTCTTCCAGTTTATACTTAAAATTTTTTCATAGACATATAATATAATTGAGACCTTAAATAGCATCTTGTGAAATCTCTTTGATTACCCAGATGAGGAAACTGAGGTTTGGTTCCTGGTGCATAGCAGTTTTTATTGAACCATTTGATAGAACAAAACTTACTTGTGGGTCATAAGGCAGAGTTGTGAGAAGGAATCCAGTCTGGAAACATCTTGCTCATGGCCCTTTGTACTACATCATCATCTTCCATCAGCCTAAACACACATCTCTCAGTTACTCTGCAACTGCTCACAAAGAGGGAAATTCCAAGTATAAAGAGATAAGAGTCAATGGAGGAGGCTTGGTTTCGAAACAATTAGATTCTGCATCTATCTCAAGGCAATTGATGGGGACCCTATTTAAAAGAATGCTAAGCAAGCAAAGTAGAGGCAACTGAGAGCACTTCCTCCTTATGTGCCTCTGTTTCTGTCTCTGTTTCCCTTTCCTGAATAGCAACCTAAAAGCTACAGGTGGAAAGACGCATAAGGCAGAGAGCAGCAGGCAGCAGAGCTGATAGAAAGCAGTGTCTGGAAACAGTGACTGTCATTAATGTACCAGCCTTGGCAATAGTTTCAAGGGACGTGTTAGACTTAAGCAGAGACCAAAGGCAAAGTAACTGCTGACTAGTATTCCTGTGATGACTTGGAAACATCACTGAAACAATGTAACTCTTTCAGGAAGGGAGCCTATGAGAAAGAATTTTCCATCTCATCTCAAACCTGGGACACCAGGCCCTTCCACTGCAGTGCAAATTGTTTCAGTCTACTCCAAAGGGAAGCTTATTAGAGTAAGCCAGAATTAGCCAACATAAAAAAAAAAGAAAAACAAACAAAAAATCCTGCCTGCTGTATCCTTCTCCCCTTGGAGACTCCTCCAAGTGAGAGTCAACGTGAGTGAGGAAACACTTTCCTCTGGCATTTTTTTCACTTGACTCTCTGGCATTTTTTTCAGCCACCCTAGACCACATGAGTTTACTCTCCTTCCAAAGGGTTTTCTTAAAAAGTAATAAAATTAATTAGATCCCATTTGTTTATTTTTGCTTTTATTTCCAGAATTCTGGGAGGTGGATCATAGAGGATCCTGCTGTGATTTATGTCTGAGAGTGTTTTGCCTATGTTCTCCTCTAGGAGTTTTATAGTTTCTGGTCTTACATTTAGATCTTTAATCCATAGGAAAATATAAGCAAGGTGAAAAGACAGCCTTTGGAATGGGAGAAAATAATAGCAAATGAAGCAACTGACAAACAACTAATCTCAAAAATATACAAACAACTTCTGCAGCTCAATTCCAGAAAAATAAACGACCCAATCAAAAAATGGGCCAAAGAACTAAATAGACATTTCTCCAAAGAAGACATACGGATGGCTAACAAACACATGAAAAGATGCTCAACATCACTCATTATTAGAGAAATGCAAATCAAAACCACAATGAGGTACCACTTCACACCAGTCAGAATGGCTGCGATCCAAAAATCTGCAAGCAATAAATGCTGGAGAGGGTGTGGAGAAAAGGGAACCCTCCTACACTGTTGGTGGGAATGCAAACTAGTACAGCCACTATGGAGAACAGTCTGGAGATTCCTTAAAAAATTGCAAATAGAACTACCTTATGACCCAGCAATCCCACTTCTGGGCATACACACCGAGGAAACCAGAATTGAAAGAGACACATGTACCCCAATGTTCATCGCAGCACTGTTTATAATAGCTAGGACATGGAAACAACCTAGATGTCCATCAGCAGATGAATGGATAAGAAAGCTGTGGTACATATACACAATGGAGTATTACTCAGCCATAAAAAAGAATTCATTTGAATCAGTTCTGATGAGATGGATGAAACTGGAGCCAATTATACAGAGTGAAGTAAGCCAGAAAGAAAAACACCAATACAGTATACTAACACATATATATGGAATTTAGAAAGATGGCAATGACGACCCTGTATGCAAGACAGGGAAAGAGACACAGATGTGTATAATGGACTTTTGGACTCAGAGGGAGAGGGAGACGGTGGGATGATTTGGGAGAATGACATTCTAACATGTATACTATCATGTAAGAATTGAATCGCCAGTCTATGTCTGATGCAGGATACAGCATGCTTGGAGCTGGTGCATGGGGATGACCCAGAGAGATGTTATGGGGAGGGAGGTGGGAGGGGGGTTCACGTTTGGGAACGCATGTAAGAATTAAAGATTTTAAAATTTAAAAAATAAAAAAAAATTAAAAAAAAAGTAATAATAATGTGAACCCTCTGTGCCATGAATCAGAGGAGATTTACTGCTGATAAGCAAAGCAAATTAATTAGCTGATAAGCAAAGTATAGTAGTACATCATGAGAAACGCTGGACTGGAAGAAACACAAGCTGGAATCAAGATTGCCAGGAGAAATATCAATAACCTCAGATATGCAGATGACACCACCTTTATGGCAGAAAGTGAAGAGGAACTAAAAAAAAACCTCTTGATGAAAGTGAAAGAGGAGAGCGAAAAAGTTGGCTTAAAGCTCAACATTCAGAAAACGAAGATCATGGCATCCGGTCCCATCACTTCATGGGAAATAGATGGGGAAACAATAGAAACAGTGTCAGACTTTATTTTGGGGGGCTCCAAAATCACTGCAGATGGGATGGTGACTGCAGCCATGAAATTAAAAGATGCTTACTCCTTGGAAGAAAAGTTATGACCAACCTAGATAGGATATTCAAAAGCAGAGACATTACTTTGCCGACTAAGGTCCGTCGAGGCTATGGTTTTTCCTGTGGTCATGTATGGATGTGAGAGTTGGACTGTGAAGAAGGCTGAGCACCGAAGAATTGATGCTTTTGAACTGTGGTGTTGGAGAAGACTCTTGAGAGTCCCTTGGACTGCAAGGAGATCCAACCAGTCCATTCTGAAGGAGACCTTCCCTGGGATTTCTTTGGAAGGAATGATGCTAAAGCTGAAACTCCAGTAGTTTGGCCACGTCATGTGAAGAGTTGACTCATTGGAAAAGACTTTGATGCTGGGAGGGATTGGGGGCAAGAGGAGGAGGGGACGACAGAGGATGAGATGGCTGGATGGCATCACTGACTCAATGGACGTGAGTCTGAGTGAACTCTGGGAGTTGGTGATGGACAGGGAGGCCTGGCGTGCTGTGATTCATGGGGTTGCAAAAGAGTCGGACACGACTGAACGACTGAACTAAACTGAACTAAAAGCACAGTAGTAAGGCTACACTCACCATCAGAAGTGGGACCCAGCTTCTGGTGGCTTCAGGCTGTCGGCATCCTTCCTACTGAGTCTAGGCACTGTCAGTGGGTACACTGATAAACTCAGGGATACATTTAGGGCAAGAGATTTCAGAATCTGATGGGGTTGGGACATCAGAATCTACAAGCTGTAATACTGAGTAGTCTAGTAGTTTCTTTGTCTGAATCATAGTTGGTGTTTCTGTACAACAGAAAGGAATTTACTTAATATGATTTATAGATATGTGTTATAATGAGCCTACATATGTATGAGTCTAACATCTGCTCTTCTAATTGCTAGTAAGCAGAGAAAAGGTGGTGAAAGTAGGTCTGAACTCAATTCATACAGGAGGAAAAGTCTAAAAGTGTCTATTGCCGAAGATTTAAGGATATTTCCTGAGATCTCTTTACCTAGGAACAAGGGACATTTCTCCACTTATAAAGGGACGATATGTATACCTTCCAGCAATAGGCTTTTATGTCTATTGAAGTGTGCAAAGGTTAGGTGGTTTGGATGAGATCTTGCAAACCCTTACAAATTTTAACCAGATCATTATTCATGAATATCAGGATCATGCTTTTCTTATTCTCCAATGAATTCACTCCACCTGGCATTCAGACAGTTGTTTCACAAATGAATAAATGATTCATGAATGGAACACCCTTTGGAGTGCTTGCTGGTCTTCTATGTGGAATGCCTTCTTGGGTCTTTGCACGACTGGCTGGTTCTTATCATTCTGGACTCTTCCAATAATACTTTTCTAGAGAAACTATTTTTTCAACCTTCATTTAATAGTCCCTAACCCACCTTGGTCAATCTATTTTCACCCTGCCTTATATTGTTCATAGTTCTTATTATGATCTGATTACTTCTTTGTGTGTTGAACTATTGACTTCTCCTCTAAGACGAAAACTTCATGTGGGCAAGAAATTTGTCTTGTTCTTTGCAGAAACCATAGTTCCTAGAATGGTGGTACCTGGTGGTACCTGGTATATGATAGATACTCAATAAATTTGAGGGAAATAAAAGTTTTTTGATGAAATAATATATCCCTCTAGGTGCATTGGATGGAAAGAGAAGTTTTTAGCAAAACTTTATTTCTTCTCATCTGTTTGGGAGCTGGGAAATTTCATTCCTCCCATCCGTCCCGTGTGTGGAACATATTCCTCAAAACACTTCTGTGGATCAAAACACTTCTGATGCCTAATCATCCCAGCCTTGCCTCCAGTAGCTCAGTTTGGCTTTCTTCATGGGCATGAATGTTACTCTTCCCTGCACTCTTGAGTGATGAGCAGCCCTAATAAAAGAATGTGCAGAGGCTTCCCAGGTGGTGCTAGTGGAAACGAACCTGCTTACCAATGCAGGAGACACAAGAGATGCAGGTTCAACCCCTGGGTCGGGAAGATCCCCGGGAGGAGGGCATGGCAGTATTCTTGCATTCTTGCATGGAAAATCCCATGTACAGAGGAGACTGGGGCACTAGAGTGCATAGGGTTGCAAAGAGTCAGACAGACTGAGCATAGCACAGCACAAATGGGCAGTAGGATCAATATATTTTTAGTCACTCCATTAAGATTTCTCTGTAAAGTTTTTCATGTCCATTCTTAAAACTGATGTCCAGTTACATATACTCTACATCTCTCCTCACTCTCCAGTTCACCACCTAACATTCCACAAACATTTCCCCAGTCCATTTTCATCACCCTAGAGAATAACGTGTTTCTCGGTTTTCTAGCAGGGTCTTTGTTTTAATCTAGGTTGGCCTATCACTTTGTCCAAGACGAAGGTCTACCCTTTGGTTCCTCGATTAAAGTCAAGTATTGATCAACATCAAAGTATTGAGAGGCTTCAATTGCTAAAGTTCTTGCTGCAGCTTATGATATTTTTTATATTTAAAGAGGCTGGGGGAATCTAGGATTCCTTTTAACAGTGACAATAATTATAATTGTATAAAACATCCATGACCTCTGGTTTGCTCTAGCTTCTGAAAGGAATGAGTTTACTGTATCTTAGGTTGTTGTTTCTAACTATTAAAAATTAGCCCCAAGTACACCACTACGAATATAAGGGATGAAAAAAAATATGGCAGGTATACTCACCCCATCTGTTGAGACTCTCAAGGCAGTCAGTCTGTCCAAATGGGTTGGATTATTCACAGTTTTATCATTTCTTCACAAAGACTCTATGTCTAAGGTCGAGACTAGCATAATGTTTTGTTTTCTATTGACCCACATCCAAGAAGCTAGCTCAGTGTTAAATGCAATGCATTATTGAGCTAAAAATACCAATTTCAGTATAATGGGATACAGTAGCTCTCATCTTTTTGTCCA
The DNA here is from genome assembly GCF_001704415.2 of Capra hircus. Taxonomy (NCBI): domain Eukaryota; kingdom Metazoa; phylum Chordata; class Mammalia; order Artiodactyla; family Bovidae; genus Capra; species Capra hircus. The sequence continues at coordinate 38,714,568 of NC_030827.1, forward strand.
TGCCCACATCCTTGAAACATGCAATATATTTCATAGTTAGTGAAACCTTACTACACAAGTGTTTCCTGTGGGAAGCAGAGTGTGAGAAATCCATTCAGTTGACTCTGATTTTACACACTCACACACACACACATGCACACACCTTCTGCATAAAAATTAAAATATAAAGTGGATCTCCATTTCTGTAACATTGTTAGATATTGTTGTTATTTAGTGTTCTGCCATTCCCAGCATGTGTAGAATAAAATACTTGTTGTTGTTGTTCAATCACTCAGTCATGTCCAACTCTTCATGACCCCATGGACTGTGGTATGCCAGGCTTCCCTGTCCTTCGCTATTTCCCAGACTTCTCTCAAACTCATGTCCATTGAGTCAATAATGCCATCCAACCATCTCATCCTCTTTCGTCCCCTTCTCCTCCTTCCTTCAGTCTTTCCTAGAATCATTAGAAATTAGAAATTAGAATCATTAGAAATTAGTCTTTTCTAATGAGTTGGCTCTTTGCATCAGGTGGCCAAAGTTTTGGAACTTCAGTTTCAGTATCAATCTTCCAATGAATATTTAGGGTTGATTTCCTTTAGGATTGATTGGTTGGATCTCCTTGTTATCCGAGGGACTCTCAAGAGTCTTCTCCAACACAACAGCCTGAAGCATCAATTCTTCAGTGCTCAGCCTTCTTTATGGTCCAGCTCTCACATCCATACATGACTTCTGGAAAAATCATAGCTTTGACTAGATGGACCTTTGTTGGCAAAGTCATGTCTCTGCTTTTTAATATGCTATCTAAATTTGTCATTGCTTTTCTTCCAAGGAGTAAATGGCTTTTAACTTCATGGCTGCAGTCACCATCTGCAGTGATTTTGGAGCCCCCAAAAATAAAGTCTGACACTGTTTCCACTGTTTCCCAATCTATTTTCCATGAAGTGGTGGGACCTGATGTCATGATATTAGATTTTTGAATGTTGAATTTTAAGCCAGCTTTTTCACTCTCCTTCTTCAGCTTCCTCAAGAGGCACTTTAGTTCCTCTTCTCTTTATCCCATTAGGGTGGTGTCATCTGCATATCTGAGATTATTGATATTTCTCCCTGCAATCTTGATTCCAGCTTGTGATTCATCCAGCCCAGAATTTCATATGATGTCCTCTGCATATAAGTCAAATAAGCAGGGTGACAATATACAGCCTTGACATACTCCTTTCCCAATTTGGAACCAGTCCATTGTTCCATGTCCGGTTCTAAATGTTGATTCTTGAGCTACATACAGATTTCTCAGGAGGCAAACAAGGTAGTCTGTTATTCCCATCTCTTTAAGAATTTTCCAGTTTGTTGTGCTCCACACAGTCAAAGCATTTAGTGTAGTCAATGAAGCAGAAGGAGATGTTTTTCTGAAATTCTCTTGCTTTTTCTATGATCCAATGGATGTTGGCAATTTGATCTCTGGTTCCTCTGCCTTTTCTAAAACCAGCTTGTACATCTAGAAGTTCTCAGTTCACATACTGTTGAAGCCTAGCTTGGAGGATTTGTGTATGACCTTGCTAGCCTGTGAAATGAGTGCAGTAGTTTGAATATTCTTTGACATTGTCCTTCTTTGGGATTGGAATGAAAACTGACCTTTTCCAGTCCTGTGGCCACTGCTGAGTTTTCCAAATTTGCTGCCTATTGAGTGTAGCACTTTCACAGCATCATCTTTCAGGATTTGAAATATCTCAGCTGGAATCCCATCAATTCTGCTAGCTTTACTCGTAGTGATGCTTCCTACTACCATCATTTGAATGATTCTGCAAGCAAATGTCACATGCCACACAGTATTTCTGAGACTTGTAATGGAGAGACATTTTAACACATTGATTTGCATTTTTTAATATATTGATTTTTGACTGAATGGTAATTGCTTTACATTATCATGTTGATTTCTGTCAAGCATCAACATGAGTCAGCCATAGGTATATATATCCTCTCTCTCTTGAACCTCTCTCCCAGTTCCCTCCCTGTCCCATCCCTCAAGGTTGTTACTGAGCCCTGGTTCAAGATCCCTGAGTTATACAGCAAATCCCCATTGGCTATCTGTTTTACACATGGTAATATATGTTTCCATGTTACTCTGTCCATATATCCCACCCTCTCCATCCCCCACCACCACATGTCCATAAGCCTGTTCTCTACATCTGTGTCTCCATTGCTGCAACTAATTTCATCAGTACACATTGGTTTATAATTTCACCAAGCTGCTTTTAGGGACAAAAATGGTCAGTGTTTTGGTAGAGCTAGAAGCTTAAATGATGCTAAAAGAAAAGAAAAATTCAGAGGTGGAACAGTGATGGTATGTGCTTCATACTTAGAAGAGCCAATTATTTTACAAATAAAGTCAATAATTATTTGAAATAAATCACAAAATTGTGAGACTGATTTGGCTCATTTCAGATCAATGTAGCAAAAAGAAGGCACATATCAAAATCAGTCAAGGAATTTTTCCATCAGACGTACACCTCCCACCTTTGCTGAGTATATGCCCACTTTGCCACCTCAATGTGTGACCTGGAAAACCTCCAGGTTACTGTGAATGGCTACTCACTCTACTCCTATTGCAGTGAGCATTAAAAATTTGATAGGAAACAGAGCAGTAAGTGTTAAAGGGAGCAGCAGCAGAAAGATTGACTACTTTGAGGCTAGTGGCTTATAGAAGAAAAAGATAATTTCAGATTTAACAAAGTTGCAAATGTAACAAAACAGCTAAAATTTATCACAGTTTGTTATGTTGCAGGTAGCAACGTATGCACCAGTTCATTCATTAGCTTATTCTATTTATTAATTCAACAAATATTCACAAAGTTCCTACTATGTGCTGTATATACAATAATATTCCAAACAGATTTGTACCTAAGCTTTATAGAGCTTCCATGGTAGATGGGAGAGATATTCATTCAACCAGGGGAAAAGCATAGTTAAAAATTCTGATTTGTGTTATGAAAGAAAACTGAAGTAATATGAAAGAAAAAAATAGGTTAGATGAGCGCATGGGGCCCTATTTATAAAAGAGAATCAGGAAGAAAGATTTCTCCATGAAATGTACATTTCAGTCAAAGCCTCAAGGACAAGCAACACTTAGCCACACATAGCAAGTGTACCAGCGCCCTGGTCCTGTCCCTCCACACTTAATTCCACTGTCAGGGGACTGACTCCCAACTGCCAGCTCCTCTCTCTCTTTTCCTGGGGGCTTTCTCAGGTATCCAGAGCCCGCTGTGTCCCAGTGCAGCAGGCAAAACTGCTGGGAAATTACCTCCCCACCCCCAGAGTAGGCTCAAGTAATATCTGACAGGAGTTGATATGTAAATACCCCAGCTTTCTTGCCCCTGGGTGGGATAATTCTGACATGCACTGTGTCGGCTATTTTCCAGCACTCTCTGTTGGGATTGAGCTCCAGCGATCCACAGCAGTGGCCTGCTCATCCATGTACCTTGTTGGCTGTTTGTCCTTCTTTGCCTTATCTCCAAATTCCCTACCTGTGTTTCTCAAGACAACCTCCAAATAAGCGCCTTGAGCTCAAGATTTCATCTTAGGGTTTACTTCTCAAGAACCTGAACTAAGACATCAGGTAAAGTGCTCTCCAAGATAAGAGAAAGTGAGGTGGGTTGGCTCCGAGGCTGGCCATAAAGAAGGATGGGTTGACTAGAGCACATCAAGTGAGATGGGGAATGCCTGAGACCAACCAGAGGAAGGAGAAGGCAGCTATAAATCATGCAAAGTCCTAAAAGCCCTCATTTCCTCATTTCCTATTGCCAGATAATGCTCCTAAGCATACACTTAGTGACCTAAGCTACACAACAAAGCTATTATCTTACAGTTCTGGAGTTCAAAGGTCCAATATCGGTTTCATTGAAAAAGCTAAAATCAAAATACTGGCAGCCCTGTATTCCTCCCTAGAGTCTAGTGCCTGTTCTGCCTGCATGCTTTGGTTCATGACCCTCTTTCACCTTCAAAGTCAGCAATGGTTGGTTGAGCCTTTCTCACGTCTCATCTCTAAGACTCACTCTCTCTTGGTCCCTTTAAAAGGATGCTTATGATTATATTGAACACACTTGAATCATACAGGCTAACCTCCCTGTTTTAAGATCAGCAGATTTGCAACCTTCATTCCATTTGAAACTTCATTTCCCTTTTGCCTTGTAGCCTTTCATAGTTACAGTTCCAGGGACTGGAATTTGAACATCTCTTAAGGGTTGTGTTATCCTGTCTGTCATGACCATAGAAAGAAGTTTGGATTTTTCAAAGAGCTAAAGGCAAATGGAGAATTTTAAACTATAGAATAGTATATCTAATTTGTTGTGTGTGTGTGTGTGTTTTTTTTTTTTTTTTTTTTTTTTAAGATCCTGCTTGGATGCCCTATGGTTGAAGGGGACAAAAGTGAAAATAAGGAGATTGATCAGGAAACTATTTCAAATATTCAGATGAGAAGCAGTGATGAGGGACCAAGGGATCAGAGATTTGGGGATAAGTTCAACCAACAAGACTTGGTTAATGATTGGATCTGGGGAAAAGAGAGAGGAAAGTTTAGAATATGATCCCCATATCCTGCTTTAACACCTGGGTAAATGAAGCTGGTCAATGACTGACATGAAAAATACTGATCTAGAAAAGATAAAACTTTCAGATTTCATCAAGCTCATTTTTAGATGCATGTGAAATATATGTGTATATAATCAAGTGGAATTCAAAAGTGATGACTGGATCAAGAAAAAAAACATTCGAGCCACTACCAGATAGATTGTATTTCTAACCATGGTAATTAATGTAGTCACCACCAGAGAGAGAGAAGTAAAAAGAGAGGAAGAGGGGACCAGTTGTTCAGCACAGCCTACACTTGGAAATTATTAATATTTGTTCATTCTTCTGTTCATCAGGTGGCTTTTCCTCTTTCTATGTTCGGCCTCCAGGACTTCTATTTATCAGATCCTCTCCTTTTAGACTATATGCTTCTGGACTGTTCATATTTTACATTTATTATTTTTTAATCTGTATTTTGGATAATTTTCTCAAATCTATAAAGTAGCATGCATGCATGTGTGATAAGTGGCTTCAAATGTGTCCCACTCTTTGCAACCCCTAGGGATTATAGCCCTTCAGGCTTCTCTGTACATGGGATTCTCCAAGCAAGAATGGTGGAGTGGTTGCCAAGCCCTTCTCCAAGGAATCTTCCCAACCCAGGGATCTAATCCACATCTCTCACATCTGAATTACCAAGCGGGTTCTTTACCACCAGTGCTATCTGGGGAGCCCCATACAATTGCATTTGGTGCTGTTCAGTCATTCAGGACTGTCTGACTCTTTGTGATGCCATAGACTGCAGCACACCAGGCTTCTCTGTCCATCACCACCTCCTGGAGTTTGCTCAAACTCATGTCCATTGAGTCAGTGATGCCATGCAATTATCTCATCCTCTGTTGTCCCCTGCTCCTTCTTCCCTCAGTCCTTCCCAGCATCAAGTTCTTTACCAATGAGCCAGTTCTTTGCGTCAGGTGATGAAAGTATTGGAGCTTCAACTTCAGCATCAGTCCTTCCAATGAATATTATGGATAGATTTCCTTAGAATTAACTGCTTTGATCCCTCTGCAGACCAAGGTACTCTCAAGGGTCTTCTCCAGCACTGCAGCTTGAAGGCATCAATTCTTCAGTGCTCAGTCTTTTTTATGTCCAGCTCTCACATCATACATGACTACTGGAAAAACCATAGCTTTGACCAGATGGACCTTTGCTGGCAAAGTAATTTCTCTGCTTTTGAATATGCTGTCTAGGTTTTCTTCCAAGGAGAACACATCTTTTAATTTCATGGCTGCAGTCACTATCTGCAGTGATCTTGGAGCCCAAGAAAATAAAGTCAGCCACTGTTTCCACTCTTTCCCCATCTATTTGCCATGAAGTGATGGGACCAGATGCTGTGATCTTGATTTTTTGAATGTTGAGTTTTAAGCCAGCATTTTCACTCTCCTCTTTCACCTTCATCAAGAAGTTCTTTAATTCCTCTAGGTTTTCTGCCATAAGGGTGGTGTCATCTGCATATCTGAGGTTATTGATATTTCTCCCTGAAATCTTGATTCCAGCTTGTGATTCATCCAGCCCATCACTTCCCATGATGTACTCTGCAGATAAGTTAAATAAGGAGGATAACAATACACAGCCTTGACATAATCTTTTCCTAATTTTGAACCTGTCCATTGTTCCATGTCCCATTCTAACTGTTGCTTCCTGATCTGCATACAATTTCACAGGAGGCAGGTAAGGTGATCTGCTATTCACATCGCCATCTCTTTAAGGATTTTCCAGATTGTTGTGATCTACACAGTCAAAGGCTTTAGTGTAGTCAATGGGAATGACGTATATGTTTTTCTGGAGTTCTCTTGTTTTTTCTATGATCCAACAAATCTTAGCAATCTGATCTCTGGTTCCTCTGCATTTTCTAAATCTAGCTTGTACACCTGGAAGTTCTCAGTCCATGTACTCTTGAAGGCTAGCTTGAAGAATTTTGAGCATTACTTTGCTAGCATGTGAAATGAGTATAACCGTGCAGTAGTTTGAACATTTTTTGGCATTGGCCTTTGGGATTGGAATGAAAACCAATCCCAGGACTGGAAACGATCATTTCCAGTCCTGTGGCCACTGCTGAGTTTTCCAAGTTTGCTACTTATTGAGTGCAGCACTTTAACAGCATCATTTTTGGATTTAAAATAGCTCAGCTGGAATCCCGTCACTTCCATCAGCTTTGTTCACAGTGATGTTTCATAAGGCCCACTTGACTTTGCACTCCAGGATGTCTGGCTCTAGGTGAGTGATCTCACCATCATGGTTATCTGGCCATTAAGATCTTTTTTGTACAGTTCTTCTATGTATTCTTGCCACCTCTTCTTAAAATCTTCTGCTTCTGTTAGCTCCATACTGTTTCTGTCCTTTATCGAGCCCATCTTTGCATGAAGTATTCCCTTGGTATCTCTAATTTTCTTGAAGAGATCACTAGTCTTTCCCATTCTGTTATTTTCCTCTATTTCTTTGCATTGGTCACTTAGGAAGGCTCTCTTATCTCTCCTTGCTATTCTTTGGAACTCTGCATTCATATGAGTATATCTTTCGTTTTCTCTTTTGCCTTTTGCTTCTCTTCTTTCCTCAGCTATTTGTAAGGCCTCCTCAGACAACCAGTGTGCCTTTTTGAGTTTATTTTTCTTGGGGATGGTTTTGATCACTGCCTCCTGTGCAATGTTACAAACCTCCATTTATAGTTCTTCAGGCACTCTATCAGATTTAATTCCTTGAATATGTTTGTCACTTACATAATCATAAGAGATTTGATTTAGGTCATACCTGAATGACCTAGTGATTTCCCCTACTTTCTTCAATTTAATTCTGACTTTTGCAATAAGGAGTTCATGATTTGAGCCACAGTTAGCTCCCAGTCCTGTTTTTGCTAACTGTATAGAGCTCCTCCGTCTTTGGCTGCAAAGGATATTATCAATGTGATTTCGGCATTGACCATCTGGTGATGTCCATATGTAGAGTGATCTCTTGTGTTGTTGGAAGAGGATGTTTGCTATTACCAGCATTTCTCTTGGCAAAACTGTTAGCATTTGACCTGCTTCATTTTGTACCCCAAGTCCAAACTTGCCAGTTACTCCAGGTGTCTCTTGACTTCCTGCATTTGCATTCCAGTCCCCTATGATGAAAAAGATATCTCTTTTTTTTTTTTTTTTTTTTTTTTGGTGTTAGTTCTAGAAAGTCTTTTAGGTGCTCATAGAACACAATTGCATAATTGTATCTAATCTACTATTTAACATGCGCATAGAGCTTTTTCCCCCTAAAATTCAGTGACTATACTCGTTTCCACAATTTCTATTTAATTCTTCACAAAATCTTTCTGTCCTTAGATTTTCTTCTTGGCTGTTTTATTCCTTCTTTCATCTTTTCAAACATTTAAACTATTTAGACCTCATATGAGGTCTCTTTTTGAAATGTATTTTTTAATCAGAGGAAAATTGCTTTACAATTGTGTTGGTTTCTGCTGTGCAATTATGTAAATCTGCCATAATTATATGTGCAACACTTCCTTCTTGAGATGTTTAAAATTTTCAGTTCTTGAGTTGCAAATACTGTCCCCCTCTTTTTTTTTTCATTTGCTATTTATTCTTCAGAGTGATTTAGTTCCTTGACTGTTTGCTATGTCTGTGAGATCAACACTGCATTTGGTGGTCAGTTCATGTGCTTTGGCCTGTGGACACTTCTCTCTGCAATCATTTTGTTTATTTTTGCTTTACCTCACCTAGGTTCCTGGGATGCACCAGTTTTACATGAATTTTTATGTGAAAAGCCCAAGCTTACCAATTATTCCTCATTATTGTTGTTTAGTTGCTCAGTCATGGCTGACTCTTTGTGACCCCTGGACTGTAGTCCTCCAGACTCCATGGAATTCTAGTAATAGACCAGCCATTCAGAAAATCAGAAATAGCTGATTTCAGGTTTGATAGTTCCCACATGCAAAGGATTTGTGTCTGTACCCCTCCCTTACTGCCACACATGAAGAACTGAACCCCAGCAACAGCCATTAAGGCTGTGCTCTAACCACTAGTCAATTATTAGAGTTAGCTCCCACAAACTATGCTTCTTTGGGGATCCCTGTTTTTTTGAGGGTTTCTCTCTCTTAGTTTACTGCTTGGCTATGTATCTAAGAATTTTAAGACTTAATTAAAAATCCCTGCTCATTCAGTTATAAACATAAACCTGTTTACTTTTTCAGTGTGTGTGTATGCATGCACGCTCAGTCATGTCAGACTCTTTGAGACCTTATGGACTACAGCCTGCCAGGCTCCTCTGTTCATGGGATTCTTCAGGCAAGAATACTGGAGTGGGCTGCCATTCCATTCTCCAGGGGATCTTTCTAGACAGGGATCGAACCTGTGTCTGCAGTGTCTACTGCATTGCAAGTGGATTTTTTACCGTTGTACCTCAGTAACTGCCACCAACTGTGTTCTAGCTAGTCCTCTTTCCCACTAGGCATCTATCAGGAGCCTTGGCAACTCCTTGACCAGATGCCATCACTTTTCAAATAAAAAACTCTCATTTTGGCTAATTCTAAATATTTCCATTGTAGAATTATAATCTCCCATCACACGTAAAACTCTCACTGACTCACGAAGTCCGCCAGACACATCTCTTCCCAATTCCGAGTGTACTGACATCTGTTGGAGCTTAAAATTGGCCATGGTCTGAGTATTTACACTATGGCAATCGTCAAACACTGCAAATCACACTCACCATCCACCCACTGCCTCCCAGAGAACCAGTTGCTAAACATTCACCAGCACACCGCTGCCCTTTCCTTTGAGGCAAATGTGTGGCTCCACTGTGCTGCAGTGTACACCTCTGGGGGTGGGGGAGTGGGGGAGTGGGAAGGAAGAGGGGTCATGCCTCACCCCTGACACCTCCTCTGGCTAACATCCTGCTATTGCTATTGGAGGATGTCTATCACAAGTTAACTGTATTCTTCTGTGCTACAATTTGCTTCTTATGGGAAAGGACTTATACTGAAGCTGAAGTTCCAATACTTTGGCCACCTGATGTGAAGAGCTGACTCATTGGAAAAGACCCTGATGCTGGGAAAGATTGAGGGCAGGAGGAGAACAGGATGACAGAGGATGAGATGGTTGGAAGGCATCACCACCTCAATGGACATGAGTCTGAGCAAATTCCAAGAGATAGTGAAGGACAGGGAATCCTGGTGTGCTGCAGTCCATGGGGGTTGCAAAGAGTTGGACACCACTTAGTGACTGAACAGCAACATGGGGACTCTGACACTTGTGGTCATGAATCTACAATCCCATTTCTGTTGATCATCACTCCTGACTCAGGCCTTTGGATCTCAGGAGAGTGAGGTCTAACATGTCCTAGTGACAAGAAACAATCCCAAATAGCTGTTCCCTGGTATTGCTTGATTCTGAGACTGGGTTCCACATTCCAGCAGATCCCCAGCTGACTGCCTTGCGCCTGCATCCTTCTGGTACATATGTCTCTTTGCCCCATGATGGAGAGACCCTGATAAGCATGTGACCATCATATTTATGGACCTCTTGCGCCTAAATTCTGGGTCCACAGACTCAAGTAAGATGTATCTTCTCTCCTTTTAACCCTAAGAACTTCAGGAGGCAGTCTTTTTTTTTTTATTGAATATAGTTGATTTACAATGTTGCATTAATTTCTGCTGTACAGCAAAGTTATATATATATATATATATATATACACACACATATAGATACATGTTCTTTTTCGATATGACTTATTATAGGATACTGAATATCATTCTCTGTGCTATATAATAGGCTCTTGTTGTTTATCCAGTCTATGTATAATGGTTTGCATCTGCTAGTCCCAACCTCCCAATGTAATGCTCCCTTCTGCTTCCCACCCCCACTCTTGGCAGATACAAATCAGAAGCAGTCTTTATAGCTGTGCGTTCTGGCCTTACCCAGGCCTTACTGATCTCCAACTACAAAGCAAGCTTTCGTGTCCCCTTCCTGCAGATAACCAGAGGATTTCTAATGCAAGTCTTGAGTCTGTTCACACTGTTCTCACACCTGAGGGCAAACTTTCTGTCTCAGGCCAAGAATCAGATTTTCTTTAAAGAAACCAATCAGACTTTGAAGAATGTTGCCACTTTGTTTTCCATCTAGAGCTATCACCATGTCTTATGTTGATATCTCTGTTACATGTAATCTAGCAGTTAATGTCATTTGAACAAGAGGCATTGGACTTTGCATCAGCTCAGTCTCAGGAGAGGAAGTCAAATTTCACTTCTACTTTCCTGAATTCTATGTTGTTTAAATCTTTATACCAAGGCTTTTAGTACCTTACTTTTATGATAAAAAAATAAGTAAATGCAATGACATAATCTTAATGCACCCTTGCTGACAGAGGTTGGAAGAAGGCAGCCTAGAAGTATTCTGCATCTGGGAAAACAGATATAATATTGTAATTTTTAAACAAAATATTGTGTATATATAATCAAATGTTGGTTGCAATATCTTGGTCAATAAGAAAGTAAGCAGATTTTTCTATCTCAAATTATGTAGTATAAACACATGTGATTCCACATGAAAAAAATTACCTTTCATACTTCTCTTATCCAACCCTAACATACAAATGAGAAAACAGATAATTTAATTATGTATAATAAATCCAAATACTTCTGAGAAATTCTTAAAAGGATATAGCAGCGGTGACTTTGAAATAAATAATAAATAGGGAGTCCAATAAGAAAAGAGTGGATTCTATACAGAAATTAAAACACATATGTGAAGCAAAAGTGAAGTTAGGATAGTAAGAAAGAGGGCACAAAACCTGTTAAACTATCAGCAAAATATCCAGGTTGTCAAAGAGATAGCAATGGTTTCTTAACCTTGGGTCTGTGGAGTAAAATGATACACATGCTTCATAGCATGACAGTTTTACTTTTAAGATACTATTGTTTTACTTATGATAATGTTCCTACAGTAAATAAAACCAGCAATGCAAAATAGCCAGAAAACAACAGAAATGTACTTTAAAAATTTTTTATTTTTATACAATTTTTAAAGGTTATTTTCCATTTACAGATAGGACAAAATGTTGGCTACATTCCCCATGTACATCCTTGAGCGCATCTTACACCCACTCCTGCTTTGTGCCTCCCACTCCCCTACCCCTATATCACTTCCTCCCTCTGGTAGCAACTAGCTTGTTCTCATATCTGTGTATCTGCTTCTTTTCTGTTACAGTCACTAGATTTTTGTATTTTTAGATTCCACATATGTGATGTCATACAGTATATGTCCTCCTCTCTCTGGCTTACCTCACTTAGCATAATACCCTCCAAGTCCATTCATGTTGCTGCGAGGGGCATAATTTTTACTTTTTTATGGCTGAGTAAAATTCCTCTCTCTCTCTCTCTCTCTCTACATATATACACACAGACACACACACACAGACACACACACACACACGGACACACCTTTTTTATCCATTCATCTGCTGATGGACACTTAGAAATGCATTTCGTACTCATGTTTACTAGTGGGGGATGAGCAGAGGTTTGTTGAGAGTCTTTCCACACAGTCACTCAGAGATGCAGGATGATGGCTGTTTCCAGGGTCATCTTGGGGCTTGTCTCTATCCTTGCCAGAAGGAAGAGGAGGATTACAGAGGTGCATGTATGGAAAGTTTACGTGGCCCAGGCCTATGAGTGGTTTTGATTGCCACCCATACTCTTTAGCTGAAACTCAGTCACAGGGACACGCCTCACTACAAGAGAAAGTAAGAAATACATGCTTGCCCCAAAAGAACACGTGTTAGTCACTCAGTCATATCTGACTCTTTGCAACCCCATGGACTCTAGCCCACCAAGCTCTTCTGTCCATAGAATTCTCCAGGCAAGAATACTGGGATGGGTTGCCCTTCCCTTCTCCAGGGGATCTTCCCAACCCAGGCATCAAACCTGGGTCTCCTGCATTGCAGGCAGATCTTTACCATCTGAGCCACCAGGGAAGCCCTAGAAAGAACAAGGGAACGTGCGCTTGATAAGCAGCTAGCATCAGTAAACGTAAACAGAATTACCTTCTCTGAAGGTTGTTCAAAAGAGAATAACTCTTCATCTGAATGCAATAGGATGTGCGTAGCAAGGCCTCAGGTACAAGCATAGACTCCACCAAATGGTCTCTGAAGGACTCTTCAAGTCCTCTAATTTTTTGAAAGTCTCTTGTAGTTTTATTAAAAAAAAAAGAACTCATGGAAGAAGTACACCTGTGAATGGAGCAACTGGGAAATTACATAGAGTTTCTTGTTGTCAGGGAAGCTGGAAGGAGGAAAGTTATAAGGGAACGTGTAGCGAATAAAAATGAGACAATAGTGGGAAGGAAAGGGTACGGAAGGGGAGAGAGAGGATGCTCTTATTTTTCTGGGATAAATTCTGCTGAGAAAAGTGTCAAAACAGAAATGAACAGTGTTCTTAAAAGTTAAGAGAAAATACCTCAGTACATTTAGTGCCACTATTCCTAACTCTGTAAACTTCATGGGCAAAACAGGTTTGTAAATGCAAACATGCATACCACATCAGCCTCAAGGCTGCCTTGACGGTCAGTAAGTCAGAGCTGATATGATTTTAACACAATATTTACACTTGGTTAATATGTACTGAAATCAGCTGCCTATTGTCACTATTTGACAATTCTTTCTTAATAAAACTTTGATTTGATTTTGATTGCTTTTTTCTTTCTCTCTTTCCCCCCTCTCTCTGGAGCCCATGTCAAATAAGATATTCTGTAGCTGCTTTAAAAAGATTAGTGGAGATTCCTTAAAACACTGGAAATAGAACTGCCTTATGACCCAGCAATTCCACTGCTGGGCATACACACCAAGGAAACCAGAATTGAAAGAGACATGTGTACCCCAATGTTCATCGCAGCACTGTTTATAATAGCCAGGACATGGAAGCAACCTAGATGTCCATCAGCAGACGAATGGATAAGAAAGCTGTGGTACATACACACAATGGAGTATTACTCAGCTATTAAAAAGAATACATTTGAATCAGTTCTAATGAGGTGGATGAAACTGGAGCCAATTATACAGAGTGAAGTAAGCCAGAAAGAAAAATACCAATACAGTATACTAATGCATATATATGGAATTTAGAAAGATGGTAATGATAACCCTGTATGTGAGACAGCAAAAGAGACACAGATGTATAGAACAGTCTTTTGGACTCTGTGGGAGAGGGAGAGGGTAGGATAATTTGGGAGAATGGCACTGAAACATGTATAATATCATATAAGAAACGAATCGCCAGTCTAGGTTTGATGCAGGATACAGGATGCTTGGAGCTGGTGCACTGGGATAACCCAGAGAGATGGTATGGGGAGGGAGGTGGGAGGGGGGTTCAGGATTGGGAGCTCGTGTACACCTGTGGCAGATTCATGTTGATGTATGGCAAAACCAATACAGTATTGTAAAGTAAAATAAGAAAAAAAAAAAAAAAGAAGGTTAGTGCTGTGAAGGAGTTTGAGGCTTTTAACTTTAAAAAAAAAAAAAACACCATAAATCTAGTGGGGGCGATCAGTTTAAATTCTACATGAGACTTTAAGCCTGCCCATATTTTCATATGGTACATTTAAATGAAGATGCCAGAGCCATACATGACCTCAGTAACCAAAATCAAGCAAAGCTGCTGATTCCAACTGTTTTATTTCTTCTGTATCCAGCTGTTTATCATGTCTATAGCTGCCTATATGGAGAAGCATTGGAGCACTTTATCAGCTATTTTGTTTTCATTAGCCTGGCATCAAAATGGCATGTTCCACTTGGATCAGGATGGACTTTTGAAATGCATCACCAGTTAGAAGGTTGTTCCTTAGCACTTTGCCTCCTTGCTTTAAATTATAGCAGCCAATGTCAGCCAATTGTCTCATGGACTGTAGGTCATGTTAAATCTGCAGGATCCACAAAATTTATTTTGGTTCCTTCTACAAGAAGGAAAAAGAGTAGATGCAAAGTAGAAACTTTAATCGGACACTTTTCCCTCTCCATTGGCTCAAAGTAGCTGACCTAATATTTGCCTTTTGTTGTAGACTATGGCAATCGCTGGAGCCAAAATTATTGTCTTAGTGCATTGATTTGGCTAGACCTCACATAATTTAGCCCCAATTTAATTTTTTTAGCAATGGCTCAAATTCCTTATCCACTGAAGCCATAAAATATACATACTCATGGAAAGGACTATATATTGTCAGTTATTGGTGATTAAGGATAGTCTCAGAGATGTTGGCAAATAATGAAACTTTTTTCAGACACAAGCAAGGAGTATAACAGTATGGAGACTTTAGCAAAAGACATTATAGACATAGGATAAACCATGTGAAAAATCTAACAGTAAATAAAGTTAGTGAAATTTCCTTCAAGCATACAAAAAAATGGTGTACATGTCAAATTTCTTTGTAGATTAATACTACAATCATGTATTCAACAAAAGTTTTTTGTGTTTGGAGTGAGTTTTTCTACTTATAAGTTTGCAAAAAATGTATGTGTAAGTGGGGAATGAAAAATATCATTTCTATATGGAATCTGGAAAAAAAAAAAAGATTTTAGGTCCAAAAAAAAAAAAATTAAGTATGTTCATGTCCATTGTTCTTTTAAACCGAGATTTATTTGGTCTTATAGATGGACATCAAACCAGTCAATTCTAAAGGAAATCAACCCTGAATATTCGTTGGAAGGTCTGATGCTCAAGCTGAAGCTCCCATATTTTGGCCACCTTCTTTGAAGAGATGACTCATTGAAAAAGACCCTGATGCTGGGAAAGATTTAAGGCAAAAGGAGAAGAGGGTGACAGAGGATGAGATGGTTAGATAGCATCAGCGACTCAATGGACATAAACTTGAGCAAACTCAGGGAGATGGTGGAGAACAGGGAAGCCTGGCATACTGCAGTCTAGGGGGTCACAGAGAGTTGGACATGACTTGGCAACTGAACAACAACACAAGATACATGCCTGGACTTATGGTCCTTTCTATATATGCCTAATCTGTAAGGCCCAACAAAGGTCAACTGGGGAAACAAACCACATTTCTTTACCTTATTGATTTGAGTTTCATAAAGATAAGAGGTTAATGCACTTTCCTTGATATTAGAATAAATTGCCATTAGAGAATGATATGATAGGCAGAATAATGGCCCCTCAAAATTGTCCATGTTCTAATCCTCAGAATCTATGAATATGGGCAGTGATATGACAAAAGCAAATTAAAGATACAGATGGAATTAGAGGTGCTAATCTGCTGACCTTTGAACAGATTATCCTGGATTATTTAGATGGGCTCAGTGTAATCACGGGGGCACTTAACAGTGGAAGAGGGAGACATAAAAGGAAGTTAGAGTCTTGCCACAAGAGAACTGCTCAATCCTAAACACAGGAGATGTGAACCATGAATCAACTGCGTACCGCAGGGAACTCTACTCAACGCTTCGTGGAAACAGAGGGGATGCATGTGGACATGTAGAGCTGCTTTGCAGCTGCGTGGTGTGCCGCAGTCCATGGGGTCACAAGGAGTCAGACACAGCTGAGCAACTGAACAACAACAGCATGGCTGATTACTTTGCTGTATAGCAGAAACGGACACACGTTGCAAAGCAACTATACTCCAATAAAATTTTCTTTTTTAAAAATTGGACACTTATAAACAGGCTGCTCTAGAGCCTTCAGGAGGGAATACAGCTCTACCGACATCTTTGTTTAGTCCATTAAGACCATTGTGGGGCTTCCCTTGTGGCTCAGCTGGTAAAGAATCTGCCTGCAATGCAGGAGACCTGAGTTTGATCCCTGGGTTTAGGAAGATCCCCTGGAGAAGGGAAAAGTTACCCACTTCAGTATTCTGGCCTGGGGAATTCCATGGACTGTATAGTCCATGAGGTCGCAGAGAGTTGGACAGGATTGAGGGACTTTCACTCACTTCAAGACCGTTGTGGGACTTAGAAAAATAGTGCATCTGTGTAAATCCATGAATTTGGAGATAACTTGCTTTGGCAGCGATAGAAAACTAATACAAATGTTATCAGGTGTTCTAGAATATCAGTACTTGGAGAAAAATTGATCCCAGCCACAGAGTAGATTGAGGTAACATAGCTAAACTTCATGCTATTGACTTTGATACTGCATAAAATATCATAGACCTTTTGTTGTTCTTCAGTCACTCAGTTGTGTCTCACTATTTGGGACCCCATGGACAGCAGCATGCCAGGCTGCCCTGTCCTTCACCATCTCCTGGAGTTTGCTCAAACTCATGTCTATTGAGTAGGTGATACCATTCAACCATCTCATCCTCTGTCATCTCCTTCTCCTGCATTCAATATTTCCAGGCATCAGGGTTTTTTCTAATGAGTTGGCTGTTTGTATCAGGTGACCAAAGTATTGGAGTTTCAGCACCAGTCCTTCCAGAGAATATTTAGGGTTGATTTCCTTTGGGATTGATTAGTTTGATCGCCTTGCTGTCCAAGGGACTCTCGAGTCTTATCCAACACCACAAACTGTTAACAATATATATAGCAAGCTATAATGGAAAGAAAATAAAATCACCTGGAGGAAAGAAAATATGAAGAGAGAATTTAAAACCAGTGGAAAAAACTCAAAACTGGCAGAATTTTGAAGCAGACACAAGTATTCTACTGGTAATGGGAATAAAATGTTCCAGCAGAGAAAAGAAAGAAGTGAGTTACACCTTGAGTATGCAAGGGAGCCTAACATACTTCCTTGACATGTAAATTGGAAACCAGAGTGAAATTTCACCGAGTTAGTGAGGAAGGCAGAAGGGCATTGGAGACCTAGACCAAAGATATTTGGCATGAGTGTGGAAGGTATGTTCCAGAAACTACACTGTGTTTTGTGTGGGGTGACCTACAAGTTGAAAGGGAAAGTAGATTTGGTCCAGATCATGCAAAGTCTTGGATATCTTCCTAAAATGTTTTGACTTTCTTACAGGCCAAAAGTCACAAACTAGAGGCTTGTGGAGGTATTTTAGTCGGCTCTCATAGTATTTTTGTATGTACTAGGGATTTTTTGTGTGTTTTATTGTGTTTTGTTTATAATTTGAATTACAAAATTAAAAACATTTTTTAAATTGGGAGAACATAAAGTTCTAGACATCCAGCTTCACTTGGGAAAAAAATGAGAGCAAAAATTTAAAACAGATGATTTGACCACATTTGACCTCATTTGACCACAAATGGTTAGAGCCGAATAGTTTCTGATGCCATAGTCTAAGCCTGTTCTTGCCATTCTACAGTTTCCAAACTCTCCACCACTCACTCTTGTTAAGGTATCTGCCCACTTAAGAAATATTTATACCTGCTGACTTCCATGGGCATTTGTGTTTGCAACCTCTGCTGTAAACAAGTGGTAACCATTGAAGAGTTTTAAGGTCAAATCTGTAATTTGGAGAGTAAACCCTAGTAGCAATCTTAAGATACCCTCTTGCCTTCTAATGGCACATTATGCATATATCTGCCATTGCACTTACAACATTAGTACCACATTAGGTTAAAATGATCTATTTCTGTGTTTACTGTCTCCTCTTGAGTTTTATGAAAGGTCATAGATGCTCCTTATTCTCCTGTGATTCTTTGTTACCTAGTGTCCTGGTTGGCAAGTACTAGACACTGAATAAAAGACAAGGATGGGTGAAACTCTAGAGGCAGAAATAGGAAGGGAGAATATTAACCTCATCTCAGGGAAATATAATGAAGGCTGAACTAAGGTGGACCAATGATCATGATAGGAAGGTCCAATTATCAATGATATTTAGAAAGAAGAATTAATTGGATTTGGCAACTGATTTGGTAAGGAAGATGAAGAGAAAGAGGAATAAAAAAATGGCCCTGAGATTATGATTAGACTATGTGGAGTTATTTCTCATGATTTACTATTCACCAGTTCAAAGAGAGTTACTATTCCATCCCAAAACTTGAGCCTCCTCTATTCCACAGAGCATGTGGTAGGAAGTGTTCCTACTTAGACGCAGTAGAAAAGCTCAATGGCCACAACAGAAGGACATAAAGAATCTTCTGGAATGCTGGTAACGTTTTGTTTCTTGACGCAGGTGCTGGTCACACCTGGCAAATTTTTCCAAATTTCATTGAGCTGTAGGTATATGCAATTTGTATATTTTTTGTATGCTCATTATACCTCAATAAAGTTTGTTTTAACTTTAAGGCTTATTTCAGGGGAAATGACCATGTTCATCACAAGTTGAAAGACAAATCAATCTTTGACCAAATCTTTGACTGATTTGGCACTAATCCCAAATATGTTCATAGTAGGTAAAAGAAATGTTGTCTTTGATTACTTGACTCAATTTGATTTTCCTTTTAGTTGGGAGCGTGCTTTTTACCCCCTTCCCCCTGCCTCTAAGAAAAGAAAAGCTGGGGGCTAGAAACAAAAAGATTTGGACTGGCCAAATCTCGTTCCTCTTACTGGGTGCGCTGTGTGTGCAGGCTCAGTCGCTCAGTTACGTCTGACTCTGTGAGAGCCCATGTGTTACAGCCGGTCAATCTTCTCTGTCTATGGAATTTTACAGGCAAGAATACAGGAGTGGACTGCCATTCCCTTCACTAGGTGATTTGCCTGACCCAGGGATCATACCTGAATTTCCTGCATCTTCTGCATTGACAGTTGGATTCTTTGCCACTGCGCAACCTGGGAAGCCCCCTTACTGTGAGTGGCCTTGGGAAAATAAATTAATTTCTCTAATGTTGAGTTTCCTCATCTGTAGAATGATGACTGCATAATACCATAAGAATCTATTTATATGGCTTCGTGAGGATGAAGCTAGCTTATCTGAGAGTGTAAGTCATTTGTGACCCCATGGACGGTAGCCCACCAGACACCTCTGTCCATGGGATTCTCCAGGCAAGAATACCAGAGCGGGTAGCCATGCCCTTCTCTAGATCATCCTGAACCAGGATCATGCCTGGGTCTCCTGCATTGCAGGTGGATTCTTTACCTGCTGAGCTACCAGGGAAACACAGTTTATCTCAAAGTACTTTTTAAATCATTTCAGTTCAGTTCAGTTCAGTTCATTTCAGTCACTCAGTCGTGCCGGACTCTTTGTGACCCCATGAATCGCAGCACACCAGGCCTCCCTGTCCATCACCAACTCCCAGAGTTCACTCAAACTCAAGTCCATCGAGTCAGTGATGCCATCCAGCCATCTCATCCCTTGTAGTTCCCTTTTCCTCCTGCCCCCAATCCCTCCCAGCATCAGAGTCTTTTCCAATGAGTCAACTCTTCACATGAGGTGGCCAAAGTACTGGAGTCTCAGCTTCAGCAACAGTCCTTCCAATGAACACCCAGGACTGATCTCCTTTAGGATGGACTGGTTGTATCTCCTTGCAGTCCAACCGACTATCAAGAGTCTTCTCCATCAAACACCACAGCTCAAAAGCAGCAATTCTTCAGTGCTGAGCTTTCTTCACAGTCCAACTCACATCTATACATGACCACTGGAAAAACCATAGCCTTGACTAGACGGACCTTTGTTGGCAAAATAATGTCTCTGCTTTTCAATATGCTATCTAAGTTGGTCATAACTTTCCCTCCAAGGAGTAAGCGTCTTTTAATCTCATGGCTGCAGTCACCATCTGCAGTGATTTTGGAAACCCCCCCCCCCAAAAGTCTGACACTGTTTCTATTGTTTCCCCATCTATTTCCCATGAAGTGATGGGACCAGATGCCAGGTTGAGCTTTAAGCCAACTTTTTCACTCTCCTCTTTCACTTTCATCAAGAGGCTTTTGAGTTCCTCTTCACTTTCTGGCATAAGGGTGGTGTCATCTGCATATCTGAGGTTATTGATATTTCTCCCGGCAAACTTGATTCCAGCTTGTGCTTCTTCCAGTCCAGCGTTTCTCATGATGCACTCTGCATAGAAGTTAGATAAGCAGGCTGACAGTATACAGCCTTGACGTACTCCTTTTCCTATTTGGAACCAGTCTGTTGTTCCATGTCCAGTTCTAACTGTTGCTTCCTGAGCTGCATATAGGTTTCTCAAGAGGCAGGTCAGGTGGTCTGGTATTCCCATCTCTTTCAGAATTTTCCACAGATTATCGTGCTCCACACAGTCAAAGGCTTTGGCATAGTCAATAAAGCAGAAATAGATGTTTTTCTGGAACACTCTTGCTTTTTCCATGATCCAGTGGATGTTGGCAATTTAATCTCTGGTTCCTCTGCCTTTTCTAAAACCAGCTTGACCATCAGGAAGTTCACAGTTCACGTATTGCTGAAGCCTGGCTTGGAGAATTTTGAGCATTACTTTACTAGCATGTGAGATAAGTGCAATTGTGCAGTAGTTTGAGCATTATTTGGCACTGCCTTTCTTTGAAATTGGAATGAAAACTGACCTTTCCCAGCCCTGTGGTCACTGCTGAGTTTTCCAAACTTGCTGGCATATTGAGTGCAGCACTTTCACAGCATCATCTTTCAGGATTTGAAACAGCTCCACTGGAATTCCATCACCTCCACTAGCTTTGTTCATAGTGATGCTTTCTAAGACCCACTTGACTTCCCATTCCAGGATGTCTGGCTCTAGATGAGTGATCACACCATCGTGATTATCTTGGTCATGAAGCTCTTTTTTGTACAGTTCTTCCGTGTATTCTTGTCACCTCTTCTTAATATCTTCTGCTTCTGTCAGGTCCATACCATTTCTGTCCTTTATTGAACCCATCTTTGCATGAGATGTTCCCTTGGTATCTCTACTTTTCTTGAAGAGATCTCTAGTCTTTCCCATTCTGTTGTTTTCCTCTATTTCTTTGCATTGATCACTGAGGAAGGCTTTCTTATCTCTTCTTGCTATTCTTTGGAACTCTGCGTTCAGATGCTTATATCTTTCCTTTTCTCCTTTGCTTTTCGCCTCTCTTCTTTTCACAGCTATTTGTAAGGCCTCCCCAGACAGCCATTTTGGTTTTTGCATTGCTTTTCCATGGGGGTGGTCTTGATCCCTGCCTCCTGTACAATGTCACAAACCTCATTCCATAGTTCATCAGGCACTCTATCTATCAGATCTAGTCCTCTAAATCTGTTTCTCACTTTCACTGTATAATCATAAGGGATTTGATTTAGGTCATACCTGAATGGCCTAGTGGTTTTCCCTACTTTCTTCAATTTAAGTCTGAATTTGGCAATAAGGAGCTCATGATCTGAGCCACAGTCAGATATTCAAACATATATCATGTACAATATACATTAAGTATTCAGCTAGCCACTAAGGATGCAAGGATGAATAAAGCATAGAGATAAATATTCTAAGAGTGTGATTTTTTAAATGTGGTTAAATAAGAGGTAATAACTTGTAGACATGGATTTAAATAAAAAGATATTTAATTATGTTTTCATTCAACACTTTATTGGAATTTTTCTAGAAGAATAATATTGTACTAGTAATTTGCAGCCTAGGACCATGAATTGTAGGCTAATTCAGGTTCCATGCTTGTTTGTATTTCTCCACCACTGAGCTACTGCTTTTGTTGTGTTACTGCTGCTGCTGCTGCTGAGTCGCTTCAGTCGTGTCTGACTCTGTGCGACCCCATAGACGGCAGCCCACCAGGCTCCCCCGTCCCTGGAATTCTCCAGGCAAGAACACTGGAGTGGGTTGCCACAACTGAAGTATAAATTGCTGATTATATAACTGGATGATGGTGTAATTATATCTAAATATAATAAATTGTTTAACGGAGTGTTTAATACACATAAGACATTTAATTCTGTCTTACCCAGACCCTTTGAATCACAAAGAAATCCTCTACAATGACAGTGACTGTACTACATATCTGGCAGTTCTGTGACACTGAAAAATTCCAGTGGAAAAAAATTGAAATAAGCCACAATAAAACTATCAAATTCAGTCTGAATAAATGTAGGTACTTAGATCACTTCCCTGCTCATCTCTCCACCCTCTTCCATAGATAATACATAAATATATTAAAATCCATTTAGTATGAGAGCTTCTCTATAATAGTATGTTCTATTGCTTCAGCAATTATGTAGGGAGTGAGAGTAGTCTAATTCCAACTAGCTGGCCCATTTGAAGCTGCAAAAAAAAAAAAAAGACACCAAATGAAATGTGGGTCACAGTGCTAACAGATCTAAATATATCCACTCAGCTAAATGAACCAAGTTGCTTTCTAATTTATAATAGAAAAAATGTTTTAGATTATTTAGTCACAGAGAAATTCACATGGGAATAAAGCTGAAAACAAACCTAGAAAAGTTACCCTACCAGTGTTTCAGTTTGCATCCCAGGTTCACATTGGAAGGATTACCTAGGTGTATCACAATTACTAATATGCTGTAAGACTATATGTCTATTAAATAATGGTGTATATCTTTTGTTGTTGTTGTTCAGTTGCTAAGCTGCATCCAACTCTCTGCAACTCCATGGACTGCAGTATGTCAGACTGCCCTGTCCTTCACTATCTCCCAGAGTTTTCTCAAATTCATGTCCATTGAGTTGCTGAAGCCACCCAACCATCTCATCTTCTGTTGCCCCTTTCTTCTCCTGCCCTCAATCTTCCCCAGCATCAGGGTCTTTTCCAATTAGTCAGCTCCTCACATCAGGTAACCCAAGTACTGGAGCTTCAGCTTCAGCATCAGTCCTTCCAATGAATATTCAGGACTGCTTTCCTTTAGGATTAACTGGTTGGGTCTCCTTGCTGTCCAAGGGACTCTCAAGATCTTCTCTAGCACCACTGTTCAGTTCAGTTCAATCACTTAGTCATATCTGACTGCAACCCCATGGACTACAGCACGCCAGGCCTCTCTGTCTATCACCAACTCCAGGAGTTTACTCAAACTCATACCCATTGAGCTGGTGGTGGTATCAAACCATCTCATCCTCTGTTGTCCCCTTCTCCTCCCACCTTCAGTCTTTTCCAGCATCAGGGTCTTTTCAAATGAGTCAACTCTTCACATGAGGTGGCCAAAGTATTGGAGTTTCAGCTTCAGCATCAGTACTTCCAATGAATATTCAGGACTGATTTCCTTTAGCGTGGACTGGTTGGATCTCCTTGCAGTCCAAGGGACTCTCAAGAGTCTTCTCCAATACCACTGTTTGAAAGCACCAATCTTCGGTGTTCAACCTTCTTTATGGCCCAACTCTCACAGCCATACATGACTACTGGAAAAATCATAGCTTTGTCTATATGGATCTTTGAGGGAAAGTGATGTCTCTGCTGTTTAATATGCTATCTAGGTTTGTCATAACTTTCCTTCCAAAGAGCAAGCATCTTTTAATTTCAAACTGCAGTCATCATCCACAATGATTTTGGAGCCCAAGAAAAGATCTGTCACGGCTTCCACTTTTTCCCCTTCTTCCAGTTCCATCATACATTATGTCCTAAGTCACTTCAGTCATGTCTGACTCTTTGCCACCCTATACACGGTAGCCCACCAGGTTCCTCTGTCCATGGGATTCTCTAGGCAAGAATACTGGAGTGAGTTGCCATTTCTTCTTTCAGGGGATCTTCCTGACCCAGGGTTCAAACCTGTGTCTCTTATGTCTTCTGCATTGGCAGGCAGGTTCTTTATCACTAGTGCCAGCTGGGAAGCCCTCCGGTCTCATCACTTCATGGGAAATAGAAGGGGGAAACGTGGAAGACCTTTAAAGCAAAACTAAAAAGTTCGAGAAGCACAGAAGCACATGGAAACAGAATTTTTGTCAAAACAGAAACAAATAATTTTGGTTTGGGAGTACAAACCACTTTGCATAGTTAGAGACTCTGATAACCACCAATTTAAAGTGACAAAAATGACTAGGAACCTATTGGCTTAAAGTGTTTAACAAAAAGTCTGTGAACACTGTTATGTCAGAATGTGGTGGTGGGGAAAGAAAAGAGCTTCAATCAAAATCTGAATAGATAAATCCTTTTCTTTCAGAACGAAATACTTTTCTTCCTGGAAGACTTCTTCCCAATTTTCACTAAAATGGAAGCAAAGTTACCCTTCTAGAGCTTCTCTGGTGGCTCAGTGGTAGAGAACCTGCCTCCAAATGCAGGAGAGGCGACTTCCAATCCCTGAGTGAGGAAGATCTTCTGGAGAAGGAAATGGCAACCACTCCAGTACTCCTGCCTGGGAAACCCCATGGACAGAGGAGCCTGGTGGGGACAGACCATGAGGTCACAGAGGAGTGGGACATGACTTAGTGACTAAACAGCAGCAAAGATACCCTGCACCCCCACCAAAGAACTGCAACAGAACGTTAAGGGGAACGGGAGGAGGGCGAAGGAGGCCTAAGCCTCAAAGTAGAAGGTTCCATCAACTTCACTATCCATGTAAAAACATTTTGAAGACTAAAGAAGATAAACAATGGCCACACACAGTTCTATTTAAAAAAAATGAATGGGAAGAGTTTCAAACTTGATGTTTACTGGGAATCTTAAAAACTAAGGTTAAAGAAAATTCCTATACTAATCTAGATACAAAAATAATTTTTTGAAGTTGTAGTAAAAGTAACAAAAATCATCCTGATTTTAGTTAGTCACCAACACTAAAAGATGGAGGATTTTTCCAGTATATGGTTAATGGATGTTTGTGGGGAAACATGGGGACCCCTATTCCTGGTTAACTTATTGTCTACCAAAGCAAGAGGAATCCATTCAAACATACTCAAATGATGAAAAATATATGCCATTTGTATATTCATTGGAGTGGGGTGACAGGAGTAACTATTTAAAATGTGCTCTATCTGGCTAAGAAATTAACTAAAATCAAAGTATCGAGAATGTGAAAACTGAGGCATCCCTGGTGGTCCAGTGGCTAAGACTCTACATTCTCAATGCAGGGGACCCAGGTTAGAGCCCAGGTTAGGAAACTATATCTCACATGCTGCAACTGAGACCTGGAAATGTCAAATAAATAAAAATAAATAAATATTTATTTAAAAGAACGTGAAAATTGTTTTATTTATAGTCTATGCTGCTGCTGCTGCTGCTACTAAGTCACTTCAGTCGTGTCCAACTCTGTGCGTCCCCCTAGATGGCAGCCCACCAGGCTCCTCTGTCCACAGAGTTTTCTAGGCAAGAGTACTGGAGTGGGTTGCCCTTTCCTTCTCCATTATAGTCTATGAATGAATATAAAAAAACATTGAAAATAGAGTTAAGTATCAATAATCATTAAAAATATCTGTTTAGATAGAGTTCCCCCAGACATAGAGCCTGAGGCATGGATTTAAGAGCAAATATTTTTTTTCAGGATGCTAAGAAACATGTAGCAGAATAAGGAAAGGAAAGTAACCAGTATAGGATAAGTCAACAAGCCAGTTACCTTGAGGGTGACTGGAGTTTAATCCCACAAACTGTGCAAACTGCATGGCCCAGAGTTACGGAACCCAAGGGGCCAGAGAGCTGGGCTGTTTATACATCAGTGCTCACCAGCCATTTGTTGAGAACTTCAGGAGTGGGTTATTCAGACAAATTTCCAGCCTGGATTTTGGGCAGAGCCCCCTGTGCAGCCTTGGGGACCTGAAGTGTGGCATGGGATGTGAGGATCAGCAGGAGCACAGGGCAGTGGTTACAGCCAGGGGAATGTCAAGTGCCACAGACAGGGGGCACTGCAGGCTAGTTAGGACTCTGAATGCACGCAGCCAAATTGATTCTTAAAGATGATTTTCTGGAGAAAAAAAATGCAGAGTGTAAGCTGACTCACAGCTCCAGATTAAATAAATATAATGTTGAGAAGTGAAGAAGAGGAGAGAATGGAGTGAGAGAAATCCATGGGAATCTTATTGACTGTACATGAAAGAGAAAATGTTACTATTGGCTGAAAATTACAGAAATATAGGTTTAGCCCAGGTCTTCTCTGGTGGTTTAGCTGATAAGGAATCTGCCTGAAATGTTGGGAGACCTGGGTTCGGTCCCTGAGTTGAGAAGATCCCTTGGAGAAGGGAACAGCTACCCTCTCCAGTATTCTGGCCTGGAGAATTCCATGGACTATACAGTCGATGTGGTCACAAAGAGTCAGACACAACTGAACGACTTTCACTTTCAATAGTTAGGTGGCACTAGTGGTAAAGAACCAGCCTGCCAATGCAGGAGACATAAGAGGCGCGGGTTTGATCTCTGGGTTGGGAAGATCCCCTGGAGTAGGAAATGACAACCCGCTCTGGTATTCTTGCCTGGAGATGCCATGGACAGAGGAGCCTAGCAGGCTATAGTCCATAGGGTTGCAAAGAGTAGGACACGACTAATGTGACTTGGCATGTACAGCATGCACGCAGGCTTAGTTTAACCATGTGTTTGACAAAATTAAGGCCAACTACAAGGTTCCAAATAGAAAAAGGAGTACGTCAAGGCTGTATATTGTCACCCTGCTTACTTAACTTATATGCAGAGTACATCATGAGAAACGCTGGGCTGGAAGAAGCACAGGCTGGAATCAAGATTGCCGGGAGAAATATCAATAACCTCAGATATGCAGATGACACCACCCTTATGGCAGAAAGTGAAGAGGAACTAAAAAGCCTCTTGATGAAAGTGAAAGAGGAGAGTGAAAAAGTTGGCTTAAAGTTCAACATTCAGAAAACAAAGATCATGGCATCTGGTCCCATCACTTCATGGGAAACAGACGGGGAAACAGTGGAAACGGTGTCAGACTTTATTTTTTTAGGTTCCAAAATCACTGAAGATGGTGATTGCAGCCATGAAATTAAAAGACACTTACTCCTTGGCAGGAAAGTTATCACCAACCTAGATAGCATATTGAAAAGCAGAGATATTACTTTGCCAACAAAAATCCATCTAGTCAAGGCTATGGTTTTTCCAATGGTCATGTATGGATGTGAGAGTTGGATTGTGAAGAAAGCTGAGCACCAAAGAATTGATGCTTTTGAACTGTGGTGTTGGAGAAGACTGTTGAGAGTCCCTTGGACTGCAAGGAGATCCAACCAGTCCATCCTAAAGGAGATCAGTCCTGGGTGTTCATTGGAAGGACTGATGCTGAGGCTGAAACTCCAATACTTTGGCCACCTTATGCAAAGAGTTGACTCATTGGAAAAGACTCTGATGCTGGGAGGGATTGGGGGGCAGGAGCAGAAGGGGATGCCAGAGGATGAGATGGCTGGATGGCATCACCGACTCAATGGACGTGAGTCTGAGTGAACTCCAGGAGTTGGTGATGGACAGGGAGGCCTGGCGTGATGCAGTTCATGGTGTCGCAAGGAGTCAGACACGACTGAGTGACTGAACTGAACTGAATTGAGCAAAGGAATAAAATGCTAGTTATTTTCTTTCTAAATTGCTATAACCAGGGGAATGTCAAAGGTTTGCACCCAGTTTAACCTCATGTTTGGGAAAATTAAGGGCAGCTACAAAGGAATAAAATACTAGTTATTTTCTTTCTATATTGCTGCACAAAATATCAGAAAACAAATAAAGGAAAAGCAAAGAGAGGTAGACAGAATTAACACTACTTAAGTTTCCATTGTAACTGTAAGTATATATGAGTAAACTGCTCTATCAAAATGCAAATGTTGTCCTTCATATTCCTAAAATTTCTATATATGCTGCTTATGGAAAATATCTAAGCAACACAGAGTTTAAAAGTAAATAAGACACCATGTCTAGATGCAATGCCAAGTCAAAATGGAAATGTTTTCCTGTGAGGAATATGCAGTATGCACTTATAAAGTAGCCATTCATTGTGTTTATTTGTGGAGTTTACTAATTCGCCATGAAATACTGTTTTGGGTGAAGAAAATATAAAATTTATAATGTGCATGCGTGCTAAGTCATTTCAGTTGGGTCCAACTCTTTGTGATCCTATGGACCATAGCTTGCCAGACTCCCCTGTCCATGGAATGCTCCAGGAAAGAATACTGAAATGGGTTGCCATGCCCTCCTCCAGGGGATCTTCTGACCCAGGGATCAAACCCATGTCTTTTATGTCTCCTGCACTGGCAGGATAGTTCTTTACTACTACCACCACCTTGGAAACCCATAAAACTTATAATATCCCACACTAAAATGAGGTTATTGACAAGAAACTGGCTAATGATTATCATCAATTAGAGTATTTAAGAAGTGAAAGTCGCTCAGTTATGTTGGACTCTTTGCAACCCCATGGACTGTAACCCACCGGACTCCTCTGTCCATGGAATTCTCCAGGCAAAAATACTGCAGTGGGTAGTTGTCCCCTTCTCCAGGGGAATCTTCCAACCCAGGGATCAAACCCAGGTCTCCCGCAGTGCAGGCAGATTCTTTACCATCTGAGCCACCAGGGAAGCACATTTAAGAAGAGTCTAATGTTAAAAAAACTTGAAATGCCCTGAAATCTTATAGCTTATGTAGGAGAGGCTTTCCAAATTTGCGGCTCACATAACATTACCAATAAAATGTGAAGATGAATCAATAATGAAAAATTCTGATCAATTATGCTATAAGAGATTGTTGGGGTGTTTTTTTGCTCTATAGATGATATTTTAAAATCTGTTCTTGCTGTGGAAAAATACTACAGAAAGAAACAACCAAAGAGGACATAGAAAAGAATGGAGAAAAAGTAATAAAGTATATCTGACAACTAATTAGTAAAAATATCATGTGAATTTTTCTGGATTTTCTGATGTTTGTGGTACTTATAAGCTTTTGAAAATGGATAAATTGCTGTGTTTTTCTTTTCTCATTCTTAAGTGAACATTCACTATCACCCTTCCTTTGTGTCTGTAATTGCTTGTGTGTATATTCCTTAAAGAGAAATCCCCAAATCTATGCTTCAGCCCCACAAAATCTGGGTCCAACTCAGCATATGGACATTTGTGATTTTCAAAGTTAATGCCAAATTTCCTTCTACTGAGGACATGCCAACTCAGATTCCCACCAGCAATTATGAACATGCTTGTTTCCTCCAAACAATTTTGAGAATAATAGCTATGAGGAGAGTCCTACACTTCCACCTATTGATGATCTGGTGATAGATAAACATCAGTGAACTAGCCTGGAAAGCCCAGGAAGAGATCACAGAATCTATATGAAGAACATGGCATATATTCTTTGAAGTGGCACTTCAGATCAGTGGAGAAATAAAAAGTGATTCAATAAACTGTTTGGAAAATAAACCTGAGAAAACAGTGGTGGTAGATATGTATTTCATTCCATTAGCAAGCTAACTTTTGCATGGATTAGAAATAAAGTGTTAAAATTATTAAAAGTATAGATACATATTCATCTCATTTAGGGATGTGAACACTTGACTAATCAAAAATCCGTAAAAAAATAGTAAGCCACAAAGGAAAATATTAGTGAATTAAACTTAACTTAGTCACATGAAATTAATATTATAAAAATTATACATCATAAAATTTTTGGAAAGATATTTCCATATGTTTCATACATATGATAAACATAAAATTTCTGTAATAAGAAAAAATTTTTGGTGGAAAAATAGGCAAATAGGAATTTCAGAATAGAAAAATACAAATGGTCAATAAATATAATAAACATCCAACTTCATCAGTAGTTAAATTTAAACATATTTCATAATAATGTGAACAATGTCTTTGCTTTTCAACTAGGTGAATATTTTGGTACTGTCATTGCTATTGTTCATAATGGTGACTATGCAGTGAAACAGACCCTTTTACTCACCGTTTCTAACAGTGTACCTTATTTTCTATAGGACAATTTGACCAGGTGAATAAATTTTCAGAATGTAAATTATTGTTCCTGCTACTGTGAATTATTGCAAAGGAATATACAAGAATTGCCTGCAGATTTATGACCTAGAATGTCCAGTGCAGTGGTATTTATAATAGCAGACATTTAGAAACAATTCAAATTTCTGAGGATTAAGATCAAATACATGACAGCACAATCATATGATGGAATCCCATGAGACCACAAGAAAAGTTATGCCTTTAAGGAGAATTAATCATGGTAGGGAATGTTCATGGCATATGTTAAGTGAAACATCAGGATTCAAATATCTCTTTTTTCAGGCTCTTTTCAAGCACCAGCTGTGCTTTCTGCTTAGATACTATTCTTCATACTGTCTACCCTCTAATGGATGAGGATAAGAGGCTTGTGGAAGCTTCCTGATGGGATTGACTGGTTGTGGGGAAAACTGGGTCTTGCTCAGGTGGGCAAGATAATGTACATAAAATCTTAAATCCAGTTTTCTGCTGATGGGTTGGGCTATGTTTCCTCCTTATAGTTTGGCCTGAAGTCAAACTATGTTATGGGTAATGGCAGTTTAGTTCAGTCACTCAGGCATGTCTGACTCCTTGCAACCCCAGGGACTGCAGCACATAGTCTTCCTGGCCATCACCAACTCCCAGAGCTTGCTCAGACTCATGTCCATTGAGTCAGTGATGCCACCCAACCATCTCATCCTCTGTCCTCCCCTTCTCCTCCTGCTTTCCCAGCATTAGGGTATTTTCTAATGAGTCAGCTCTTCATATCAAGTGGCCAAAGGATTGGAGCTTCAGCTTCAGCATCAGTCATTCCAAAGAATATTCAGGATAGATTTCCTTTACCATTTTCTGGTTTGATATCCTTGCAGTAAAGGGACTCTCAGAGTCTTCTCCAACACCACGGTTCAAAAGCATCAATTCTTCAGTAGTCAGCTTTCACATGGTGAAAGCTCTTACATCCATACATGACTACTGGAGAAACCACATCTTTGACTAGATGGAACTTTGTTGGCAAAGTAATGCCCCTGCTTTTTAATATGCTGTCTAGGTTTGTCATAGCCTTTCATCTAAGAAGCAAGTGTCTTTTAATTTTGTGGCTCCAGTCACCAACCACAGTGATTTTAGAACCCAAGAAAATAAGTCTGTAACTGTTTCCGTTGTTTTCCCATCTATTTACCATGAAGTTCACAATAAAGGACAGAAATGGTATGGACCTAAGAGAAGCAGAAGATATTAAGAAGAGGTGGCAAGAACACACAGAAGAACTATATAAAAAAGATATTAATGACCCAGATAACTATGATGTTGTGATCACTCACCTAGAGTCAGACATCCTGGAGTGCAAAGTCAAG
The DNA here is from genome assembly GCF_001704415.2 of Capra hircus. Lineage (NCBI taxonomy): Eukaryota > Metazoa > Chordata > Mammalia > Artiodactyla > Bovidae > Capra > Capra hircus. The sequence goes on from NC_030827.1 coordinate 38,746,142, forward strand.
TGGGCCTTAGCAAGCATCACTACAAACAAAGCTAGTGGAGGTGATGGGATTCCAGCTGATCTATTTCAAATTCTAAAAGATGATGCTGTGAAAGTGCTGAACTTAATATGCCAGTAAATTTGCAAAACTCAGCAGTAGCCACAGGACTGGAAAAGGTCAGTTTTCATTCCAATCCCAAAGAAGGGCAATGACAAAGAATGATCAAACTACTGCACAATTACACTCATTTCACATGCTAGTAAGGTCATGCTCAAAATTCTCTAAGCTAGGCTTCAACAATACATGAACTTAAAACTTTCAGATGTGCAAGCTGGATTTAGAAATGGCAGAGGAACCAGACAGAGGTTTTAAACTGGACATGGAACACCAGACTGGTTCCAAATTGGGAAAGAAGTACTTCAAGGCTATATATTATTACCCTGCTTATTTAACTTCTATGCATAGTACCTCAGGTGAAATGTCCAGATGGATGAAGCACAGCTGGAATCAAAATTGCTAGGAGAAATATGAATAACCTCGGATATGCAAATAGCACCAGCCTTATGGCAGAAAGTGAAGAGGAACTAAAGAGCCTCTTGATGAAGGTGAAGAGGAGGGTGATAAAGCTGGCTTAAAACTCAACATTCAAAACACTAAGATCATGGCATCAAGTCCCATCACTTCATGGCAGATAGATGGGGAAACAATAGAAACAGTGAGAGATTTTATTTTCTTTGGCTCCAAAATCACTGCAGATGGTGAGTGCAGCTATGAAATTAAGACGCTTGCTCCTTGGAAGGAAAGCTACAAACCTAGACAGCGTATTAAAAAGCAGAGACATTACTTTGCCTACAAAGATTCTATAGTCAAACTATGCTTTTTCCAGTAGTCATATATGGATATGAGGATTAGACCATAAAGAAGGCTGAGTGCTGAAGAACTGATGCTTTTGAACTGTGGTTTAGAGAAGATTCTTGAGAGTCTCTTGGACTGTACAGAGATCAAACCAGTAATCCTAAAGAAAATCAACACTGAATATTCATTGGAAAGATTGATGTTGAAGCTAAAACTCCAATACTTTGGCCACCTAATGCAAAGAGCTGACTCTTTGGAAAAGATCCTGATGCTGGGAAAGATAGAAGGCAGGAGGAGAAGGGGACGACAGAGGATGAGATGGTTAGATGACATCACTGACTCGATAGACATGAGTTTTAGCAAACTCCGGGAGATGTTGAAGGACAGCGAAGCCTGGTGTGTTGCAGTCCATGGGGTCGCAAAGAATAGGACACAACTAAGCAACTGAACAACAACTACTATTCTCCAAGATCTTCTAATGGCTTCCTCCTTATCTATCAAATCTCACTGCAAATGTTCCTGGCTCAGAATGACTTCCAGAGCCCACTGGTGAAAGCATACCTTCCTCACATCTACCTCTGGGGACCAGAACTTTATTTCACCTTTTCCACCACTTGTTATACCTAAAATTTTCTTGGTCATTTTGTTTAAATATTTATTGCTTATCATTCTTCATGCTCTACCCCCAGTACACACAATATAATAGATGTTCATTAGCTGTTTTTATCATTGCTGAATCTCTACCTCAACAATGGACTATTGTTGGTCAGCCAATGACTAATGGACAAATGCATGGAAAAACAGAGTGGAAGAAAATATACCAGATTTTATTTTTAAGTGGCCATCTCTGAGTGGCGATATGATAGGTGCTTCTTATATTCTGCTTTATGTGTGTTTGATTCTTTAGGCTTTTTTATAGACACACAATCAGGAAAAATAATGTAATCTCCTCAGTGTTCATAGTCCAGCTCAGTGTTAATAGTCCAGTTTGCAGTCCAGTGATTCTTCAGACTTTTTATAGACACACAATCAGGAAAAATAATGTAATCTCTTCAGTGTTCATAGTCCATCTCATAGTCTGTATCTTTTCCATTCAGCCCTCAGAAATTCCTTTGGTAGTGAACTAATCACCCAAAAAAAGAAGAGCACTCATGCAGCATTGTACAACTCTTTTATAATACTCACCACATTCTGTCTCTTTACAAACCAGCATCCCAACAGATCATAGACTTTTCTCATACAATATCTGTGCCTTCATATCTATCTATCTGTCTGTCTATCTAGATACTAGCAAAGTATTTGGAATGTTGGGTATTCCATAAGTGTTGAAAGTATTTATCTTGAAACATGTATACCAAGATTCTCCTGCTGCTGCTGCTGCTGCTAAGTGGCTTCAGTCGTGTCCAACTCTGTGCGACCCCAGCGACAGCAGCCCACCAGGCTCCACCGTCCCTGGGATTCTCCAGGCAAGAACACTGGAGTGGGTTGCCATTTCCTTCTCCAATACATGAAAGTGAAAAGTGAAAGTGAAATAGTTCACTCATCTGACCCTCAGCAACCTCACGGACTGCAGCCTACCAGGCTCCTCCATCCATGGGATTTTCTAGGCAACAGAAAACAATTATCTTAAAGCAAACACCCATGGAACCCTCAGTCAACAACAAATGCAAAATTACTGGCATTTCAGAAGCTCTTTGCATGTTTCTTCCTAATTTTAAACTCTCTTGTTTCTTCTTAAATGTAACTGATATTCTGAATTATTAAACAATCACTTGCTTGATTTCATCGTCTTAAAATAATCCTAAACATTGACTGCTAACTGAATCTTCCATAACTGGAATCATAAGCTTCTTTGGGGCAATGTTATGTTTGTGAGGTTTATCCATGTTTAATATATACCTGCAGTTCATTAATTTTTAGTGCTGTATACTATTCAATGGATAGTTTATTCACTCCACTGTGGTGGATATTTTTGATGTCTTTTATTTTGGACTTCTATGTATAATATTACTAATATCTATGAATATTCTCATTCATGGTTGGTGCTTATTTCTGGTAGGTATAAGTGAAAGTGCCGGTTTATCAGGCATGTGTATTTTTAAATTTAGTAGATGTCAAAATCCTTTCTAATGTGACTACATTAGATATTACACTCACACTAGTCACACCTGGGAGTTCCCACTGCCCCATAACCTTGGTTGTTTTGGTCCTTTTATTTTAGTGCCAGTCATCCTGATTCAGTCCTGTCTGCTCTTTGTGACCCCATGGACCATTCTCCAGGCCAGAATATTGGAGTGGGTAGCCTTTCTCTCGGAGAAAGCAATGGCACCCCACTCCAGTACCCTTGCCTGGAAAATCCCATGGATGGAGGAGCCTGGTGGGCTGCAGTCCATGGGGTCACTGAGAGTTGGACACGACTCAGTGACTTCACTTTCACTTTTCACTTTCATGCATTGGAGAAGGAAATGGCAACCCACTCCAGTGTTCTTGCCTGCAGAATCCCAGGGGCGGAGGAGCCTGGTGGGCTGCCGTCTATGGGGTCGCACAGAGTCGGACACGGCTGAAGCGACTTAGCAGCAGCAGCAGCAGCAGCCTTTCTCTTCTCCAGGGGCTCTTCCCAACCCAGGGATGAAGCCCAGATCTCCTACATTGCAGGCGGATTCTTTACCAGCTGAGCCACAAGGAAAGCCCAAGGTATATGCTGCTGCTGCTGCTGCTGCTAAGTCACTTCAGTCGTGTCCGACTCTTTGCGACCCCATGGACTGCAGCCTACCAGGCTCCTCTGCCCATGGTATTTTCCAGGCAAGAGTACTGGAGTGGGGCGCCATTGCCTTCTCCGAGGTATATGTTAGTATTCCCTTAATTCACAATACTGTTATGACTCTTTTCCTGTGTACATTGACTACTTGCATTTCCTGGGTGTGAGATGCCTGTCAACTTCTTGGAAAAACGGTCATCAAACCGGAAACATAAAAATCTCATCAACTGTAAACTCATGAATAATGGTTCTTATTATATTTCCATTATCAATGCCAATTGTGTTCAGATTTTGCCTTGATTTTAGGAATAAGAAATGCTTTATATATTTTTTTAAAATTTTATCTCATCAATCCTTACTAATGGAGGAAACACATACTAAAATTATGGAATTTTTAGAGAACAATCAAACTTATAGAAATCAAGAAAATTAATACCAAGAGAAAAAAGTTTTATACGCTAGTCAATAAAAGAAATTTTAAAAAGAGCTAATGGATTTGTGACTAGTATGTTGAAAAAAGCACAATAGAATAGATTGTAAAAATATAAAAAGGACTTTAAAAGTGAAAGTAGGAATTAATAGATTAGAAAGTAGATAAAGAATAGAACTAAAAAAAAAATACCCACCCTCATATGTGTGTAGTGAGTCATGTCTGACTTTTTTTGACCCCCTGAACTGTAGCCCACCAGATTCCTCTGTCCATGGGATTTCCCAGGCAAGAATATTTGAATGAGTCACCATTTCCTTCTCCAGGGTATCCTCCTGACCCAGAGTTTGAACCCACATTTCCTGTGTCTCCCTCACTAGCAGGTGGATTCTTCACCACTGAACCACTTCAGTGGCTTTTAAAGAATAAAATTTAAATTTTAAAGAGTAAAATTAAAAGATATATATCCAAATGCTGTTTTTTTTTTAAGAAACTCAATAAAATAATCATTAACTACTTTAAGGGGAAAAAGAAAGGTATAATTGTACCAAAAAATAATAATAATAACAAAGGAAATTTAAAGAATCATAAGAAAGCTTTTGTACAGTTTCATACAAATAAACTGAAAATTTGGATTAAACAAATAATTTTCTAGAAAAATTTAACTTTAAATTTATCTCAGATGAAATACACAATCTTAAAAGACATTTTACATAGGGGAAAAAAGAGAATTTTTTTCAAAGAAACAACCTCACAGTTACCAAATCTGAGGAGTCTGTCCCAAATCCTAAAATTTACCATGCTATTACGTGACTGAAAGCATTGAATAATGGAAATTTTCAATGGAAAATTGAAATTTTGGAAATGGAAATTTTCTGAAATTTTTAATTGATACCCACATTGTTATATGTAACATTAATAATGCAATAATAATACTGGGAAAGCAAAACTACCAAACCAAAATTTTAAATGAAATATTTGCAACTATGTGAATAATTCATTATGATCAACTGCAATTTAATACCAGGTATGTCATACTGTTTCAATGTTAGGAAATTAATTGGGATAATATATTATTATATTTAAGGACACTAATGATGTGATCACTTCAAAGCAAATTTAAAAAGCATATGACAACATTTAAGATTCTTGAGACATAAAAAAGAAACAAGAAAATAAAGATAGATGAATAGCCAGTATAACAAACTATTCTATGTCAATGCCAGAATCATGATTAAAGAGAAAATACTAAATTTGGGAAAAAGACAAGGAGTTCCACTACTGCTATTTTATTTAATATCTTATTACAGGTAAAAATTCATAGCAATTAAGCAACAGAAAAATATCAAAGTTACAAAATTTGAAAAGGATAAAATGACTTTATCCCTGTTGCAGTTGGTATTATTATATAATCAGAAAACTGAAAATTATAAAATAAAAAATATTTAAGAAATAAGATGTTGTATAAGTTTGGGGAGTACAAAATCCATTGTTTTCGCACACATAAACAATAATACATATATGTAGCATTATAGATTTATATATTTAGTAACTATATATTATTTTAGTAAGAAAATAATTATAATATAGGAAACATAATTATGGGCTTCCCAGGTAGCATTAGTGGTGAAGAATCTACCTGCCAAAGCAGGAAACATAAGAGACTCAGGTTTGATTCCTGGGTTGGGAAGATTCCCTGGAGGAGGCCATGGCAACACAGTCCAGTATTCTAGCCTGGAGAATCCTGTAGACAGATTAGCCCGGCAGGCTACAGTCCATAGCATTGCAAAGAGTCAGACATGACTGAAGCAACTTAGCATGTAGGCACACAAACATAATTATAATTTTACCTTGATTTTATAATTATAATAGAATAAAATTTTAAATGTATCTAGCTATGTTTAATGTCTTTACAAATAATAAAGACCCAATAACAACCATTAAATTCTGGAAAAACAAAACAGTAATGATGAGATATTATGGTATATTATAAAGTTTCAATAATTAAAACCATACCATATCAATGCATAAATAGATACACAGGACAATGGAACAGAAAATTACTTCTGAAAAAGATCCAAACACATCTAGAAACTTAGTTTATAATTAGACAATATTTCAAATCAGGTAGCTGCCTGAGAAAAATAATGTTAGGACTATATCCACACCCTTCATAGGAATAATGCCAAATGGATCAGCTATTTAATATAAAAAATAAAGCCATGAAACACTAAATTTAAAAATTAGAAAGTTTCTTTATACTTTTGAAGTAAAGATAGCCTTTCTATGATCCAAAACCTATAAGTTATAAAGGAAATTTGACTACATTAAAGTTTTTTTAATTGTATTAAAAGAAAAATCAAAGTCAAAACATAATTGAGAATAATAATACACAAAGAATAAGTGAGAAAAACAGTTGAACATTACAACAAGAAGGACATATCTTCAATTCAGTTCAGTCACTCAGTCGTGTCTGACTCTTTGCAACCCAATGAGCTACAGCACGCCAGGACTCCCTGTCCATCACCAACTCCTGGAGCCCACCCAAACTCATATCCATTGAGTCAGTGATGCCATCCAACCATCTCATCCTCTGTCATCCCCTTCTCCTTTAACCCTCAATCTTTTCCCGGAATCAGGGTCCTTTCAAATGAGTCAGCTCTCCACATCAGTGGCCAAAGTATTGGAGTTTCAGCTTCAGCATCAGACCTTCCAATGAACACCCAGGACTGATCTCCTTTAGGATGGACTGGTTGGATCTCCTTGCAATCCAACAGACTCTCAAGAGTCTTCTCCAACACCACAGTTCAAAAGCATCAATTCTTCTGCACTTAGCTTTCGTTATAGTCCAGCTCTCACATCCATACATGACTACTGGAAAAACCATAGCCTTGACTAGCATTTGTCAGCAAAGTAATGTCTCTGCTTCTTAATATGCTGTCTAGGTTGGTCATAACTTTCCTTGCAAGGAGTAAGCATCTTTTAATTTCATGGCTGCAGTCACCATCTGCAGTGATTTTGGAGCCCAAAAAAATAAACTCTGACACTGTTTCCACTGTTTCCCCATCTATTTGCCATGAAGTGATGGGACCGGGTGCCGTGATCTTCGTTTTCTGAATGTTGAGCTTTAAGCCAACTTTTTCACTCTCCTCTTTCACTTTCATCAAGAGGCTCTTTAGTTCTTCTTCACTTTCTGCCATAAGGGTGGTGCCATCTGCATATCTGAGGTTATTGATATTTCTCCCAGCAATCTTGATTCCAGCTTGTGCTTCTTCCAGCCCAGCATTTCTCATGATGTACTCTACATATAAGTTAAATAAGCAGGGTGACAATATACAGCCTTGATGTACTCCTTTCCCTATTTGGAACCAGTCTGTTGTTCCATGTCCAGTTCTAACTGTTGCTTCCTGACCTGCATGCAGGTTTCTCAAGAGTCAGGTCAGGTGGTCTGGTATTCCCATCTCTTTCAGCATTTTCCACAGTTTACTGTGATCCACACAGTCAAAGGCTTTGGCATAGTCAATAAAGCAGAAACAGATGTTTTTCTGGAACTAACTCTCTTGCTTTTTCGATAATCCAGTGGATGTTTGCAATTTGATCTCTGGTTCGTCTGCCTTTTCTAAAACTAGCTTGAACATCAGGAAGTTCACGCTTCACATACTGTTGAAGCCTGTCTTGGAGAATTTTGAGCATTACTTTACTAGCATGTGAGATAAGTGCGATTGTGCAGTAGTTTGAGCATTCTTTGACATTTCCTTTCTTGAGGATTGGAATGAAAACTGACCTTTTCCAGTCCTGTGGCCACTGCTGAGTTTTCCAAATTTGCTGGCATATTGAGTGCAGCACTTTCACAGCATCATCTTTTAGGATTTGAAATAGCTCCGCTGGAATTCCATCACCTCCACTAGCTTTGTTCCTAGTGATGCTTCCTAAAGCCCTCTTGACTTCACATTCCAGGATATCTGGCTCTAGATGAGTGATCACACTATCATGATTAACTGGGTTGTGAAGATCTTTTTTGTACAGTTCTTTTGTGTATTCTTGCCACCTCTTCTTAATATCTTCTGCTTCTGTCAGGTCCATACCATTTCTGTCCTTCATTGAGCTCATCTTTGCATGAAATGTTGCCTTGGTATCTCTAATTTTCTTGAAGAGATCTCTAGTGTTTTCCATTCTATTGTTTTCCTCTATTTCTTTGCACTGATTGCTGAGGAAGTCTTTCTTATCTTTCCTTGCTATTCTTTGGAACTATATATTCAAATGTGTATACCTTTCCTTTTCTCCTTTGCTTTTCACTTTTCTTTTCACAGCTGTTTGTAAGGCCTCCTCTTCAGCCATTTCGCTTTTTTGCATTTTTTTTTCTGAAGATAGTCTTGATCTATGTCTCCTGTACAATGTCACGAACCTCCATCCATAGTTCATCAGGCCGTCTGTCTATCATATCTAGACCCTTAAAACTATTTGTCACTCTCACTGTATAATCATAAAGGATTTGATTTAGGTCATACCTGAATGGTTTAGTGGTTTTCCCCACTTTTTTCAATTTAAGTCTGAATTTGGCAATAAGGGAGTTCATGATCTGAGCCACAGTCAGCTCCTGGTCTTGTTTTTGCTGACTGTATAGAGTGTCTTAATATATGTAATATATTTCTCATAAGGAAAAAACTCAATACAAAATAAAAACAGGTAGAAGAGTTTTCAGAGAAAAGCAATCACAAAAAGTTATCTATCAACAAAAGCTCAATATCACCTATTTAAAAAAAAAAGGAAATGAATATTCAGATTCTTCAGGTATGTCAAACTTGTGGATTTTTGCTAACTTGATAAGAAGAATAGTATTTGTTGGCAAGACTTTAGAGAAAGAAGAATCTCATGCATTTCTATGGGAGTGTCAATTGGCACAGCACTTACAGATAATAATCTGGCAGTATCTGTCAAAATCATGAATACATATTCCCTTTTGCCTAACAATTCTACATCTGAGAATATGTGCCTAATGAACAGGCTTACTCATTGCCGTATTCTGTCACAACTTCTTATAGCAAAAGATTACCAACAAATACTCATGGATCCATTAATAGGGAGATACTAAAATACTGGTGCATTCACAAAATTATGCAGCCATGAAAAGAATGAGAAAGACTAAGGAAGATCTTGGAACTGATATGGGCTTCCCTGATAGCTCCATTGGTAAAGAATCCACCTGTAGTACAGGAGACCCTGGTTCGATTCCGGGTTGGGAAGACCCGCTGGAGAAAGGATAGGCTACCCACTTCCAACATTCATGGGATTCCCTTGTGGCTCAGCTGGTAAAGAATCCGTCTGCAATGCAGGAGACCTGGGTTTAATCCCTGGATTGGGAAGATCCCCTGGAGAAGGGAATGGCTATCCACTCCAGTATTCTGGCCTAGAGAATTCCATGGACTGCATAGAACTGATATGAAAACATCTTTAAAAAATACATTGGTGCCAGATAAGGTATAAAAGGTCTATAGCAGCCTATCACCCCGGTTAGCCCAGTGCTAAGAAGTTTCCCAAGACACAGAAATTTCAGTGCTAAAATCAAGAAATCTCCCCTTAAGTCCAGCTCCCATTTTCATTAGCAGCTGTGGGATTGGAATATGAGTTCACATTCATTTGTTTATGCATACAAAGCCTCCAGAAGGATGTGCAAGAAAGTAACAATAGTGAAGTGAAGTCGCTCAGTGGTGTCCGACTCTTTGCAACCCCATGGATTGTAGCCTATCAGGCTCCTCCGTCCATGGGATTTTCCAGGCAAGATTGCTGGAGTGGACTGCCATTTCCTTCTCCAGGGGATCTTCCCAACCCAGGAATCAAACCCAGGTCTCCTGCATTGCAGGCAGACACTTTACTGTCTGAGCCACCGAGGTGCTGGCCTATTTTATTATAAGTGGGGCTGGTGAGGAAGTGATTGGATGGAAGACTGAGACTGAAAAGCATTATTTCCTTCTATGGATATTTAAAAATTTTATTCTATATGAACTGGATAGTTATTCCAAAATTAAATAAGCAAGCAAATAATCAAATGCATCAGAAAAGGCAGTCTGATTTGTGAGGGGAAATAAGATAATTTCCTAAGTAGAGAGCAAGTGTCTAGGTAATTTATATAGTTGAAGGACTTGGAAACTTTCTTGCAAAATGTATTTCTTTATAACATCTGACAAACAGCTTTGGGATAATGAATACAGTGCAATATACTGCCCTTTGAGAACAAGGAATTGCAGGTTGTCTTACCCTAGTCAAAAAGAGCAAGTCTAAGCTGCTCTTGAATTTCTGAATTGACCAGACAGTCTTAACACAGGCCATAAACCTACTATTTGAAAGAAAATAAATGGTATTCAAACCAAATCAGCCTGTGAGCGACTGCATATTTACCTCAATTTGGACACACAATCTGTCTCACAGACTATTCTTCTTTATATTGCTCATGTTCACCATAGGAAGAAACTCTGTCAAACATTTAATGCCTCATAAAAATTCTGTATAAAACTTAAGCTTATTTGCAAATTTATCTTTTTTCTGAAATGTTTGTTTTCCCATTGTTTGGGGCCAATAGAGAAAGAGGAAGGCAATGGAGAGAGCAGAAATAGTTCCTGGGGTGCTGAATGCATGAATGTGTGTGCAATTGTGGACATACATTCTTGCTTTTGAACCAAAAGCAAGAGACAACCAATGTCCTGGCTCACATAGTCAAGCAGAGAGAGAGAGAGAGAGGTCTTCCTCTCTTCCCCTTTTTGTCCTATGAAGGCCCTCAAGAGACTGGATAATTCCTGTTGACATGGGGAAGGCAATCCACTTTACTCAATCTATGGATGAAAGTGCTCACCTCATCCCGAAACACCTGCATGGACACAGCTTAAAGTAATATTTAGTCAAATATCAGGGTGCCTTATGAACCAGTCAAAATGCACATAAAATTAACCACAATAGTTGAGATCAGAGATACACAGAAATGGGTAAGATACAATTCAATGTTACAAACAACTCACTGAAAAAAATGGGCAGAAGATCTAAACAGACATTTCTCCAAAGAAGACATACAGATGGCCAGCAAAAAACCATGAAGAGATGATCAACATCACTAATTATCAGAGAAATGCAAATTCAAACAACAATGAGATATCACCTCACACCAGTCAGAATGGCCACCATCCAAAACTCTATAAACAATAAATGATGGAAAGAATGTGGAGAGAAAGGAACCCTCCAACAGTTGGTGGGAATGTAAGTTGGTACATCCACTATGGAGAACAATATGGCGTTTCCTCAAAAATCTAAAACTAGAACTACCACATGCCCCAGCAATCCCACCTCTGGGTATACACCCGGAGAAAACCATACTTCAAGAATGTACATGAACTCCAGTGTTCATTGCTGTTGTAAACGACAGCCAGGACATGGAAAGAGCCTAAATGTCCATCAACAGAGGAATGGGCAAAGAAGATGTGGTATATTACTTAGCCATAAGTCAGAGATGTGGATAGACATAGAGACTGTCCCACAGAGTGAAAAAAATCAGAAAGAGGAAAAATATCAAAATACATCACTTAAATGTGAAATCTAGAAAAATGGTACAAATGAACTTATTTGCAAACCAGAAATAGAGGCAAATGTAGAGAACAAATGTATGGATACCAAGGGTGGGAAGGGGAAGGCGGGGTGAATTGGGAGATTGGGACTGACATATATACACTGAAAGTGAAAGTGGCTCAGTCGGATCCGACTCTTTGCAACCCCATGGACTATACAGTCCATGGAATACTCCAGGCCAGAATACTGGAGTGGGTGGCTGTTCCCTTCTCCAGCAGATCTTCCCGACCCAGGTATGGAACTGGGGTCTCCCACATTACAGCTGGATTCTTTACCAACTGAGCTATCGGAGAAGTACTACTATATATAAAATAGATGACCAATGAGAACCTGCCGTATAGCACAGGGAACTCTAGTCAATGCTCTTTGGTGACTTAAATAGGAACAAAATCTAAAAATTGGGGATATATGTATATGCATAACTGATTCACATTGCTGTACAGTAGAAATGAGCACAACAGTGTAAAGCAACTATGCTTCAGTAAAAACTGAAAGAAAAGAACTAGTGTTAAAATTGTGGAAATGGCTGGGCATGATGTATTTAAATTGCCCAAATGGCATAGACTGAAAGATGCCACTCTTGGAATCGGATGTCCAGTCTGAAGCAGAGAAGGCTCTAGAAGGAAAGACTGCGTGAAGGTGTTTTGAGGCTATTCAGTGCAGCTGGAGAAGTGGACAATGGATAATGGGGCTAGTGTTGTATTGCAAGTAGCATCAAAAACAAGTAGCATGAAGTGGCAGGGTATGCTGAAAAGAAGGAGATGGAATGTGGGCAGAGGAATCAAGCAGCAGGCATGAACTGGAAATGAGCAATCAGCCTCAGGAAATCTAAGTAAAATGGGGCTGGGCAAGAATTCACCTCTAAAAATCTGTTCCCAAGTCAGGAAAAGAATGGGAATGTATGGACCAACAAAAGACAGATTCCAGTTCTAGAGGGTCTGAAAACACAAGGCAAATTTTCAGAATGAACTTGGGCACAAGGACAGACAGAAATATGTTGTCCCAGAATTTTCCTCGTATAATACACAAAAACAATTCAAAGAGGATCAGAGGCTAAAATGCAAACTAAAATTATAAATTCTAGAAAATAAACACAAAAAAATTTCATAAACTTAGGTCAACAGAAAACTACTAGATAAAACACAAAAATGATTCATAATAAAAGAAAAACATGAGAAGTTGGATTTCATTACAACTTTGTACTGCTCTTCAAAATACCATTAAGAAAATGAAATTGCAAGCAGCAATTAACAATATGTATATTTGAGAAATGAACTGAATTCAGAAGAGACACAAAAGTCTTCCCAGGTGGCAGGCTTCCCAGGTGAAGCTAGTGGTAAAGAATCTACCTGCCAATGCAGGAGACACGAGACACTGTTTCAATCCCTGGGTCTGGAAGATGCCCTGGAGGAGGGCATGGCAACCCACTCCAGTATTCTTGCCTGGAGAATCCCATAGACAGAGGAGCCTGGCAGGCTACAGTCCATGAGCGCGCGTGCATGCACACACACACACACACACACACACACACACACATTCTTATGGTAGCCATTCCCTTTTCCAGGGGATCTTCCCATTCCAGGAATCAAACCCAAGTCTCTTGTACTGCAGGTGGATATTTTACCAGCTGAGCTACGAGGGAAGTCCCTAATAAGATAAACAACCCAATAAAAAATTTACAAAACTGTAACTAAAACTTTAGAAAAGAATATATACCCATGGCCAATGAGCACATGAAAAGATATTCAAATAATTATATATCAAGGAGATGAAGTTTAAAAACAATAAAGTATAACTGCACACTGACTAGAAACAGCTGAACTTTTAAGACTATTGGGTTTGTATGTATGTATTTAGAGGGATTTAATTGCAAAACTAATTTATGACTCATATAGAAGAATGTCCAAAAAGAGCTAAGAAATCTTTTAGAAAGAATATTGAATCTATAAATTGCTTCTTTGTCTCTTTTCACAGCCTTTGTTTTAAAGTCTATTTTATCTGATATGAGTATTGCTACTCTGGTACAGGGAGGGAGAAGGAAGAGGGGTTCAGGATGGGAACATGTGTATACCTGTGGTGGATTCATGTTGATGTATGGCAAAACCAATACAATATTGTAAAGTAATTAACCTACAATTAAAATAAATAAACTTATATTATTAAAAAAAAGAATATTTATGGGAAACTGCCTTACTGCACATTTATTTGTACTTACCACAAAACTACTGGGATCACAATAGTATGACATTTCTACAAACAAGAAAAGTATGAGTAAAATAGACTAAAATACTCTAGAAACAGATCCAAGTATATAAATGGAACTTAATATCCAAAAAATGAAAATTCCAAGGGGTTCGGAAAAGAATAATCTAATTATATTCAAACAAATCTTTCTAGCAAACTGACTCCATTCAACTAATCAAAAATAAAAATTAGGATTGAGTTTTCTGTACTGTTTTTAAAAAGTCTTTATTGATACATTTATGTCTTTTCTGATAGCATGAATATAGAAAAAGGTGGGGAATAACAGAATGGAAGATATTTTTACTGATTACTTAAAGGGGTGGAACTGGAGGGAGTTGAGAGAGGAAAATTAAACTGTCACTAATTATAACATTAGTATAATGTTACTATGCATATTTACTATATTATGAATAGAAAATATGAATATACTTTTGGATTTTTTTGTTATTGTTAGCATTATTAAAATTTGAAATGTAAACTTAGAAAAGATTGAGCACTTTGCCTATATGCTTAGGAACCTGGAATGTCAGGTCCATGAATCAAGGCAATTGGAAGTGGTCAAACAGGAGATGGCAAGAGTGAACGTCGATATTCTAGGAATCAGTGAACTAAAACAGACTGGATGGGTGAATTTAACTCAGATGACCATTATATCTACTACTGTGGGCAGGAATCCCTCAGAAGTAATGGAGTACCCATCATGGTCAACAAGAGTCCAAAATGCAGTACTTGGATGCAATCTCAAAAACAACAGAATGATCTCTGTTCGTTTCCAAGGCAAACCATTCAATATCACAGTAATCCAAGTCTATGCCTCAACCAGTAGCGCTGAAGAAGCTGAAGTTGAATGGTTCTATGAAGACCTACAAGACCTTTTAGAACGAATACCCAAAAAAGATGTCCTTTTCATTAAAAGGGACTGAAATGCAAAAATAGAAAGTCAAGAAACACCTGGAGTAACAGGCAAATTTGGCCTTGGAATGTGGAATGAAGCAGGGCAAAGAATAATAGAGTTTTGCCAAGAAAATGCACTGGTCATAGCAAACGCCCTCTTCCAACAACACAAGAAAAGACTCTACACATGGACATCACCAAATGGTCAACATCGAAATCAGATTGATTATATTCTCTGCAGCCAAGGATGGGGAAGCTCTATACAGTCAACAAAAACAAGCCCAGGAGCTGACTGTGGCTCAGATCATGAACTCCTTATTGCCAAATTCAGACTTAAATTGAAGAAAGCAGGGAAAACCGCTAGGCCATTCAGGTATGATGTAAGTCAAATCCCTTATGATTATACAGGGGAAGTGAGAAATAGATTTAAGGGCCTAGATCTGATAGATTGAGTGCCTGATGAACTATGCAATGAGGTTCATGACATTGTACAGGAAACAGGAATCAAGACCATCCCCATGGAAAAGAAATGCAAAAAAGCAAAATGGCTGTCTGGGGAAGCCTTACAAATAGCTGTGAAAAGAAGAGAAGCGAAAAGCCAAGGAGAAAAGGAAAGATATAAATATCTGAATGCAGAGTTTCAAAGAATAGCAAGAAGAGATAAGAAAGCCTTCTTCAGCGATCAATGCAAAGAAATAGAGGAAAACAACAGAATGGGAAAGACTAGAGATCTCTTCAAGAAAAGTAGAGATACCAAGGGAACATTTCATGCAAAGATGGGCTCGATAAAGGACAGAAATGGTATGGACCTAACAGAAGCAGAAGATATTAAGAAGAGATGGCAAGAATACACAGAAGAACTGTACAAAAAGGATCTTCATAACCGGATAATCACGATGGTGTGACACTCATCTAGACCCAGACATCCTGGAATGGGAAGTCAAGTGGGCCTTAAAAAGCATCACTACGAACAAAGCTAGTGGAGGTGATGGAATTCCAGTGGAGCTATTTCAAATCCTGAAAGATGATGCTGTGAAAGTACTGTGCTCAATATGCCAGCAAATTTGGAAAACTCAGCAGTGGCCACAGGACTGGAAAAGGTCAGTTTTCATTCCAATCCTCAAGAAAGGAAATGCCAAAGAATGCTCAAACTACCACACAATTGCAATTATCTCACATGCTAGTGAAGTAATGCTCAAAATTCTCCAAGCCAGGCTTCAACAGTATGTGAACCGTGAACTTCCTGATGTTCAAGCTGGTTTTAGAAAAGGCAGAGGAACCAGAGATCAAATTGCCAACATCCACTGGATCATGAAAAAAGCAACAGAGTTTCAGAAAAACATCTATTTCTGGTTTATTGACTATGCCAAAGCCTTTGACTGTGTGGATCACAATAAACTGTGGAAAATGCTGAAAGAGATGGGAATACCAGACCACCTAACGTGCCTCTTGAGAAATCTGTATGCAAGCCAGGAAGCAACAGTTAGAACTGGACATGGAAGAACAGATTGGTTTCAAATAGGAAAAGGAGTATGTCAAGGCTGTATATTGTCACCCTGATTATTTAACTTCTATGCAGAGTGCATCATGAGAAATGCTGGACTGGAAGAAATACAAGCTGGAACCAAGATTTCCGGGAGAAATATCAATAACCTCAGATATGCAGATGACACCACCCTTATGGCAGAAAGTGAAGAGGAACTAAAAAGCCTCTTGATGAAAGTGAAAGAGGAGAGTGAAAAAGTTGGCTTAAAGCTCAACATTCAGAAAACGAAGATCATGGCATCCGGTCCCATCACTTCATGGGAAATAGATGGAGAAACAGTGGAAACAGTGTCAGAGTTTATTTTTTTGGGCTCCAAAATCACTGCAGATGGTGACTGCAGCCATGAAATTAAACGACGCTTACTCCTTGGAAGAAAAGTTATGACCAACCTAGATAGCATATTCAAAAGCAGAGATATTGCTTTGCCGACTAAGGTCCATCTAGTCAAGACTATGGTTTTTCCAGTAGTCATGTATGGATGTGAGAGTTGGACCATAAAGAAGGCTGAGCACTGAAGAATTGATGCTTTTGAAGTGTGGTGTTGGAGAAGACTGTTGAGAGTCCCTTGGACTGCAAGGAAATCCAACCAGTCCATTCTGAAGGAGATCTGCCCTGGGATTTCTTTGGAAGGAATGATGCTAAAGCTGAAGCTCCAGTACTTTGGCCACCTCATGCGAAGAGTTGACTCACTGGAAAAGATTTTGATGCTGGGAGGGATTGGGGGCAGGAGGAAAAGGGGACGACAGAGGATGAGATGGCTGGATGACATCACTGACTCGATGGATGCGAGTCTGAGTGAACTCCGAGTTGGTGATGGACAGGGAGGCCTGGCGTGCTGTGATTCATGGGGTCACAAAGAGTTGGACATGACTGAGCAACTGAACTGAACTGAACTGCATTGTATCAATAAGCATATATTATTGCTTTAAGAAAAAATGAAATGTAAAGTCCAAATGTATCTGTGAAAATTCAAGCCTATATTTATTTGCCTTTCTCCTTGGCTTTTCCCCTCCTTTCCTTCCTTCCTTCCTTCTTTGATTTCTTCTCAAAATAAAGGAACATATTTCAGTTAATCTTTCACACCAGGGTTGTAATCAGAATTTTCCAATAATTGTTTTTGTTAATTATTTTCCTCCATAGTGAAAATACATAAAATACTCAAAGCCAACAGATCACAGCCTAGGTGAAGAAGTTTGGGATTCCAAGAGAACGGAATAAGTGACTGGTGATGGTAAAGCTTTAAAAGGAAGTAGGCAGCACTCAGTGGTGTAGGATTCTACACTGTATGCTGGGGAATTTGCACTTGATTCTGAGCTTGATGGGGAGCTGGAAGGTTTTGAGCTGTTCAGGAACATGGTGAGACAGGTAACCCTACGGCTTGTGTGTAGAAAGAACCTGCCAAAACAAACATAAATCCCCTGATGTGTGGACCTGAAAATCCCTTCTCCTGGCATACTCAATTCTGCTTTAATTCCAAAATGATACAAGTGTAATTCTGAAACAGTTCCATATGCCAGCAATCTATTTCTACTATGACTCAGAGATCCCCGTAATTTAGCACTTTTTTGCCTGAGAGAAATTGAGTTTCTTTTGGACTGTTGAAAGCATTTATACCTTCCTAAGTGGAATTATGTTACCAAAGACATAATTGATAGTACTTCCTGTCCCACACTTAAATGTTTTCTCAGTTCACAAGTACAAATATTATTATAAAACATAACTCCAAAAGCTCCACAATTAAGTTCCAAATCCTTTATGTATTTGTTTATCAATCATATACTGGTAATATTGCCTCTGTCCTTTAGAGTCCTAGCTACCAAATGGAGGTACTGATTTTTGATAAAACTGTTTGATAAGCCTCTAGAACAATTCAGACCTCTTTAGGGTCCACAGTAAAAATTTCTCTTGCAAAAGCAGTGTCTGGTTTTCCTTTCTTTTTAGGCATAAAATAAAAAGTTACATTTTTCCAGCCCTACTACTGTTAGATGGGGCCATGTGACTGGTTGTCATCAAAGGACTGAAATAAATGGAAGTGACACATATCACTTCTCGGAAGAAACATGGGGAAGGGAGGTGTGAAGTCTCCATGCTATCTTTTCTTTTCCCTAGTAACCAAGAAGGCCATGATTTTTTTTTTTTTCCTGTTAGCCTGGATCCCTGAGTGACTGTGAGAAAAAAAGCCCTCTACTCCTCTCCTTCCCCAAAGTGCATTGGGTATATACTCAAGACCAAGAAATAAACACTGATATTCTAAGTTACTGATATACTAGGCTTCATTTGTTACTGCAGCATTCCTGGCTTATGCTATCTAATAGTTTCAAATACTCCTCTAAGAATCAGATGACTACTCTGTACTCTGGCCTCAACTAGATGCATATTCAAATAGTATTTTAAATAAAGAATATGACTAAGTGTCTTATTAAGCCCCATCACAGATGGATATCAAAGAAGATTTAGCTTTTTTCCCAGTATACCAAGTGATTGTGTGTATGTGTGTGTGTGTGTAGAAATACTTTCAATTTGTTTTATAATGGTTTAGAAGTTATCTGATTTTGGAGCTTAATGTTGGTGAGTTGATATAGGAAAATCGGTTAAGCCAATCTTACGTTGTGCATCAAAACAAGACTCAGTCTGTCATTCAGCACACTAACTCTAGTGAAACCAAAGGAGTAGCTTACTGCCCAGGAACAAGAAGGAAGCAGCTCAGTATTTGCTAAATGGACGGGATTTGTACTGGAGGATGGAGTTGTAGACGTGTTTGCTTTCCCTGGGAGACTGAAATTGTGAACTGAAAAGAACCCTTTGCCATTCTGACTTGCTTACTTCAGAGAAAGTGTATAACTTTCTGTTTCTCAGAAACAAAAAAAGAAAAAGGAATATTCTCAAGTCACATAGAAAGACCTTCTTAACATCCAAGGGCTCTTCTGAGAAACTGTTGGTGAAGGAAATAAAAAAGTATCAAAACCCTCCAGACATATTAAACATTGAGAGGTAGAAGTGTTTTCAAATCAATGTTTTTGATTTACCAAACTAAACCCTTCACATTCAAAACACAGTGTTTGAAGTGTTCGCTAAATGAATCAGTCACTTCCATTGTGTTTTCAGGCAACTTCATGGACTAAGGCTAGTTCCTGGGTAGTATGAGAAGACAGCATCTGTCTCCTGTGCTTGGCCTCATTCCAGCTTTTCTCTCCTTTTTGGCCTTCTATATCCTCATTTCCAGCTTTCCCCATCTCTGCCCTGTCTTTCCTCTGCAGCTCCTATGCCTGCTGACCATACTACCTGGTGGAGTGTAGGTGAATGCTTGGTTAGCCAGGGCAAGTCAGAGCTTCAGAACTTCTGCTATTCTTCCCATCATCTACTGAAAAATATAAAGTTTAGTTTTTAGTCTTTGGGGCTAGTCTACTTGTATACGTCAGAGGTGAGAACCTCTTGATCTAAGAAGATGGTAGCTTCTTAAAATTAAACACAAGGACACAACACAAAGACGCTGGTGGTCACTTACATGCAGCTGCAAAATACAGCATGTGCATTCGGTAGTGTGTGTTGTCTGTCCCAAAGTGACTAGCATGAAAGATACAATTCACCTTTCTTGCTAGCAAAGAAAATGACAAGAACAGAGGAATGTTTGTGGGGAAATGAACAAGACGGCACCAGTAAGCTCTCTCAAGCCGTCTCAACCCATGCTCTGTGAACAATGGCTTTGCTTGGTTATGTAATGGCTAAAATCACTTACAGCACTGCACATGTGCATCACAAGGTACTCGCTTGATCACCGGTTGTGTGGTTTGGTTTATACCAGTATGAGCTTCACCCTGAAAGCCCTGGTTGCTGCTGCTTTGGGGCTATACTGGAGAGGCATCATGGTTATGTTAGATGAGGTTATGTTATGACTATGTTTTGGCTGTGTTAGGTTATGTTATGGCTATGGTGCCAGCCAGGAGAGAAGCTGTGTTATGGCTGCCATGCCAGCCAGGAGAGAATAAACTACGTCTGTAGTTCCTATGGCTCCTAGAGTCTCCTTCCAGCCTCTTAGCTCGTGCCTTGCCTACCCTGGGCTCAGCAAACCATGCAAACAGCAAGACAACTGGCATCATGAACAGGATCAGCAATATAAATGTTTCTTGGAGAAATGAAGAGGTGAAATGAAAACATTTAGTTTACGTGTGAGACCACTCAGAGGGGATAACATGGTTGTCTTCAGAAGAGCTGATGTGTAAAAAATGAAACAGTTCTGTTTTCTGAATCTGTCTGCAATGCAGGAGACTGTGGTTTGATTCCTAGGTCAGGAAGATCCCCTAGAGAAGAGATAGGCTACCCACATCAGTATTCTTGAGTTTCCCTGGTGGCTCAGACTGTAGAGAATCACCCTCCAGTGTGGGAGACCTGGGTTTGATCTCTCTGTTGGGAAGATCCCCTGGAGGAGGGCATGGCAGCCCACTCCAGTATTTCTGCCTGGAGAATCCCCATGGACAGGGGAGCCTGGCGGGCTGTAGTCCATGGGGTCACAAAGAGTCAGACATGACTGAGCGGCTAAGCACAAAAGGCAGAACTAGAGCCACCAGTGGAAAGCATGTGTGAAGACAGGAAGGTTTAGATCAATACAAGAATAGTTTTTTGTTGTTGCAAAAATTAGCATCAGATTTCAATAAAGATTGTAAATAACTCTAAACTTACAGTGTGAAAGTAATAAAAATCATTGCATAAAACTGTAAACTAGGACATCAAAAAGAAATAACAATGCCACCAGGGAAGACCATAAGAACAATAGCTAGCACTTATTTTTCATGTGTTGCCATTTGTCCAGCACAAGTGATAGAGACTCATTTATATTAATTCCAACAAACCCCCCAAATCCTAAGTAATAGTAGATTCTATCATCTTCATGGTCATCGTAGAAGTTAAGAAAGGTTAAGATAAACTTCCACAGTTACCCAGTAGTTACAGAAGCTGGGATTTTGAAGCAAGGCAGTCTAGCCCCAGAGTCCATATTTTTACCTACACTGTAGTCAAGAGAAAGAAATAAACTTAAACTTATGGGAGGAAACAAAAGGAAAGATGGTAGGAACAAGGTGATTGGTCTACAAAGTTGAAGTAATAAGATAATATACAAATGTCAACAAATAAACATAAACAGAGGGTCATAACTACTCATAGTTCTATAGGACTCAGTTGATAAAGTGTCCTGGTAAAGATATTTAAAATATTTCTCATTCAAAAAAAAAAACAACAACACAGATTGACTTGAAAGAGAAAGAATAGAAATACGGAAGACATGCTTGTTCCTTAGATCTGCAAAATGAAGAGGAAACAAAGCACACTGAGGTAAGAATAAAGAACAAAACTGCAAATTGGCTGGCCAGGAAAAAAAAAAAAAAGATCTTAATGGTTCATATTAGAGAGGCAAAAAGATGCATGTCTAGACATAAGTTGGCAGACTTTCTCTGCTAAAAGACAAGGACCAACCTTGCTAAATACACAGAGGTAGACGAAACAGTGAGATTAAGGTTTACTCTAGTTCTAATTTTGGTCAAGGAAAACTTACAGAGGATGAGAGAGTGGAAGGATCCTTGCAAGAAAGTGGATTTGTACTATCAAAGGAAGTTAACACTAGGTATCATCAGCTATTACCTAGGCTTCAGGAAAAGGAGATTCAGAGTTGACCTCATACATCCTTGATAATAACACAAAGTATTGCTTTTACCACTTACCTCATAACGCTACAATCTTAGAATATTTTACATCTACTTACTATCTTTCATGTTATTACTTTCATGCATTTTAGTGCAATAGATTTTTTAACTCCATGGCATAATATCACATAGTATATCCCTGACCTACAATGGTTCTACTTATGATTTTTTGACTTTATAATGATCCAAAAGCAATGCACATTCAGAAGAAGTTATAGTTCAATTCTAAATTTTGATCTTTTTTCTGAACTAGCAACATGCTTCATGATATTCTTGTGATGCTGGGTAGTGAATCTCAGCTCCCAGTCAGCCACATGATTCATGAGGGCAAATTATTAATACACATACAACCATTCTGTACACATACAGTCATTCTGTTTCTCACTTTCAGTAGAGTATTCAATGAACTCCATGAGCTATTGAGTACTTTATTGAAAAATAGGTTTTGTGTTAGATAATTCTGCCCAACTATAAGCTAGTGCAAGTGTTCTGCGTATATTTAAGTAGGCTCGGCTAAGCTGTTGGAGAAGGAAATGGCAACCCACTCCAGTGTTCTTGCCTGGAGAATCCCAGGGACAGGGGAGCCTGGTGGGCTGCCATCTATGGGGTCACACAGAGTCGGACATGACTGAAGTGACTTAGCAGCAGCAGCAGGCTAAGCTGTGATGTTCAGTGGGTATATTAAGTGCATGTTCAACTTATTCTATTTTCAACTTATGATGGGTTTACAGGAACATATCCTCATTTTAAGTCAAGAAAGATCTGTATTGCTTTATATGATCAATTTCATTGATATTTATCTATATATTTATTCTTCCTCATGCTCCTTCTTCCTACTGACATTTCTGTTTTCATCTAGGCTCATTCCCCTCTGCCTATAGAATGACTTTTATTGTTTTTGTTTGTTTAGACAGTCTGTAGATGACAGAATAACTCAGAAGCTATTACTAGGATGTTTTCCTTGGGTATAGAAATCAAATTTGGCAGTTTTCTTTCAGCACTTTAAATATGTGAGTCAACTCTCTTCTGTCTTTTTATCACTCCTAGTGGGAAGTCAGCTGTCAATGTGGGTTCTTTGAAGGTTAAGTGTCTCTTCTTTTCTGTCACCTTTAAGATTTTCTCTGGGTCTTCAATTTTTAGCCAGTTTGACTCTGATGTGCCTAGTATGATTTTTCATATTTTTACTGCCTGGGGTTCTCTAAGCTTCTTGAGTCTCTGGTTTGAAATGTTTCCATCAATTATGGGAAATTATTTACCATTGTCTGCTCAAAAGTTGCTTCTGTCTCAGTCTATATCATTTTTCCTTTTCTGAATCCAGTTATACAATATTCTTCCCTGGCTTCCCTGGTGGCTCAGACAGTAAAGCATCTGCCTGCAATGTGGGAGACCCAGGTTCAATCCCTGGATTGGGAAGATCCCCTGGAGAAGGAAATGGCAACCCATTCCAGTACCTTGCCTGGAAAACCCCATAGACAGAGGAGCCTGGTAAGCTACAGTCCATGCGGTCGCAAAGAGTCAGACACAACTTTTCTATACAACATTAGAATTTTATTATCATGCTGTACTCAATTATTGGATTTCCCTGGTGGCTCAGATGGTTAAGAATCCACCTGCAATGAAGAGGACTCAGGTTTGATCCCCGAGTAGGGAAGAGCCCCGGGAGAAGGAAATAGCTTTCCATCCCTCTATTCCAGTATTTTTGCCTGGAGAATTCCATGGAAAGAGGAGCCTGGTGGCCTACAGTTCATGGGTTGCAAAGATTATTACATTTTTGTTCATCTTTCTTCTTCATAATTTTTCTCTCTGTGTACTTCATTGCATGTTTTCTATTTATCTACTATCTAGCTTAGCAGTCTTTCAGCGTATCCCACCTATTATCAAATGCATTCACTAAATTCTTAATGAAAATATTGTATTTTTTAGTTCTAATGTTAGGGGAAGCATACTGATTGAAACTGCCCACGCTGGCCAGGCACCATAGTAACCATTTTTATGAGCTGTTTTACCACAGGAGGTCCTGCTAAGGAAGACAGAACTAATAAGCCACCACCAACTGGAAGAAGTCGGGAAAGGTCAAAAGGAAACACCACATGTCCGACCACCTCCCAGAATCCTTCTCTCTGGCATCCATCTTGGCTGAACAAGGCGTGCACCACCAGGAAGGATTCTGAGTCAGAATGATTGGCTAAGGACAACCCGGAAACTAATCCCATCACCATAAAACCTGAGACTGCAAGCCATGGGCAGAGCAGTTCTCCTGGGTTCCCTTACTTTACTGCTCTCCACCCGGGTGCCCTTTCCCAATAAAATCTCTTGCTTTGTCAACGCATGTGTCTCCTCAGACAATTCATTTCTGAGTGTTAGACAAGAACCCAGTTTCGGGCCCTGGAACGGGTTCCCCTTCCTGCAACACTAACACGTGCATTTGTTCTCATAGATTTCAATTCTGTGAAATCTTTTATCTTTTCATGTATTTTCTTCATCTTTTTCTCTGTTTTATTAACATATTAATCATGGTTATTTTCAAGGTCTTGTCTGCTAACCTCAAATTCTGAATCACTTTTGGGTAGGTTCCCATTGTCTATTTTTTTTTCTATTGGTTATTAACCAAATGTTCTTGCCTTATCTCATGTCAAGTATTTTAAATTTATTGAGTACAAAAGAGCTATAGTTTCCAGATGATATTATCTTCCCACAGATGGGATTTAACCTTTTCTCTAGTAGACAGAGAAAGCATATCATATATCACCATAATCCAATCAGGGATTAAGCTGGGTCAGGCCTGGGTCACAGATTTGGTAAGCTTCAGTCTAATTCAGGTTCGTCACTGTTCCTAAGATACTGGTACTAGCCTCCAGGACTTCCACTGACAGTCTGGTGGTCTTTAACTCTTTCACCTTGAAATTCTGCAGATGACTTAGTTCAAGCATCCTTTCACGGGGGTCATTGTTTCATGAGATTGTGGAAGATTTCATTCTGTTTTCCAGGGGCTTTGGGTTAGCTTCCCAAGTAGTTTAAAATTAAATACATATCTTGTGTAGGTAAACGCCATATGTTTGAGACCTTTCATTTTTCCAGTATTGTCCTAGAAACAGCAAGTGACTTGTAAACGTTTTGTTACCTTCTTTTCTACCTCAGTGGCCCTCTAGCTGAACCAAACCCTAATATTCAGGCTTGCCCCATGCCCAGAAAGAGAAAATACTTGCAATAAAAATACTCTACTGATCCTCAGATCATAACTGAGTGGTCTGTTTTAAGCCAATAACCACCTTTTCCTTTGACTTTCATTATAGTGTAAATATCTGGATTTCCTCCCAACCCTCTGGCTGTTCTGGTTTTTCTACTTGTAGTCCTTTTTTCCAAACTATTTTTAAATGTTTGTGTTCGTCTATGTTTGATATTCGTATGTCTAGTACTTAGCACAAACATTTCACCTCCTGGGTTTAGTATATGTCCATCTGATTAGAGAAATGATTTATATTTTTGAAAGTGGAAGAAAGATATAAACCCATCAGTGAGTATAAAGGAGTGGCATAACCCTGTGTTAAGAATAGAAACAGGAAGGCTGACATTCAAACTATACCAGCCCTTTTTAAAAGGGGAAAAAGAACAAAGAGAATAAAATCAGCACCTGGGGTGGATCAGTAGCATGTTAAGAGATTCTGAATGGCAGAGGGTGGGGAACCTATAAGCTAATTGTACTTTTTTTCTACCTTCTTTAGTGATCTTCAATCAGTTAATGGTAGAATAATTATAATCAACAAGGACTGGAAGTTTCAGATAAGAGTTTAAAAGGGTGCATGTTCTGTGCAGAACTTTTTTTTTAAAAAAAGCTGTTAAATGGAGCTTCAAAGTATATAGTTGGAAAAATGCTTAATTTTGCTTATTTCAGAATATTCCAAAACTGTTGATTAAAAAGATATCTTTTTTTGATGTCTATTCCCTTGTCAAGTATAAATATATAGCATAAGTACCTTCAAGATACAGTTAAACAAGTAAATATTCACTGCTGAGTCTTGGTATCTGGGATAACAAAGCACTGTATAATATCAAATATTCCCTAAACATTTATCAGCCAAGGGAAGGGGCAATGCCCTAAAGTTATACTCATTACAAGAAGAAATCTAGCCTAAGACCAAGATTAAACATGGATAACCCAGGAAAGAAAAAAAAGCAATACATGGATAACTTGTCTTTGAGTATGCAGTTAATAATATTTAAGAGCATAGATCTCACAAATTATTAATTACAATAACCAGCATTTAATAAGGAGCTACTATGTGCTCCTTAACAGCCTTAGAAAGTAAGTATCATCTCAACTGTTTCAGAGAAGAAACTAAGGCTTAGAGATTACAGTATAAGATCAAGGTCTAGAATCCAGGCTGCTGGAGTTAGAATCCTGAATATACCACTTATTGGCTCTACAAACTTGGGCAAGTTACTTAAACTCCCCGATTCAGTTTACTGCATGAAAAATGGAGATAATGAGGGGATTTATTTCAGGGTAAAGTAGCTGGCACATAGTCAGTGCTTATATGTCATGACATTGAGCAAATCACTCAGTAATAGCTTGCCTAAGGTCACATAACTAAGAAGCGGCAGATCCTGGATTTCTGTCCAGACTCCAAAGCTTGTATCTTAACTAAAATGCCCCAATGATTATCCCAAATCAGACTATAGTCTTCTTGCTACATTTAGCTAACAATTAGTATGCATTTTATCTTGTTTCACAAAACTCCCTAAAATAGTATCAACTGTTCTCCTTGCTTACTGCTTATTGAGTGCTTATGGCACAGAACCAGATACTTAACAAAGATCTGACAAGGCTCAGAAAAGAAGTGTGCGTGTTTGTTGAGGATGAGTGGACAATCATGAACTCACAGTCCCACAGGGATGAGATTTTATAAGGAAAGATATATTTAGAGGCCAGTCAATTGCCAATAAACAATTTGCTTCAAAGAAGAAAAAAAAAAAGGAAAAGAAAAGGGCCACAAACTAAGAAATACAGCCTTTTTCTGTCTGCCTTCTCATCTCATTTATGCTGTCATCTATGATCTTGCTCTTCAGAGCAGCTGACATTTGTAAAATGATGCTGTTTATTTTTCTTTAAGCAGAAAATGGGAAAAATGTTACCGCTATTGATTTAGCTGTTCTTTTGTTCCCCATGCAACATCACACCTGTGCCCAAACAGAGCTGTGTACTTTTACAGCATTTCCTGGAGTTATTTTTAAATTGGTCTTTCTTGTTCCAGAGCAAGTTGGCAGCAAACCCATGGTGGCATCAGGAAAAACAAAATTTCATAACTCTGTGTTGTCAGGTAACATTGACTGAATTCGTAAATCACATTATGAAGAAACCCTGGACCTGAAACGCTGCTATAAGCAAGTCTGCATTTATAAGCATCAAAGACCACAACTCTGGAGACCTGTCATTGTAATTAAGATAAGACAATGGAACCTGGTTCCTGGGCTGGGTTGCTTTCAGTTCCAAGCAGGAAGCAGTGCAAATATCCTCCATGTTGACCTTGTCACATCTCATCTGAGTCCTATACTGGCTTCCCTTGTCTACTGACTCAGATGTAAATACCTCAGTCTTATTTGGAAAATTCTAGAAACTATAATCCCAAACTTATCTCCCTCTACTTCATCTCACGAACTCTGTACTTGATATGCAAACTGAGCAACTTGCGGCTTTCCAAACAAGCTGCACATTTTCTTTTAAGCCAGTTAACTTATATTCACTGGACACTGCTATGGACAAACCTGCACTTTGTAGAATCTGGAGGAAAAGACTGACTTTCATTACAAGTGTTTCAAGTTCTATGAATAACAACAGGGCAGTCTAGGAGTTTATAACATAGAGAAGCAGTCTGGTATGAGTATCAGCAAAGGTGATAAAAAAAAAAAAGCCTCTTGATGAAAGTGAAAGAGGAGAGTGAAAATGTTGACTTAAAGCTCAACATTCCGAAAACGAAGATCATGGCATCTGCTCCCATCACTTTATGGGAAATAGATGGGGAAATGGTGGAAACAATGTCAGACTTTATTTGGGGGGCTCCAAAATCACTGCAGTTGGTGATTGCAGCCACGAAATTAAATTACTCCTTGGAAGGAAAGTTGTGACCAACCTAGATAGCATGTTAAAAAGCAGAGACATTACTTTGCCAACAAAGGTCCATCTAGTCAAGGCTATGGTTTTTCCAATGGTCATGTATAGATGTGAGAGTTGGACTGTGAAGAAAGCTGAGCACTGAAGAATTGATGCTTTTGAACTGTGGTGTTGGGAAGACTCTTGAGAGTCCCTTGGACTGCAATGAGATCCAACCAGTCCATTCTAAAGGAGATCAGTCCTGGGTGTTCTTTGGAAAGAATGATGTTAAAGCTGAAACTCCAGTACTTTGGCTGGGAAAAAAAATAACTTTCAATTATAAGATTAATAAATTTGACAGATCTAATATATAGTACTATAGTATATAGTGACTATAGTTAATAGTAGCAATATAGTTAATAACATATTGCACACTTGAATTTTGCTAAGAGAGTAGATCTTAAGTGCTCTCACCACACATGCATACATGCACACAAAGATTAAAAAGCTTGACTGGAGGTGTGATTTCACTATGTCAAGATTTCGCTTGACATATTAAAGCATCACATTGTACACCTTAAATATATTCAATGATGACTGGTCAATCATACCTCAGTTAAGCTGTGATAAACAAACAAATAACAAAGAATTGGCATTGCTATCTATTCTAGAGGCAAGATTATAGATGAGTTGCCCCTTCTGGTACATTCTTTGATTGTCTATTTTCCTGATTTTCTAATTCTTCCTAGCAAACAGTGAGTTGGCTGTTGTGGTCTCCAACATAAATGATTTACAGATCTATGAGGTTATTTTAAAATTCTTCATAGTTTTTAAGTCTATATTCAGAAAATGGAAAGTAAGGCAGTGTTTTAATACTGGTTGTGCACACTTTTCTCCTTTCAACTCCCTTTGATCTATTTCTTTGATTAACTGATTGGAAGAAATGGATCTATTTCCAATCATTTACTACCATTTTGAAGTACAATCTTATATCTACATGGGAAATTATAGGAAACCATGTTTACCTGGAATTACTCTGTTGCTGTAACTGCTATTCAAAAACTTTTACTGAACAACATAAAGTAATAGCTTTTGTTGCTGAGCCACCCAGAATCCTTGACATCAGTTGAGCCTGTGGGTGCCTTAGCAACAGTAGCTTTGTAGTCATGGTAACAACCTTGTGCTTCAGAGGCAAAACCAATGAGCTTTAAGCATCACTTCATTCTAGCTAAGCTTCTCTGACCTGATCAGGGTGGAACAAGATCTGTCTGTTCTTTCAAGCGCACGTGCCCCTCAGCAGGGAAGGAAAATTGTGCATAATGTACCTGATTTAAATGCCATACTTGGATTATTCAAACAAGTGAATCTTTATTCTGGTTTGATGGCTTAAATGGCAATTTGTTTTTTAAAAAAAAACCCTAGATTGTTGATTTCAATTACCAAGGAGCATTGCTATGAAAGTAGAGCATATAACACGTATGTTGTGAATGTTGTGATTATTAAACGTTTCAGAGGAGTAAAACACGTCAATTCCCTCAATGATACCGATTAGAAAAGACCGGGGGAGCTGGAAAATGATTTTCATCTGTTTTGCTGAATGTTTTCCTCTCATGCAAAATGGTAATAAGGAACAATATCATATTTCAAATTAATATGTCATGCTGAGATTGCAGTAGCAAGAAACCAATCATAAACTCAATCTACACCTGGCCTACAAAATCTTTGAAAGGCTTAAGATTCCCTCTGAAAACTTCTTTCCTAAAACTGAACTAATAAACTGTAGGTCTAAAAGCTGTATATTCAATTCGAGTGCCAGGGCTAAGTAACCCATTCATAAAAAGTACATATAGAATTCCTCTTTCAATTAAGCTTTCCTATACCCCTGTTTATGGGTATATTATATATGATTGTATAACCTCATATCAAATATGTAATAAAAAACCAGATGGGTTTCCCAACTGTATTTACTTAGCTCTTCTAGTTCACCTGAACTGTTTTGCACTCATAGCATATTTCATATCAAAACTATGGCTCAAATATCATTTTTTGCATTTTGGAATACATTGATCTCTTTTTTTAGGTCAATTTTTCATTCATTCTATTCTACTAGTGTTTCCATTTCAAGCCAAGATAAAGCAAAAGCTCCTCAAGGAAAATTATCCTTTATAAATTAGCTCTAGTTAGGTAAAATTTTAAGGCTTCTAAACTGTCCCAATTCACAGTAGGAACTCTACCTCATGGACTCAATTAATGTATATAAATGTCTGTTATGAAAAATGCCATTGAAAGGACAAAGATTAACAAGAAATGGTTCTTGCTCTCAAGAAAGTTGCCAACAAGTCTTGACTGAAGTGGAACTCTCCTTTCCTCATTTCCAACAAAACCTAAAGGAGAACTGTAGATTTATTCTTCATTGACTTTTGTGGGTTCATGTGTTGTTTGTGTGTGTGTGTGTGTGTGTGTGTGTGTGTTTTGCTGTTTTTATTTGGCTAACTCTAATATTTGAAACATTTAAAGCCAGCTATTGTGTTTGAGGTACATTTCATTACCAGCATTTTGCAATCATGTTTGTGCTGTGGCTGAGAATTTATTTTTATCACCAGTTTACAAAATAACATCTTAAATATTTTACTGAATTGGAAGTGTTTTTCTATCAGGAGAATCACAGCTGTTTGCTTCGTGGCATCCTTTGTTCCATAGTCTGTACCAATGAAGAAGGTGGTATTGGTGAATATCTTGGAACTGTCATAAAGCAGCAACAGACTTTCATTTTAAATGAAACTCAGATTTGGTGAACTAAACTTAAAAAAAGTCATTGTCCAAGAAATGACTTCACCCTTAAATTTTCGGCTGGTTGTATGAAAAATAAAAGTCAAATGGAGAACCTGGAATTTATTATTTGGAAAATGATCTGATTTACCATTGTGTCCTTTCGATGATAATTTATAATAATTATGAATTTCATATTATTTAATTTTATCCTCATTTGGCCATTGTGATCTTTGCCAACATCTGATAGGCAGAAAAATTTAAAGAAAGTTACTTTGTTACAGAATCACGAAAATAACATGGCTGGAATGGATATGAGCTCCAGGTAGAAAAACTCCATCATTTTGGAAATATGGAAATTGGTATCTCTGAGTTTTCAGTTTCAAATTTCAGCTTTAACTGTTTAACAATCCAGCCAAACTGACTGGTTGACAGTGGTGTGGACTTGCAAATAAAAGTTATCTGATTTCAGTAGGATTCTTTTGATTCACTTGCTTTAGTGTTTCCCCCCATCCCCCACTCTATTTTTCTTCTTCAGTTTATTTCATTTTAGCTTCTGTCAAGTCAACGAATGGTCCAAGTAGTTTATGAAGAGCTACTAAGAGACAAAGAGACAGCCATTATCTAGTATTCTCTAGAGGTGAGATCGTCTAAAATTGCACTGATTGAGATTTAAGCTAAATATGAGGAAGAAATGGAGAAGAGTGATAGCGGACTTTTTAAGAAATATTTTCAACCTTCTCAGTCTATCATTTCTTCTGCATTTAGGATTTCCTTTCCCTCTACTACTTTACATCTGGTCTCCATATACCCTCACATTTTCAATTTATTTCCTCCCCTTTCTTCAATTTCTTAACCTTCTATAAACTCACACTTCTCCTCAGGAATGTCTTAATGGTTGCCAAGCTGAGACATCATTTAATCTTTAGCATCTAAATAGGAGCATAAATGCATGGTCTTGTGTGTGATCGTTGGATTCTGTGTGTTTCTGTGTGAGAAAATGCATGCACACAGACACATACACACACTCACACACACGTGCACACTACAAACACAACGATGCTGTTTCTTAGGGACAAATCTCTATAAGCAAACTGTGGTTTGGGAAAATTGGTCCTCAATGTCTCTTTATCAGCATGCATGTATGCTAAGTCGCTTCCATCATGTCCACTCTTTGTGACCCTGTGGACTGTAGCCCACCAGCCTCCTCTGTCCATGGGATTTCCCAGGCATGAATACTGAAGTGGGTTGCCATGCCTTTCTCCGAGAGATCTTCACGACCCAGGGGTCGAACCCACATCTCTTCCGTTTTCTCCTGTGTTTGTAAGCAGATCCTTTATCACTAGCACCACCTGCCTCCCTCGTTTTGATTGAGTGTCTCTCTTAAACTCAGTGACTGTGTGGCCTCAGGGCTCTGTATTCCTTTGGGATCTCCAGAGAGGCGTTTCCTCACCCACAGTGCCTCTGTCCTCAGGTTTTCAACCTTCCTCTCCCCTTTGAAAGCTTATTTTCCTCTGGATATTATGTTCTCAAGATGCCAACATCTAAGGCCAGCTATAATCTTCTAGATTACTTTTCTAAAGGCATTAATGGAGAATAATGGCTTAATGTGCGTCTTAAAAAGACTCCTTAGTACTTTAACCTCACTGAGCTGGGAATTTCTAGGACTGTGGTGTGCTGGTTGGGGCTATTTTAAGAGTTCATACCCTGCACTGTACGGCCTTTAATTTCTTCAGGGGTTGGTTGCTCACTGTCAGCTGTGAGCCAGTACTGTTTGCTCAACTTAGTGGCTGATATCTGATGTCTCAGTGGAAAAACTAATAATAACAACTCTTTTCCATCAAAACTCTATTATAAGCCTGACTTAGTTTACTAGAACTGCTCTAACAAAATATAACAGCCTGAGTGGATTCAACAACAGAAATTTCTTTTCTCACAGTCCTGGAGGCTAGCAGTTCAAGATTAAGGGGTCTACAGGGTTGATTTCTTCTGAGGTCTCCCTCCTTTGTTTGCACATGGTAACCTTCTCTTCGTGTCCTCGCATGGCCTTTCCTCTAGTGGCACCCATATCTGCTTCCTAATCTCCTTTGTTTATGGACAGCAGTTATATTGGGTAAGGGTTCATCCATATGACTTCGTTTTACCTTAATTACCTCTCAAGGCAATTAATGACTTATCTCTGATGTAGGTACATTCTGAGGTTGTGGGCAGCTTGGAGTTCAACATATGAATTTTGGAAGGATACAATTAAGCCTTTAACTGAGTTTCACATTATATTAAACAATGTACATGTGCTATCTTTCATTACTAAAAATATCTAGAGAGGTTCATTTTATTTTTCAATTTTTTTTTGTTGAAAACTTGAGGGTCCAAAAAGATCAGTAACTTATCCAAGGTCACATAACTACTAGGTAGTAAAATTGGAAATTGAATCGAGCCTTACAGCTCCAAAGTTCATATTTTTCTGCTCTTCCACTCTGCCTCTGGCTAAAATTTATAGCCAGTCAGCCTGCTCCAAAACACATTGATTGTTCTTCCTGGAATTTTTTGCTTCACAGGGGATTGACGCTTAGCTGATATGCAGGCAAAAAGTCTCCGTGAAAGAATGTGCTCAAAAAATAGAAAAACAGCCTATTTTCTAACAGTCAGATTTTTCAACTTGGTAAACATTAAAGAAGACTTGCATTTTTTTTTTTTTTCAAAAACAAGGAAACTTTGGGATTTTAGCAATATAAATTAGCTTTTAAAAACAATCTATCTAATGGGTATCGATGATGGACAGGGAGGCCTGGTGTGGGGCTATTTATGGGGTTGCAGAGTCGGACAGGACGGAGCGACTGAACTGAACTGAACTGAACTGAACTGAACTGAATGTGTGTCTAACCTCTAACCCACCAGGGGGTGCAAGGTGAACTGACTTGGGATCTTCAATGTTTTAGGAGAAAAGCAAGCCATAACATCCTTGCTGCTGCTGCTGCTAAGTCGCTTCAGTACTGTCCAACTCTGTGCGACCCCACAGATAGCCCACCAGGCTCCAACATCCTTAAGTTTTTCTAAATCTAAACATGTTTTTCAAGGGTAACAGTTTTCTGAACTAAAACAAATCCAGGCTTCTTTGTGGTCTCCTTTTATATCACTGGGAATGTAGAAAAGATGTCTCCTTACTCATTCAAACTTTTTATTTTGCCCATTTT
The DNA here is from genome assembly GCF_001704415.2 of Capra hircus. Classification (NCBI taxonomy): domain Eukaryota; kingdom Metazoa; phylum Chordata; class Mammalia; order Artiodactyla; family Bovidae; genus Capra; species Capra hircus. Next base: position 38,780,200 of record NC_030827.1, read on the forward strand.
TCTGCTACAATTTCCTGAAATGAGAGGTTTTTATAGGAAGAAATGGTCTCTGACAAGTTAGTTCTTTTCGTTTTTTGCAGCACAGAAAGTTTACATGAAAAGAAATCCATAACCTAAATCAGATGACAAGATAGTGACAGTATTCCTAAGGAAGATAATAGGAAAGTGAAATTCTTTTATGTTAGCTTCTTGTTAAGGCTTTTTTTTTAAACATCCTAAAGACAGGGGAAGAAAAGAAGAAGAGGAGGAAAGAAAGAATAAAAATTAAATTTTGGACACTAAAGTGGTAAACTTGGAGATGGGATATTGTGGATATTGTGATAAAAACTTTCTAGTTCTACAATTATCACAGAAAAGTTAGAAAAATATATTTCCTATTAGGTACAGTGTTTCTTTACTGTGGTGTAGTTATTATACTGGAATAAGTGTACTGAATGATGATGAAATATAATTCAGCAGTAGAGGAAAAAAAGAATTTGTTTCCTCAAATCTAATAGTTTAAAAATTAGCAATATTCCCAAATTTGAATTATATTCTGTTGATAAATCCCTCACAGAAGTACAACACCTCTGGAGAGGTGTCCAAGACCACAGTTATCTTAACGTATAGCCTGGCATCTAGTACTAGAAGGCTAAACCTATAGATTCCTTTTATGTGATGGTTGTTCCCCCTCAAGGCCTTGGCCATTGACCTTTTTTTTTTTTTTAATAAAGCTGAACTCCTTATATCCCATTCTTTGTGAATATAAATACAGAGTTCAAAAACCATTTTTTTTGACTGTTGTCTTATAGTTTTGTAATGTTATTTTTAAAACTTTTATTTTATATTGGTGCATAGTTAATTAACAATGTTTGTTAGTTTCAGGTATACAGCAAAGCGATTCAGTTATAAATATACATTCTTTTTCAAATCTATTCTCTTTCTGATTCTTTAGGTTATTACAGAATATTGAGCAGCATTCCCCATGTTATACAGTAGGTCCTTACTTCTAACCCTAATTAGGCACCTTGCCTTTAGACACTCCTGATCTACAGGTGACTTGATGAGACTGTGGATAGTTAATGGTAAATCTAATTTTCACAGCAAAACAAGGGTTCCTGGTATCAGAACATACGAAGGACAGTTTGTATGCAGGTACTCAGTACTGCGGTTTGGCATTGCAACCACACCTCTAGAAGGTGAATTTGTAGACTTGAGATCTCTCAAGGTTTATAGTGCTGAGAGGACCTGAAGAAGGTTACTTTTGGACAAGAAAATTAAGTTTCTGCTTTACATACTAGAAATGTAATTGACAACTAACTTGAAGGAGATCAAATTCAAAGATTATGTTATAAATTAAAACTTTTAACAAACTGACTTGCAAATTTTTGCATCTCTCATTACACCTACCACTGTGCCAGGAATGTGGGACATATTTAAAAAATTTGCAAAATACAGCATCCTGCTAATAAATAATTCATAAGCAAGATAAAAATTCACCAGTTTACAGTAAACAAGTATGCTTAACCTATTTACAGGGGTCACAAACTCCTTTGGGAATCTTTTGACGTGTCTTTCCAGAATATAGTATGCACATGCATCCAGCATTTGCAGACAAATTAAAGTGTCCACAGCACATTCATAGGTGACCCATGGACTCCAGTTTAAGAAATTCTGACATAAAGAAGCATAAATTACCAGTGACTGGTATATTTACCAGTCTTGAGTGATATTGAGGTATTGATATTGATAAGGGAGAAAGCTGTTTAATATAGCTATCATTAGAGAATTGAGAAATGATTGTTAGATTATTTCATCCCAAGTAAGTGGCTCTGTTCAGTGAAGAAGCTTGCATGTGAACATAAGTTAGGTATCTTTGCTGTCAACAGATGCCAAGTCAAAAGTCAAATGCCCAGGGAAAAGAGGACATCCTGTTTTCTCTACTTTAAGTGATTCACTTCTGAGTATTTACAATATCAATTCTTTTAAGACTCTATCATACCTTTATATCATGACCTATTATTCTAATTTTTTGCTATATTGCTATATAATAATTATTATTAATAATAAACAAATTTATTTTTGTTTAAGATAAGCTTACCTGTATATGGGCTTATCAATTCCAAAATATTTATTCAACATGTAATTAACTTTTACAGTAGGCACAGAAACATAGCGATGAACAAACACACACTGTTCATGGAGTTTACAGACTTGTGGATTCATCAAACAGGGCTGAGGCCAGTTTTTTGGAGCTCTCAGCTTTTCAAAGTTATTAAAGACAATTCTCCCAAATTTAACTGAATAACTTCATTGAACTCTTTCTACACATAAAGCATTGTTTATAAATAATAGGCTCAATCCTTGTTCTTAATGAATTTATCATTTTGTTATGAAGATACAGTAAGCATTATGAATCAAGGAGATTTGGTTTCAAATTCTAATTCTAAAAAGCTCTACATACTCTTTCCCTTTCCTTATCCTTTCTCATGCTCAGTTTCTTCATCTTAAGATAGGGAAAGCAATAGCAGTGTCGTGGTATTATGAAATTAAAATTGGTAAAAATGTTTTAAAAGATCTTGGCACATGTGTTTAATAACAGATATTACAATTTCTAAAACACATATAATAAACTATAAACAAATAATGTCACATGAGATGGTTTTGGTAACCATCTCCTATACAATGTTATGAACCTCCATCCATATTTGTTCAGGTATTCTGTCTACCAGATCCAAACCCTTGAGTCCATTTGTCACCTCCACTGTATAATCACAAGGGATTTGATTCAGGTCATAGCAAAATGGTCTAATGGTTTTCCCTACTGTCTTCAAATTAAGACTGAATTTTGCAAGAAGAAACTCATGATCTGAGCCACAGTCAGCTCCCAGTCTTGTTTTTTGCTGACTGTATAGAGCTGCTACACCCTTGGCTGCAAAGAATATAATCAATCTGATTTCAGTATTGTGTCCATGTGTAGAGTCATCTCTTGTGTTGTTGGAAGAGGGTGTTTGCTATGACCAATGTGTTCTCTTGGCAAAATTCTGTGAGCATTTGCCCTGCTTCATTTTGTACCCCAAGGCCAAACTTGCTGTTGTCTGGGTATTTCTTGACTTCCTACTTTTGCATTCTAATCCCCTATGATGAAAAAGACATTGTTTTGGTGTTAGTTCTAGAAGATCTTGTAGATCTTCATAGAACTAGTCAACTATAGTTTCTTCTGCATTAGTGGTTGAAGCATAGACTTCAATTACTGTGATACTGAGTGTTTTGCCTTGGAAATGAAACAAAATCATTCTGTTCTTTTTGAGACTGCACCCAAGAAGAGCATTTTGGACTCTTGTTGACTATGGAAGCTACTCCATTTCTCCTAAGAGAGTTCTTGCCCATGGTAGTAGATATAATGGCCATCTGAATTAAATTCACCTGTTCCTGTCCATTTTAGTTAACTGATTCCCAGGATGTTGATGTTCAGTCTTGCCATCTACTGCTTGATCACATCAATTTACCTTGATTCATGAATCTAACATTCCAGGTTCCTATGTAATATTGTTCTTTACAACACTGGACTTTACTTTCACCACCAGATATACCCACAACTGAGGATGGCTTCTGCTTTGGCCCAGTCACATCATCCTTTCAGGAGCTATTAGTAATTGGCCCCATGTTCTTTTCCAGTAACATATCAATCACCTTCCAACATGGGGGTGGTCATCTTCCACTGTCAAATCTTTTTTGCCTTCTCATACTGTTCATGGGGGTTACCCTGGGAAAAATACTGAGTGGATTTCCATTTCCTCCTCAGTAGACTACTTTTTGTAAGTACTGTTACCTATCCATATTGAGTGTCCCTGCATGGCATGGATCATAGCTGCATTGAGTTTTGCAGTCCCCTTCTCCATGACAAGGCTGTGATCCAAATAGAGGAGATTAAGAAGAGGTGACAAGAATACACAGAAGAACTATATAGAAAACATCTTAATGTTCCAGATACCCACGATGTTGTGGTCACTCACCTACAGCTGGACATCCGAGAATGTGCCAAGTAGGGTTTAGGAAACATTACTATGAACAAAGCTAGTGGAGTTGATGGAATTCCAGTTCAGCTATTTAAAATCCTAAAAGATTACATGGTTAAAGTATTGCACTCAATATGTCAGCAAATTTGGAAAATTCACCAGTGGCCGCAGGACTGGAAAATGTCACTTTTCAGTCCAATCCCAAAGGCAATGCCAAAGAATGTTCAAGCTACCATATAGTTGTGCTCATTTCACATGCTAGTAAGTTCAGTTCAGTTCATGACTCAAACAGTCATGCCTGACTCTTTGCGACCCTATGGCTACAGCACACCAGGCTTCCCTGACCATCACCAGGCTTCCCTGACCATCACCAGCTCCTGGAGCTTGCTCAAACTCATGTCCATTGAGTCAGTGATGCCATCCAATCATCTCATCCTCTGTCATCCCCTTCTCCTCTTATCTTTAATCTTTCGCAGCATCGGGGTCTTTTCCAATGAGTCAGCTCTTTGCATCAGGTGGCCAAAGTATTGGAACTTTAGCTTCAGCATCAGTCCTTCCAATGAATATTCAGGATTGATTTCCTTTAGGATTGACTGGTTGGATCTCCTTGCAGTCCAAGGGACTCTCAAGAGTCTTCTCCAACACCACAGTTCAAAAGCATCAATTCTTTGGCACTCAGCTTTCTTTATGGTCCAACTCTCACATCCATACATGACTACTAGAAAAACCATAGCCTTGATTAGATGGAACTTTGTCAGCAAAGTAAAGTGTCTGTTTTTTAATATACTGTCTAGCTTTTTTCCCAAGGAGCAAGTGTCTTTTAATTTCATGGTGGCAGTCACCATCTGCAGTGATTTTTGATCCCAAGAAAATAAAGTTTCGCACTGTTTCCATTGTTTCCCCATCTATCTGCCATGAAGTGATGAGACTGGATGCCTTGATCTTCATTTTTTGAATGTTGAGTGTTAAGCCAGCTTTTTCACTCTCCTCTTTCATTATCATCATGCTAGTAAGGTTATGCTCAAAATCCTTCAAGCTAAGCTTCAGTAGTACACGAATTGAGAATTTCCAGATGTACAAGTTGAATTTCAAAGAGGCAGAGGAACCAGAGATCAAACTGCCAAAATCCATTGGATTTTGGAGAAAGAATGGGAATTTCAGAAAACCACCTACTTCTGCTTTATTGACTATGCTAAAGCCTTGGACAGTGTGGACCATAACAAACTCTGGGAAATTCTTTAAGAGATGGGAATATCAGACCAACTTACTTGTCTCCTGAGAAACGTGTTTACAGGTCAAGAACAACAATAACAACTGGACATATTCCAAATTGGGAGAGGCATATGGCAAGGCAAATTGTCACCTTGCTGATTTAACTTCTATGCAAAGTAAATCATGCAAAATGCTGGGGTGGTAGAATCCCAAGCTGGAATCAAGATTGCTGGGAGAAATATCAATGACCTCAGATATGAAAATGATACCATTCTAATGGCCAAAATTGAAGACAAACTAAAGAGACTCTTGATGAGTGTGAAAGAGAAGAGTGAAAAAGCTGGCTTGAAATTCAACATTCAAAAAACTGATATCATGGGATTGCGTTCCATCACTTCATGGCAAATAAAAGTGGGAAAAATGGAAAAGGTGAGAGATTTTATATTTTTGGCCTCCAAAATCACTGCAGATGGTGACTGCAGCCATGAAATTAAAAGACACTTGCTCTTTGGGAAAAACGCTGTCACAAATTTAGACAGCATATTAAAGATCAGAGGCATCACTTTGCTGACAAAAAGCTGTGTAATCAAAGCTATGGTTTTTCCAGTAGTCATGTGTGGATGTGAGAAGTTAAATGCATAGAAGTTAAATCAGCAAGGTGACAAGTTGGACCATAAATAAGACTGACTGCCAAAAAATTGATGCTTTCAAATTGTGGTGCTGGAGAAGACTCTTGAGTGTTCTTGGACTGCAAAGAGATCAAACTAGTCACTCCTACAGGAAATCAGTCCTGAATATTCACTGGAAGGATGGATGCAAAAACTGAAGCTCCAATAGTTTGGCCACCTGATGTGAAGAGCTGACTCAATGGAAAAGACCCTGATGCTGGGAAAGATAGAAGGCAAAAGGAGAAGGGGGCAGCAGAGAATAAGATGGCTGGAAAACATCACTGACTCAACAGTGACTGAGTGACTTGCTCCATGAATTTGAGCAAACTCCAGGAAATAGTGGTGAACAGAAGAGCCAACATGTTGTAATCCATGGGGTTGTAAAGAGTTGGACATGACCTAGACACTGAGCAACAACAATGTCATATATTGCAGACAATGACAAAATATCAGATGATTAGGTTATGTGAGAAGAGATTCTGTGGAGGAAGATAATAATGGATTGAGATATTCAGAAGCTTCAGAGCAAATGGAACCTGAATTCTACCTTAAAATTTGAGTAGCAGGATTTAGTAGAGAGGAGAGATCCTACCAGATAGGATAGTGATATGAGCAGCAACTATAAAGACTGCATATATATGTTTTGCTGAGTGACAGTGAATAGATTAATCTTCTTTATTCAGAGGATCCATGTAAGTTAACAGTAGAAGAGAATGCTGGAGAGGTAGAGCTGGGAAAAATTGGGGAAGATCTTGAATCTTCCTGAAAGATCAAGGGATGGAAAGGCATTTCAGAGGAAAATGACACATTGTAGGAAGATTCATCACATCATTGCAGTGTAGGATATAAATTTTATTTCCACAGAGGGATTTAAGAAGTGGAGAAGCAAGGATACTATCTGAGGTATCACAAAAAACAAGTTGATATTGATATGATCTGTTTGGATACTGGCAGTTAGAATGGTATGGAATAAACAGGCTGGAAACATTTAAAAAAAAAAGGATTGAAAATGTTTATTGGTGCATGGTAAAGAGAAGTTTCCTGAAGATGATGGATTCAGTGAAGACATATTAGAAGCATAGTAGTGAACCTGGGTGTCTTAGGAAAGAGGACACCCTGGGAATTAGGCTTCTTTAGGCAGGCAGAAGTGGGGAGGAAATCATTTTAAGCTCTATACAGTTTACTCCTTGAAGATAAGAACCATGTCTCATTCATCTTGGAATCCTCAACACTTAGCACAGTATCAGGAAGATGATGGGTTTAAACCACGTGTGAGGAACAAATGAATGATATGTCATGGTTCACTTTGAACTTGAGTAGTGTAAGTGTACAACTAGGATAAATTCAAAGCTAGAAATAGAGATGTGAATGGCTAGAGTAAAAGAAGAGACACATTCTGAGAAAGAGAGGCAGACAGTGTTTTGATCCATGGTTGGGGATGGGCAGATGCCTACCTTTTCCGTAGATTACCATTTCCATGCAGTGAGCCAACTTTCATTGTCAGCCTCTACAACCCTTTGCTTGAGGACTTTCATTGTCCACCGGAGCCCTCTTGACCTACACGTAAGGCAAACAAGAAGCACTAAAGAATTAGCAACCTGGGGAACAGCCCTTAGACAATGTCAGTAAGGAGCTAATAGGTAAATATCCTAGGTCCTTCAAGCAGGATAATTTTCTGGTATATGTGCTGTACTCTCTCTCATTTATAATCCAGACACAGTTGACCATGGTGCTAATTTATTTGATGGCTCACCTCTCTGGGGGAGGAGGGCTCCTCCCCTTCCTCTCACCTCCTACTGATGCCCTGTCCTGTTGATTTTTCCTAATAATCTCTTGCGAATATCCTTTTTTTTTGGAGTCTGCCTCTCAGAAATTGCTTGAAGTTAATGAGAGTGACACAGATCAGTAAGAGAAGTGGAAAGGTAAACCCAACTTTAGTGGGAAGCACCAGTGGGTCAGGACACACCTAAAGGGCATAATGAGCGGGATGCTGCATATAGTCAGGACAATCCAGTTTGGACTTGCATCCTTTGGAGAAGTGAGGTATGAATGTATTCTGGATACCAAGGGCCAAGCAGAGGCTAGAATCCAGTGTGTGTCAGTTTGATGGAGAGGTAACCAGTTACACATAAAGTCCAATTAGATGAATAAGGTTGGTGATCCAAAGAACATATCAAAAAGCAAACTGGAAGATGTGAAAATGAACTAATTTCAAACCAGGCAAAGGACTTTAAGAAAGGGAAGGGTCTGAGTGAACTCCGAGAGTTGGTGATGGACAGGGAGGCCTGGCGTGCGGCTATTCATGGGGTCGCAAAGATTCAGACATGACTGAGTGACTGAACTGAACTGATACTGCTAAATACTAAAAACTACACAAGCAAGTGAAAGATCCTAGAACCCAGCAGAAAGGAGAGGTTTGACTGGGTAATGGATGAAGAGTTAAAGCAATAGACAAATCTGTTTGCTTTGTTCTGTCATTTTAGGTCACTGTCATCCACATACTTTCAGTATGTGTTGTCTGTCTGCTGGTAGGCAGGTATCTGTTATGGGCTATATACTTTCTTATTCTTTCAATATTTGTTCTCTTCTCGCTTGGCTACAAGATGATGTCACTGGAATCTGCCCACTGCAGTCCCCTGTTTGTCCTCCAAGGCTTTTGTGCTCTTTAGGGCATTATGGTCTTGGTAAGCAAGAGAATCAGGTCACAAAAGCCTGATCCAGTGACTGTACCAGTCACTGCTTTCTGCCAGCAGCACTGCTGTTCACCTGTCTCTATTGAGCAAATTGATGAGAGTCTTTACCATCAGATCTTGTTTTCATTTTCAGAGTTGAGCCCTGCATGTTGAATAGTCCTCTTTGGGGGTCACCATTCAGATAGTATGGAGAAGGCAATGGCACCCCACTCCAGTACTCTGGCCTGGAAAATCCCATGGATGGAGGAGCCTGGTGGGCTGCCATCTACGGGGTCACACAGAGTCGGACACAACTGAAGTGACCTAGCAGCAGCAGATTCAGATAGTGCAGGCTCTTCTGGCTAGTACAGAAGAAGATAGAGAGTTGAAAGCAGCACCAGGAAATGGCCAAAATGGTGTTGTCACTGCTCTCGCTGCTGCTGACACCACAGTAGCCCCTCTTCTCTGTGGCAGTTGCTCATTCATCCTATGATCCAGGTTTTTGGCCCCTTGCTGACATTTACAACATTACAGAGAAACAATGACTGAAGGGCAGCACAGATGTCATCTGGCTAAATGAAGCTGCTGGTTTTTAAAATGTCAAGGCTTTGCCTCTTCATAGTTCACTTTCCTCCTTCAAAATATTCCACACTCAAGGTCCCTGGGAAATGGCAAAGTTTCTTATTTCAATCCCAGGGCATGTGAAGCTTATTGGTAAGGTGAGTCCAAAGAGCCTTGAACAGTTTCCTGTTTATTGTAAAAGTCAAAATCATTATCAACCGCCTAGGAAATAATGTGGCTGGAAGGGAACTAAATTTGAAGTTTAGGTATTCCTGGCTTGTTTGAAAACCACCAACCCAAGCACACAGCATTCAGTGACAACATTGTAATGAGGTCTCTGTGGGTTACACTAATCAGCTGAAAGATCATACAAAAACATCTGTTAGAGAGTTGACTGCCCAGCTAAATTTAGAAAGATTCTAGAGTCGTCTTTCTGCCTACAACACTTAGACTGAAAAAGAAGATGCTGACTGCAAAATACTCAACCTGACAGTGCACGTTTTTATTTTAAATTTTTTTTATAAGATCACTTATGATGAAAAAGGTAAGCAAGAACCCAGCCAAAGAAGTAGCTCTTGTAAAGCTAGTGTTAGCCTTCTTCATGTTAAGTGTGTATGTGTGGGCTAATGATGTGCAGTGTGAAATACAGTTATGCTTACCAGTTATGTTATCTTATGGCAACCACTGACTTGAGCCAGAAATATTCCAATGTAACTGTAAAACACGTTAATCTGGCAATTTCTTATTTTATAAAAGATTTAATTGCAGGGATCCTTGTCCTGTTTCACTTACTACAAAGGCATTGTAGTAATTGCCCCTATCATTTAAAGAAGACCAGAAGAAGCTAGATGGATGAGGGGGAGACAGAGAGAAGAATAACGTGGATATCTTAAAATCTTTAATATCCTTGAAGTTGAAATTCTACGTGAACTCATAACAAAGCCATCATATTTTACAATACTTATGGGAAACTTGTTAATTTACTGGGAAAATATATTTGCCCATACAGTTTCACAGAACTATGGAATATTTGGTGCTTGTTTCTTTTAAGAATATTGTGGGTGCACTCTATACTTTCAGAAAGAGTTCATAATATTTAATTCAGGATTAAAATCAAGTAAGGAGATCAAATTGCCAACATTTGCTGGATCATCAGAAAAGCAAGAGAGTTCCAGAAAAACATCTATTTTTGCTTTATTGACTATGCCAAAGGCTTTGACTGTGTGGATCACAATAAACTGTGGAAAATTCTGAAAGACATGGGAATACCAAACCACCTGACTGCCTCTTGAGAAACCTATATGCAGGTTAGGAAGCAACAGTTAGAATGGGACATGGAACAACAGATTGGTTCCAAATTGGGAAAGGAGTATGTCAAGGCTGTATATTGTCACTCTGCTTATTTAACTTATATGCAGAGTACATCATGAAAAACACTAGGCTGGATGAAGCACAAGCTGGAATCAAAATTGCTGGAAGAAATATCGATAACCTCAGATATGCAGATGACACCACCCTTATGGTAGAAAGCGAAGAAGAACTAAAGAGCCTCTTGATGAAAGTGAAAGAGAGAGTGAAAAAGTTGGCTTAAAATTCAACACTCAGAAAACTAAGATCATGGCATCCTGTTCAATCACTTTATGGCAAATAGATGGGGAAACAGTGGAAATAGTGGCTGACTTTATTTTGGGGGGCTCCAAAATCACTGCAGATGGTGACTGCAGCCATGAAATTAAAAGACGCTTACTCCTTGGAGGGAAAGTTATGACCAAATTAGATAGCATATTGAAAAGCAGAGACATTATTTTGCCAACAAAGGTCCGTCTAGTCAAGGCTGTGGTTTTTCCAGTGGTCATGTATAGATGTGAGCTGGACTGTGAAGAAAGCTCAGCACTGAAGAATTGATGCTTTTGAGCTGTGGTGTTTGATGGAGAAGACTCTTGATAGTCGGTTGGACTGCAAGGAGATCCAACCAGTCCATCCTAAAAGAGATCAGTCCTGAGTGTTCATTGGAAGGACTGATATTGAAGCTGAAACTCCAGTACTTTGGCCACCTGATGCACAGAACTGAACCATTGGAAAAGACCCTGATGCTGGGAAAGATTGAAGGTGGGAAGAGAAGGGGATGATATGGTTTGATGGCATCACCAACTCAATGGACATGAGTTTGGGTAAACTCTGGGAGTTAGTGATGGACAGGGAGGCCTGGTGGCTTCAGTCCATGGGGTCGCAAAGAGTCAGACATGACTGAGCAACTGAACTGAACTGAAGGTAGGTAAGCTACAAGTTTTTAATTGAATATTCTTAAGAGAATTACCTAACAATAAGAGAAGGCAATGGCACCCCACTCCAGTACTCTTGCCTGGAAAATCCCATGGATGGAGGAGCCTGGTAGGCAGTAGTCCATGGGGTTGCTAAGAGTCGGACACAACTGAGCGACTTCCCTTTCACTTTCACTTTCATGCATTGGAGAAGGAAATGGCAACCCACTCCAGTGTTCTTGCCTGGAGAATCCCAGGGACGGGGGAGCCTGGTGGGCTTCCGTTTATGGAGTCGCACAGAGTCGGACATGACTGAAGCGACTTAGCAAATTCAATGTTATAATCTGTATTTATTTATTTTATTTTGGGATAACAACTTTATTGAGACAGAATTAACATACCAAACAAATCACCCATTTTAAAGTGTTCATTTGAGTGATTTTTAAATGTTATTCACTAATTTATTCATTTACTTATTTAATATTGTTTGCAATATTAGATTACTTCTTAAAGTGAGATATAGTTAACCAGACCTGCCTCTTGAGAAATCTATATGCAGGTCAGGAAGCAACAGTTAGAACTGGACATCGAACAGCAGACTGGTTCCAAATAGGGAAAGGAGTACGTCAAGGCTGTATAATGTCACCCTCCTTATTTAACTTATATGCACAGTACATCATGAGAAATGCTGTGCTGGATGAAGCACAAGCTGGAACCAAGACTAGGTGTTAGAACTAACACCCCAAAGAGATGTCTTTTTCATTACCGGGGACTGAAATGCAAAAGTAGGAAGTCAAGAAATACCTGGAGCAACAGGAGCATTTAGCCTTGGAGTACAGAAAGAAGCAGGGCAGAGGCTAATCGTTTTGCCAAGAGTACACACTGGTCATAGCAAATGTCCACTTCCAACAACACAAGTGATAACTCTACACATGGACATCAAGAGATCAGATTGATTATATTCTTTGCAATCAAAGATGGAGAAGCTTTATACAGTCAGCAAAAAGAAGACTGGGAGCTCACTGTGGCTAAGATCATGAACTCCTTATTGCAAAATTCAGACTTAAACTGAAGAAGTCGGGAAAACCACTAGACCATTCAGATATGACCTAAATCAAATCCCTTATTATTATACAGTGGAAGTGAGTAACAGATTCAAGGGATTAGATCTGATAGACAGAGTGCCTGAAGAACTGTGGATGGAGTTTCATGACATTGTATAGGAGGGAAGGATCAAGACTATCCCCAGGAAAAAGAAATGCAGAAAGGCAAAATACTCATCTGAGGAGGCCTTACAAATAGCTGTGAAGAGAAATGAAAGGCAAAGGAGAAAAGGAAAGATATACCCATTTGATTGCAGAGTTCCAAAGAACAGCAAAGAGAGAAAAGAAAACATTTTTGAGTGAACAGTGCAAAGAAATAGAAGAAAACAACAGAATGGGAAAGACTAGAGATCTTTTCAAGGAAATTAGAGATACCAAGGGAATATTTCATGCAAAGATGGGCACAATAAAGGACAGAAATGGTATGGACCTAACAGAAGCAGAAGGTATTAAGAAGAGATAGCAAGAACACACAAAAGAACTATACAAAAAGATCTTCATGACCCAGATAACCAGGATGGTGTGATCATTCACCTAGAGCTAGACATCCTGGAATTTGAAGACAAGTGGGCCTTAGGAAGCATTGCTACAAACAAAGCTATTGGAGGTGATGGAATTCTAGTTGAGCTATTTCAAGTCCTAAAGACGATGCTGTGAAAGTGCTGCACTCCATACGCCAGCAAATTTGAAAAATTCAGCAGTGGCCATGGGACTGGAAAAGGTCAATTTTCGTTCCAATCCCAAAGAAAGCAACTCTAAAGAATGCTCAAATTACCACACAATTGCACTCATCTCACACGCTAGTAAAGTCATGCTCAAAATTCTCCAAGCCAAACTTCAACAGTATGTGAACTGTGAGTTTCCAGATGTTCGAGCTGGCTTTAAAAAAGGCAGAGGAACCAGAGATTAAATTGCCAGCATCCACTGGATCACTGAAAAAGCAAGAGAGTTCCAGAAAAATATATACTTCTGCTTTATTGCCTATGCCAAAGCTTTTGACTGTGTAGATCACAACAAACTGTGGAAAGTTCTTAAAGAGATGGGAATACCAGACCACCTGACCTGCCTCTTGAGAAATCTGTATGCAGGTCAGGAAGCAAGTTAGAACTGGACATGGAAAAACAGACTGGTTCAAATTGGGAAAGGAGTATGTCAAGGCTGTATATTTTCACCCTGCTTATTTAACTTCTATGCAGAGTACATCATGTGAAACACTGGGCTGGATGAAGCACAAGCTGGAACTAAGATTGCCTGGAGAAATATCAATAACCTCAGATATGCAGATGACACCACTCTTATGGCAGAAAGTAAAGAAGAACTAAAGAGCCTCTTGATGAAAGTGAAAGAGGAGAATTAAAAAATTGGCTTAAAACTCAACATTCAGAAAACTAAGATCATGGCAATCAGCCCTATCACTTTATGGCAAATAGATGGGGAAACAGTAGAAACAGTGGCAGACTTTATTTTGGGGGGCTCCAAAATCACTTCAGATGGTAACTGCAGCGATGAAATTAAAAGATACTTGCTCCTTGGAAGAAAAGCTATGACCAGTCTAGACAGCATATTAAAAAGCAGAGATATTACTTTCCCAGTAAATGTTCATCTAGTCAAAGCTATGGTTTTTCCAGCAGTCATGTATGGATGTGAGAGCTGGACTGTAAAAAAAAAAGCTGAGCGCTGAAGAATTGGCGATTTTGAACTGGGTGTAGTAGGAGACTCTTGAGAGTCCCTTGGACTACAAGGAGATCCAACAAGTCCATCCTAAAGGAAATCAGTCCTGAATATTCATTGGAAGGACTGATGCTGAAGCTGAAACTCCAACACTTTGGCCACCTGATGCAAAGAACTGACTCATTGGAAAAGACCACGATGCTGGGAAAGTTTGAAGGAGGGAGGAGGAGAGGACAGAAGATGAGATGGTTGGATGGCATCACTGACTCAGTGGACATGAGTTTGAGTAATCTCCAGAAGTTGGTGATGGACAGGGAGGCCTGGTGTGCTGCAGTCCACGGGGTCACAAAGAGTCAGACATGTCTGAGCGACTGAACTGAACTGATAGTTAATTTATAATATTGTGCTAATTTCAGGTGTGTAGCATAGTGACTCTATTTTTGCAGATTATATTTCAATATAGATTGTTAAAAATATTATAATCTCTTCATGTTTGCTCTTTATTTAATTTAAATATTTTTATTTAAATTCTATAGTACTTTTCAATTTCCAAGTTTCACAGACATGTTTTCATATAATCCCATAATAATGTTGTTTTTCTCTCTACCCCTATATTGCCCCTGCCCCTCAGCTCTCTTCACTGGTAACCACTAGTTTGTTCTCTATGTCTGTGAGCTGCTTATTTTTGTTTTATTCACTGGTTTGTTGTATTATTTTAATATATTCTGCATACGAGTGATAGCATACAAATACCATACAGATATTTGTCTTTCACTGTCTGACTTACTCCACTTAGCATAATGCCCTAGAATCCATCCATGTTGCTGCAAATGGCAACATTTCATTCTTTGTTAAGGCTGAGAAGTATTGCATGTATATATATCACATATTTTTTACCTATTCATCTGTTGATGGACTCTTAGGTTGCTTTTGTATCTTGGCAATTATAAATAATGCTGCTATAAACATTGAGGAGCCTGTATCATTTCAAATTAGTGTTTATATATATATAAACCTAGGAGAGGAATTGCTGAATCATATGGTTGCTTTGTTTTTAGTTTTTTGAGAAACCTCCATACTGTTTTCCACAGTGGCTGCAGCAATTTACATTCCCCCCAAGAGTGTATGAGTGTTGCCTTTCTCCACTTCTTTGCCAACACTTGGTATTTGTGTTCTTCTTGGTGACAGCCAGACTGACAGGTGTGAGATGATATCTCATTGTGGTTTTGGTTTGTATTTCCCTAAAGATTAATGATGTTGAATATTTTATCATGTGCCTGTTGGCCATCTGAATTTTCTCTTTGGAAAAATTTCTGTTCAATTCTTCTCTCCATTTTTAAATTGCATTTGTGTGTGTGTGTGTGTGTGTTAAGTTGCAAAAGTTGTTTATATGTTGGCTATTAACCATTTTTAAAAAAAAAAACAAATGAAAACAGAAGATCAAGGACCACAGACAACATGGGTAAAGAAAATCTTTCAAAGGGAAGCCCTTACAATGTGAAATCCAAAATGAATATTTGGTGATTCATGGTGATTCAAGGGCTTCATGGTGGAGCCAAGGCTGGACATGGTGACATCGTTGAATTTATGTTGCTTTCTTAAAACTAATGGGCACATAGAAGGAAGGCTCTTTTCTCAATACTTAATAACTGATGTAATTTTTTTTATTTAATGAGCACTCACCTTGTGTTAGATATTATGTCAAACTAAGTCTTCTGCAGGTCATATATATTTTAACCCTCACATTAACTATAAAAAAAAAAAAAAGCTACCATTGTCCTCATTTCACAAAGGAAGAAACTAAGTACGAGATTAGTTGACTAACATGTCTAATACCATTCAGCCAATAAGAAGCAGAACTGGGGTTTAAAATCAGGTATCTGAGGCAAGAGCCTGTTCTGAACACTAAGCTTAATGACTTAATGAGTCCTGAGATGTTCATCCAAGATGAGTTGGTTGCTACTTATAGCACCACTGACGAGCACAAGGCTATGACTTCCAAGTCTTCTTTGTTCAATGGTAGGGTCCCTCCTTCCTCAAACTGAGGCACAATGGGAGCCATATCAGCGGAGAGGTGATAAACAGGGAGCAGGGGCACAGAAAGTGCCCTTTATTTGGGAATGGAGATTAGTAAAATTAGAGTCCAAGCAACTCTTTTAAAGCAAAGGTCATCATACAAGCCCATATGCCTTGGATAGTACTGACCATATGATAGGGTATCAATAAGCATCTACAGATTAGTCAGGAATGCCTAATGCTGGCATTTTGAAAGCAGCGCATTAGCAGCAGCATCTTTTAGGATTTGAAATAGCTCAGCTGGAATTCCATCACCTCCAATAGCTTTGATCGTAGTGATGTTTCCTAAGACCCACTTGACTTTGTACTTCAGGATGTCTGGATCTAGATGAGTGATCACACCATTGTGGTTATCTGGGTCATTAAGATCTTTTTTTTTTTTTTTTTTTTTAATAATTCTTCTGTGTCTTCTTGCCACCTCTTCTTAGTATCTTCTGCTTCTGTTAGGTCCATGCTGTTTCTGGCCTTTAATGCGCCCATCTTTGCATGAAATGTTCCCTTGGTATCTCTAATTTTCTTGAAGAGAACTCTAGTCTTTCCCATTCTGTTGTTTTCCTGTATTTCTTTGCATTGATCCCTGAGGAAGGCTTTCTTATCTCTCCTTGCTCTTCTTTGGAACTCTCCATTCAGATGGACATATCTTCCCTTTTCTCCTTTGCCTTTCACTTCTCTTCTTTTCACAGCTATTTGTAAGACCTCCTCAGACAACCAGTTTGCTTTTTTGCCTTTCTTTCTCAAGAGGATGGTTTTGATCACCGCCTGCTGTATAATGTTATGAACCTCTGTCCATGGTTCTTTAGCCAATCTATCTATCAAATCTAATCCCTTGAATCTATTTGTCACTTCCACTATGGCTCAGCTGGTAAAGAAACTGCTCCACAATACAGAGAACCTGGGTTTGATCCCTGGGTTGGAAAGTTCCCCTGGAGAAGGGAAAGGCTATCCACTCCAGCATTCTGGCCTGGAGAATTCCATGAATTGTATATTCCATGGGGGGTGCAAAGAGTTGGACACAACCGAGGGACTTTTGCTTTCATTTTTCCACTGTATAATTGTAAGGGATTTGATTTATGCCATACCTGAATGGTTTAGTGGTTTTCCCTACTTTCTTCAATTTAAGTTTGAATTTGACAATAAAGAGTTCATGATCCGAGCCACAGTCAGCTCTGTGTCTTCTTTTTGCTGACTGTGTGAAGCTTCTCCTTCTTTGACTACAAAGAATATAATCAATCTGATTTTGGTATTGACCATCTGGTGATGTCCATGTGTAGAGTTATCACCTGTGTTGTTGGAAGAGGGTGTTTGCTATGACCAGTATTATCTTTGGGCAAAACTCTGTTAGCCTTTGTCCTGCTTCATTTTGTATTCCAAGGCCAAACTTGCTCGTTACTCCAGATATCTTGATTTCCTACTTTTGCATTCCAGTCCCCTATGATGAAAAGTTGAGAGAGCTGCATAAAAGGTTAGATAATTCCATAAAAGTTTAGATCACTGCATACCTAGATGTTCAAGAATCTGCAGAGCTATGTATGATCTTTGTGTTAAGAATTCCTGTTCAAAATTTAGGAAGATTAAGGAGATTGAAAGGAGAGATGGATATTAGCAGGTCATCAAGAAGCAGAATCTTTTCCCTTCCCCTACACACACACAGTTTAAGTCAGACTGTCCTAAAACAAGGTAGAGTCCTTGTGAGATTCCAAAGACTCAAGTTAACGAAAAGACTGCAGAAGCAATGAAGAGTTATAAGTAATTTTAATAAAGAAGACGCAGAAACTCAGATTTTGCATGAGAGAGCTCTAAATTTGGGAGGTCAGCTCAGTGCCAAGGCTGCATTTTTAGCATTAGGACCTGGAAGACTCAGGACTGGCGGTTCTTGAAGGATCTAAATTGGTGCTGCTACTCCTTGGGTTCATAGTTTAAGAGACTGTAGGCTCCAAGCACAGAAGGATCCTTGGGTTGGAGTTACAGATGCCAGATGTGTCATAAGTCCCCACTGCAATGTTCATGCCCTGTTATCACCCTTCCCTAAAATTCTGTGCTTAGTAAGGATCCAAAGAACATATTCTTTTCTGAACATCATAGGGGAGAAGAATGGCCAATATTTGCCTTCACGCTTCCAGACTTGGGAAAGCCCAGGCCTCACCTCAGGTGATTCAAGTTCTCAGAACTTGCTGGCTTATTTTTCTGGTTTATGAAGGAGATTTTTTAAAAATTATGACACAGTTCTTCCCTTTAGATTAACAGTAAATCAAAAGCTGTTTTTTTTCTTCCAGTTTTCTTGAGATATAGTTGACATACAGCATGGTATAAGTTTATGGTGTACAATGCAATTATTTTACATACACACATTATGAAATGATTATCATAGTAAGTTTAGTGAACATCCATAAATTCATATACATACAAAATCAAAGAAACAGGAAAAAAAATTTTTCCCTGCTGATGAGAGCTCTTAGGATTTGCTCTCTTCACAACTTTCATATATGACATACAGTAGTATTAATTATACTTTTCATGCTATACATTGCATCCCTAATACTTATTTATCTTATAAGCAGAACTTTGTACCTTTTGTCTGCCTTCATTCAATTCTTCCTCTCCCCATCTTCCATCTCTGGGGTCCACTATCTGATCTCTTTTTCGTATTAATTTTTTGAAGTATAATTGAACTACAACATGCTCGGTTTATTCAGTCATATCTGACTCTTTGTGATACCATAGACTGTAGCCTGCCAGGCTTCTCTGTCCTTGGGATTCTCCAAGCAAAAATGCTGGAGTGGGTAGCCATGCCCTCTCCCAGGGGATCTTACCAACCCATGGATCGAACCCTTGCATCTCCTGCACTGAGAGGTGGGTTCTTTAACATTAACACCACCTGGGTTCTATGCATTTCAAAATGACTATCACAATGTCTGGTTAGCATCTGTCATCATACCAAAAGGTATTTTTGAAGCAAAACGATCTAAGATACAGCATAAGGTGGAAATGTGATGTGTTTGTAGAAAAAGAAGATGCCTGACCTCACAAGGATATAGGACTCCAGGGTGAGAAGTACTGTCCATCCCGTATTTACAAGTTGTGCATCCACAGAAACAGAGGGGTGACTGAACTGCACCACTTTATACAAGAGACCTGAGCTCCCACAGATTTCAGGGTCCACAGAGGGCCCTGGAATCAATCCCCTTGTGGATAGCATGGGACAGCTGTAATAAATAATCTACAAAGATGTTGTACTTGTAAATACAAGGGAGATACCTGAACACCATATAGAGAACTACAACTTACAGGGCTGGAAATAGGGTGCCACTGAAGGTTTAGGGAATGATGTAGTGACATAAAACAAGATGTTAAAAGCAAGAGGCAGATTTGATTGACAGAAGATGAAACTGGAATTAAGGAATCAATCTGAAGCATATGTGCATGAGAAGATGAGGATCTGCATCATGGAAATGGAAATTAAGAGATAAAACTCAGGAGAAAAGGGGCCTTCATGATAAGCCTGATTGTGTATAAACCAAGAAGCTCATTATGAGACTTCAAACACACTGACCAGTTAGAAGAGTGGACTCAATATAAAAGCCGGATTTGAAAGAGGGCATTGGGAAGAGCATGACAGATTCAGTTTGAGACATTTTGAGTTTGAAGCTTACTATATTATTCACTTCTTTGTTATAAGCCTCATGATTATTTCCTTGACTACTTAGTGATGGCTTCCCTGGGGCACAGTCTTAAGTTGTGGAGGAGGAAAGAGATCTCTTTCATGTACCATAAATAAAGTTGTAATTCCACACAAAACAAAACAAAATTTTGAGAAATTTTTCTGAATATTCAGTCTCTCTCAGGGTATAATTGAGTTGATCATATGTGTGAAATGAATCTCCTGCCATATCAATAAACAAGAAATGTCACAGCCACCAGTGATTTTTGGCCTCCAAATGTGAATGAAAGTGAAAGAAAGTGAAAGTCACTCAGCCGTGTCTGAATCTTTGTGATCCCCTTGGAATTCGCCAGGCCAGAATCCTGGAGTGGGTAGCCTTTCCTTTCGCTATGGGATCTTCCCAACCCAGGGGTCAAACCCCGGTCTCCCACACTGCAGGCAGATTCTTTAGCAGCTGAGCCACAAGGGAAGCCCAAGTGTGATTGAGGGCTTCCAAAGCTTCAAAATGATCCAGCGGATGCTGCCACCACCCCACCACTCCTCCCCCGGTGATGTCTGAGAAGCTGGGGGAATGCAAGC
Organism: Capra hircus; assembly: GCF_001704415.2. Lineage (NCBI taxonomy): Eukaryota > Metazoa > Chordata > Mammalia > Artiodactyla > Bovidae > Capra > Capra hircus. The sequence goes on from NC_030827.1 coordinate 38,800,659, forward strand.
AGCGATGCGAACCAAGAAATAGGATTGGCCCCAGACTGCTGAGATGCATGAAAGGAAAAATTCAGTGAGCCCAAAGGCTAACACCTTCCCATACTTAGGATGCTAAATTCCTTAACTTGATACCTGATCTTTGATGTTCAGACTGTCTGCTCCCTCTGCTGCAAACTCGTATGTGACCTGACTTCCCCTTGTACCTCCCTGGAGCAGTTTTCCCAGAGCTACTGAGATGCTGAGTCCTAAATATCCCCACAAAATAAAATAACTCTCTACTTTCAGGTTGTGATAATGAACCTTTGAAGTTTTTTCTACAAGTCAATGTGCAGCTCACACACATAAATTTCAGCAAACTCAATTTAATGAATATTTATTGAGCACACACATAGACTGAGTACATACATACATAAAATAGGATTATTTTTGTTTGTTGCACAGCAATTCTTTTGAACACAAAGAAAATCAGTTTTTCCATTTGTAGTTGAATCATCTTCTAATTTTGTTTTAGTGATGATCATTCATTGAAATGTCTTTATTCTTAGTGAAAAGACAACCCTAAACTCGGACTTAATCTGAACCTGTGGTGTGAATTAGTGAGATTTGTCTGAATAGTCTATTTATTCTTATTTTAAAAAATAAAACGGGTAAAATGCAAAACAGGATTCACATTTAAACCAGACTTTTTAATAGTGAGCTGAGAGACATCCATGTGCAGGATTATTCTAAAGCCTTCTCTCTTAGGACAACTGCATAGAGAGTTTACAAGTGAATCATTACATATGGGTTGCTGGACCAATAAAGCCAGGTATTTAGCTACATGGTGGGCATCAGGCATTTCTATTATTTTCTCACATTTACATCTGCCTTGACTTCCTTAAACAGCTTTAGTTTTTGTCATGGAGGTAGACACTATTCATTACACCAGTCTCACCTCCCTTCGTGTGTGCTCTGCTCACTCTTAAAGGCCATATGGGGTCACTCTAGGACAGCTGGAGGAACCAGCAGCTCCATGCTCCTTACATTTATTCCTGATACTTCGGTACATAAGTCTAAACTGGGAAACATAGTTCCTACCTTCTGAATCCTTTTCTCTTGAGAAGTCTTTGAGAAGAGTCTTGGTGAGTGAATTTGTATTCTTTACGCTTTATTACATACCCTCTTCACATTCAGTTCAGTTCAGTTCATCCACTCATTCGTGTCTGACTCTTTGTGACACCATGAACTGCAACACTCCAGGCCTCTCTGTCCATCGTCAACTCCCAGAGTTTGCTCAAACTCATATCCATTGAGTTGGTGATGCCATCCAACCATCTCATCCTCTATCGTCCCCTTCTCCTCCCACCTTCAACCTTTCCTAGCATCAGGGTCTTTTCCAATGAGTCAGTTCTTCGCATCAGTTGGCCAAAGTATTGGAGTATCAGTTTCAGCATCAGTCCTTCCAATGAATATTCAGGACTGATTTCTTTCAGGATTAACTGGTTGGATCTCCTTGCAGTCCAAGGGACTTTCTAGTGTCTTCTCCAAAGCAGGTCTCTAAAGGCCTCTACTAAATGAGAGTGTAGCCTAATGACAGTTTTCTCTTCTTAGGCTAAACATTTTAAACTTCATGGAAGAAAATTACATATATTTTTAATTGAAGTTCCACACTAATTCAAAATAAAATTTTCCAAATTGACAGCAATTAATGAAGTTTGTTCTTCTCGAAAGGATACGGTATTTAATATCCTCTTATACTGGAAAGGTTATTTTAAAAATAAAACATAACTAAGCACATAATCAAAAGCATCATAGAAGTAGTGAGCCAGAAGCAAAATAAATTATTGACACTATTTAACAGAGAGAAGTAAATAATAATGTTGTTTAGTTCTGTGATTTTACAGTTGTTTGAGATAAGCATTCAAGAATTAAAAATTAGAAAAATTGTCATTTGATAAATTCTGTATGTATATAAACAGTATTTCAGTTGCTTGTGAATTGCCAGTGGATTAAGATGAAAAATGAAAAGGACAAAAGTCACTGGGAAAAAATTTAACAGATCAAGGATAGGATAGAACAAGAAAAATGGAATGAGGAGACACAGCACTAAGAAAGAAAAGAAAGAAAGAAGACATGTACAGAGAGAATTCAAGAGAAGTTGGACAAGAAGAACATGGTTGAGCACTTTCTTAGATGTTTCTAAACTTTCATCTTTCCCCTGCTCTTCACCTGAGTCATGGGTTTGGAAAATGTTTACTGTTTACTTTCTGTGGTTTGAAATTGGCAACATCACCACTGTTCTTAGTTCTCATTGGAAGGACTGATGCTAAAGCTGAAACTCCAATACTTTGGCCACCTCATGTGAAGAGTTGACTCATTGGAAAAGACTCTGATGCTGGGAGGGATTGGGGGCAGGAGGAGAAGGGGATAACCGAGGATGAGATGGCTGGATGGCATCACGGACTCGATGGACATGAGTTTGAGTGAACTCCGGGAGCTGGTGATGGACAGGGAGGCCTGGCGTGCTTGATTCATGGGGTCGCAAAGAGTTGGACATGACTGAGCGACTGACTTGAACTGAACTGACTGAACTTCTCTTTAGCCTTAACCCTTCGGATGTTCTGTTCTCAATGAGACACTATTAGGTTTGGAAAATTATTTGATGCATCCAAATTCAATGGGAGAATATTATCCCTTGAATTCAATTTTAGGTCAATCTACTAAATATCGAGTCCAAGACAGACATATTCAGTAGGTTTATTTCCCGCCTCTGTCTTAGTTAGGACTTCCCTGGTGGCCCAGACGGTAAAGTGTCTGTCTACAATGTGAAAGACCTGGGTTCGATCCCTGGGTTGGGAAGATTCCCTGGAGAAGGAAATGGCAACCCACCCCAGTACTTCTTGCCTTGAAAATCCCATGGACGGAGGAACTTAGTGCAGGCTACTATCCATGGGGTCACAAAGAGTCGGGCATAACTGAGCAACTTCACTTTCTTTCTCTCTTTCTGCCTTAGTTAAGAAAACTGTAATAGAGAACACAGTTGTTGATATATTGGCATGGTAGTGCAGTGTGTGTACACACAATCGTACCCACACAGACACACACTAAAGATGCTTTTCTTTTGGCAAACCTGGTAGCATGGCTGATGCCAAGTTAGCCTCATCCTTTTATAGCTCAGGATGTGTTCCCATACTCCATGCCAGGTTAAATTTTTGGAGTGATCCCAAGAAATTATAAAGCACAAACACAAAGAAAACAATCTTTTATATTTAGAGACTTTGTTCATATAGAGAGACAAGATTAAGATTTTCTGTCTGAGAAGATGCATTCAAATAAATCTTTGTGGTTCTAGAAATATTAATACTACAAACTGCTGATATATACTAACGCCTATCATGTGTGAGGTTATGTGCTTGGTAGATCACAAATCAAATTTTCTGTGAATAAAGAGTACAAGTATTTGCAAACTTGAAGTATATTTTTTTAAAATAGCTATTGTTTGTAATATGCATTACAAACCTTCAACATTGCAGGTTCTATGAAAAGAGGCAGTGGAGTAAGATAGAATTGGAGAAGACAATGGCATCCCACTCCAGTACTCTTGCCTGGAAAATCCCACTGATGGAGGAGCCTGGTAGGCTGCAGTCCATGGGGTTGCAAAGAGTTGGACACGACTGAGCGACTTCACTTTCACTTTTCACTTTCATGCATTGGAGAAGGAAATGGCAACCCACTCCAGTGTTCTTGCCTGGAGAATCCCAGGGGCGGCGAAGCCTGGTGGGCGGCCATCTATGGGGTTGCACAGAGTTGGACACGACTGAAGTGACTTAGCAGTAAGATAGAATGACATGGTTTTCTGTTGCTGCAAAAAATTTAGTGGCCTAAAAAACTGTTTTATAAGGGAAATCATTTTGTGGGTGGATTTCAGAAAGAGCTTGACTGTACATTTCTTGCTTGGCATCTGTAGGCTTGAAGAGTGTCCCCTCAAAGTCATATCCACTAAAGATATTATCATCGAAGGATATTCAGTTCAGTTCAGTCGCTCAGTCGTGTCTGACTCTTTGCGACCCCATGAATTGCAGCACGCCAGGCCTCCCTGTCCATCACCAGGTCCCGGAGTTCAGTCAGACTCATGTCCATCAAGTCAGTGATGCCATCCAGCTATCTCATCTTCTGTCGTCCCCTTCTCCTCTTGCCCCCAATCCCTCCCAGCATCAAAGTCTTTTCCAATGAGTCAACTCTTTGCATGAGGTGGCCAAAGTACTGGAGTTTCAGCTTTAGCATCATTCCTTCCAAAGAAATCCCAGGGCTGATCTCCTTCAGAATGGATTGGTTGGATCTCCTTGCAGTCCAAGGGACTCTCAAGAGTCTTCTCCAACACCACAGTTCAAAAGCATCAATTAGCAAGGATATTATTTGAAATAGCATATGCACAGATGTCTGGAGAAGGAAATGGCAACCCACTCCAGTGTTCTTGCCTGAAGAATCCCATGGACAGAGGAACCTGGAGGGCTACAGTCCATGGGGTCACAAAGAGTTGGACATGACTGAGTAACTAACACACTATTCACAGATGTAATCATTTAAAGATCTCAAGATGAAATCATCCTGGATTGAGCATGGGCCCTAAATCCAATGACAGCTTTGTAAGGAAAGAGTGGACCTAGAGAGACATACATGGATAGAGAAAGATAATATGAAGGCAAAGGTGGGCAGAGTTTGGACTTACGCTGCCACAAGCTTAAGAATACACTGAAAGTTAAAAGAGGAGTTGGCGGGGTAGGGCGGTGAGTAGAGATTCTTCTCTAGAGACTTCCAAAAATGCATGGCCCCTCTGACACCTTGATTTCCAATCCTTAACCTCAAGAATTATAAAAGAACACATTTCTGTTGTTTTAAACCACCTAGTTTGTGTCACTCTGTAACAGCAGCCCTAAGAAGTGAACAGTCTCCCCTGTGACTGTAATCAGATATCAGCTAGTACTGCAAACATCTGCAGGCTCAACTAGGCTAGAAGTCATTGAGGATGAGTCAGTGGGATCACTGGCAAGTTGGTGCTGGCTGTCGGCTGTGAGTTCAACCAAGACTGTCAGCTGCAGCTGCAATTAGTCTATATGTAAGCCTCTCCATGGGGCCACTTGGACTTCCTCAAAGAATGGTAGCTGGCTTCCAAGAGGGAATGTCTTAAGAAGAAATTTCCTTAGAGTAAGGTTTCTCAAAGACAAAAGCAGAAGCTGCAATTTTATGATCAAACCTCAGATTCCAGAATCCAACTTCCACTACATTCTATTCATCAAGAAAGTCACTAAGAGTAGTCCAAACTAAAGGAAGGGAAATTAGATTCCACCTCTTGAAGGAGTTAAAAAGATTTTGTGGTTGTCTTTTATCAGTTCCATAAACCTAGGTTCAAATCACAAATCTACCATTTTCTACCTGAGAGCATGTTTCCAAACCTCTCAGCCTATTTTCCCTTTCACAAAAGAGAGATGATGTCATTGATAGAGGTTATTATAATAATTAAACTAAATTAAATAATGTTTCAGTCCTAGAAAATTACATGATGTTCATGGGTACACATATAAATAATGGCAATACATATAAATGGGAAATATAGGGATAGCTATCAAGACATTAGCTAGATGAAACAGAATGTTAGTTTCAGAAGTGACATTTTGGGAATCCTCTATTTGTGTGTCTGTTGCAGTTTCTATGTTTAGAATTCAAATGAGGATTATACTTAGCTTTACGACAAGATGAACTCTGGGAGGGAGATGTGGCAGAGGTTTACATTTTAGCTCTAAAATGCCTGTGGAGCATCCCAATACCACTCTGAAAATTCAGCAGCCAATGCCCACTGGTTATTCCCATTACAAGGCAAAAGGATTGGCAAAATCTTAGATTCCTGTGGCCTTTAGCTAAGGTTCAATTTTATGTTTATGGAGCATTTTGCCACCTCTGATGCTCTTCGTCTGATCCTGATTGTTGTAATGAATTCCAACTACATTTCTATATTGTCTTGCACAATTCAAGCTTTCCTTCCAACTCAATGACCTTTATCAAGAAGAAAGGAAGCTTTGTTTCTAAATATCTGGGCAAATAAGCGTTAAGAGTGTGACAGGACTTCAGAAACCTTGAGTTCCTATGCTCCATTCCTCTCCTTCACCTGCTCCACTTCAAACGTCTCCTTATTCCTTGGGTTCAAGTTAGTGGTAAATACTTGGGTAATGGACTTACACTAGCAATTCTCCATCCTCTCTCACCATAAACTGCAAGCATCAGTCAATTTGGACTTGTATAGTTGGCAAATATCTTTTTCCTTACGCAGTTCTTCATAGAAGTGTGGTCAAGTAGAAACTTGAGTTTTTACAGTCATGATGTTGTCCAAGGATCCTGCAGGAGTTTGAGTTTTGTTTGTTGTCACACAATTCAAGTTTATCCAACATGGAGGCCACTAGTTCTTAAAATCCCAGATTCTGAAGACAGACCATCTGCATTTGTAACTCTAGTTCTGCCATTGACCAATTCCATGTTTTTAATGCAGATGACCAAAACTTTTTTTGCCCCAATTTCTGCATCTGTAAGAAAGGGATAATACAAATACCTATATATAGTTATGAGAATAAAGTGGTTAACATATAAAAAGTATTTTAAAGGGTATCTGGCACCTAGTAAGTGCTCAATAAATATCTGTTTTTATGCAAGATGATGTTCGGGATTTACAGATGAATATTCTTAATAACCATGCACTTATTTCAGTTCATGCCTGAAAAAATGTAACTCACATATCAAACCTGTAATTTCAGATTGTATTTCTTGGGCTAAATGAAAGTCATGAGCCTACTGGAAGCATAGACTATGCAAATTAGCCTAGGTGATATATTGGTAAGGAAAAAGTCATGATGTGGGCAGGTTAATGACTAAAACTTGGGAAACATTCCACTAACTAGAAAAAATTTTTTCTAACTAGAAAAAATGAGGAACTAACCCAGTAAATGAACCCACTCTTTCTTCATCTATCTGTAAATCAGTCATAGGGTATGCCCTTAAGTTAGACCCAAGGCATTTGTTCATGTTTGCTAATGAGTCTCTGCAACCAGCCTGTGTACGGATTTCCTGCCCCAATTTTTAGCAGTGAGACAGTTCCCCTGAGTTAGGATATGGTTGTTCTCAAAACTAGACGTACGTGAACTCTGCTGCTGCTGCTAAGTCACTTCAGTTGTGTCTGACTCTGTGCAACCCCACAGACGGCAGCCCACCAGGCTCCCCATCCTTGGGATTTTCTAGGCAAGAATACTGGAGTGGGTTGCCATTTCCTTCTCCAATGCATGAAAGTGAAGAGTGAAAGTGAAGTTGCTCAGCCGTGTCCGACTCTCAGCGACCCCACGGACTGCAGCCCACCAGGCTCCTCCGTCCATGGGACTCTCCAGGCAAGAGCGCTGGAGTGGGGGCCTCTGCCTTCTCCAAATGGCTGCTATTTTGCTGTCAGCCACGTTCAAGTAACATGATAACAGGAGCCAGGAGCCAGCCAACTTGGTTTCTGAGTCTCATTCTTGACTTTTTTCAGGGGTCTAACCTCAGGCAAATGACATACTCTTTCTGGCTTTGTGTTTCCCTTATCTATAAAACAGAGACGGTAGGTAGCAACAGCTCTGGTTCCTTACAGTGATGTTATATGAAGCAAGTAGCATATGGTGTATGAAACTTGTCTGCATCCACTGGGTGGAAATAAGTATACAGATGTAAATACTGAGCTCATGATCAGGCTGTGAAAAATTGTTGTTAATAGTACTTTCAGGAGAAAATAGACATCACTCAAGATCCTTACGAGGGAGCATAGCTTAGTGGTCTGGCACATAGACACTAAAGCCAAACTATAGGGTTCCAATCCAAGCTATGCCTCTAATGGCTAGTGTGAGCTGTGTGTCTCAAGGTCCTTATTTGTAAAATAGGGATAATAACGCTCAATTCAAGAAGATTTTACGAATGATGTGTTAACACATGTACAGTGCTTGGGGGAATGACTTACTCACAGTGTATGTTCGCTAAGTTAACTATTAATGTCAAATTACTATCTCTAGACACTGCTAGTGAGAATTCTGAGCATTTATTAGGGTTATTTTTGTTGACACATGCAGTCTAGTTTCCTTTTTGCTATGCACTTTCCATTAAAATACAGGCTTTAAATGAATTGACTAGAAAGATTTTAGAGGATGCATTATGAGTTCTTTCTTTTACTTACAACATGTGATTTATCCCTTTAAGTATTGTTTTTCAATGTTTGACTTAATTTTATGACGTCTGGTGGTTAAATTTTCCCCTAAGCCAGTGGAATTAGAGAATAGTGATCAAGCCATGGAGTCTGGAATTGGGCTGCTTGGATCTGAATCCCAGTTCTATATTTCCTAAGTGTTTTGACTACCTTGGACAAATTAGTTAAGCTCTGAAAACATCAGTAACCTCAGGCATAAATTGAAAGTAATTTGTGCTTATTTCATGGGATTATTGAGGGGGTTATTGAAGAAGTGAGCTGTTGTGTAAACGGTTACTGTTACTACCAGGTGAATTTACAATAGAATCTGTAGCACTATGTTTCAAGTGGCTCACAGGGCAGAATTAGATACATGTTTAAGGTTGGAGATAGAAATTTATATTTAAGCAATGACACTCTGACCAGGTTTCTAATTCTCCAGGAAGGAGGTAACTTGCATAAACACGGCCTGCTTTCCTCTTTTCCTGCTGGAAGACATTCTGACCTCATTACTTCAGTTAAGATGCCAGGCACTCTGCACCATCCTTGCCGTTGCTTGTCAACGGATCATCTCGCTACCTTTTCATCTCCCAATACAGCACCTTGTTCAGGTTGCCGACTTCTGAAGAGACAGATGTTCATCTCAGCAATGTTTCTAGAGTTATCCCTCAACGTATGCAAAACAATTGACAGCTGTGGTAACTGAGTCTGGTTTGTTAAAACTGGATACTGAGAGCTATTTAATAGGTAGATACCCAAGCCTAACACGATTGGGCATTACTACTGGGTTATAAAAGCCCCTGGGACTTTCTGCCATATGAAGTTTGCCATCGGCCTTCCAGTTCAGACTTCATTCAAATCAATGATTTTAACCAAAAGACACAGTCATGTATCCACAACTCTGGTTTCAAGAGCAGTGCAGACATTTCAAAGCCTTGATCTGAGAAGATGGTTGAGATAAATATATATGTATTATGTTTCAAAATACATATGTAGTATACTATATATATATATATATATACATATTTAAAGCTGAATATTTTACTTCTTCTTTCTTACTACATCCTGAGGTGTCTATGCTACAGCAGACCTTTAGAGTTTCTTCACAACCTTCTATAATATAACATTTCTAAAAGGCATATATTTGTGCACATGATTTATTATAAAACAATTTAAGTCAAACCTAAAATACCATTTTAACATATGTCTGATAAGTTATTTGAACTCTGTAACAGATTCTAAGCTAACCTAGTATTTGGCTCCATGCCCTAAAATTAGGATTTAATCCTCCTAGGGACTTCTCTACTCAGTGGGCTGGAGAGATTTTACAGAACACACTGACACTGGTGGAAAGTCATAAAACTAATTAATGGCAAGTGTTTCAAAATCTTCCCCTTTCAACATAAATCATGAATTTGTTCCTCACTTGTGTAATACAAGATGCACTCAAAGAAAAAACTCAGAAGGACAAATTTCTGTAAGGGAGGATGAGAAGGAAATGTGGTTAATAGAATAGTTTCAACAAGAAAGACTAGTCACAATGACAAGCTCTTTACTTAAATTTCCTTTTTTTTTAGTTTATTTACTTATTTTTTTTGTATTTTACAATATTGTATTGGTTTTGCCATACTTCAGCATGAATCCGCCACGAGTGTACATGTGTTCCCAGTCCTGAACCCCTCTCCCACCTCCCTCCCCATACCATCCCTCTGGGTCATCCCAGTGCACCAGCCCCAAGCATCCTGTATCCTGCATCAAACCTAGACTGGCTTATTAAATTATCACATAATATGAAGTACATGTTCATCAAGACTCTAAAATACATAAAATTATGAATCTTCAAAGAATGTTACATGAATCTTTAGTCCCTCTTCACAAAAATAAAATTAAATAAAAATAGTTGACAACTGGGGCTGCTAAGGAAATAGTTCTGGAATAGTCAGTATATTCTTGCCCATTCTGGGCATCTGAATCCTAATTCCCTTGAGGCTGACTAGGTCACACAATCCAAGTATCTCTTTTTCCCCATGACGACTCTATCCTGATTAATAATAGGATACCAAATGGAGAAGGAAATGGCAACCCACTCCAGTGTTCCTGCCTGGAGAATCCCAGGGACGGGGGAGCCTGGTGGGCTGCCGTCTATGGGGTCGCACAGAGTCGGACATGACTGAAGTGACTTAGCAGCAGCAATGATTAGGATGAAATCAAGAAGGGCAAAGTACTTGAGAGTTTTGTTATCACCAATGTGGCAGCTTTTAAAAGACTTTAAATTATCAATAAGTTACCAAGTCCATAAACTCAGGTGGCTCAGGTGATAAAGAATCTGCCTGAAATACAGGAGACCTGGGTTCGATCCCTGGGTCTGGAAGATCCCCTGGAGAAGGGAAAGGCTACCTACTCCAGTATTCTTGCTTGGAGAATTCCATGGCCAGAAGAGCCTGGCAGGCTGCAGTCCATGAGGTCACAAAGAGTCAGACATAACTGAGTTACTAACACACACACTGAGTCCATGGTGTTTGACTATTAATTGTGAATATTAACCCCTCTCATTACTTTGCCAACAAAGGTACATATAGTCAAAGCTATGGTTTTTCCAGTAGTCATGTATGGATTTGAGAGTTGGACCATGAAGAACGCTGAGTGCTGAGGAATTGATGCTTTTGAACTGTGGTGTTGGAGAAGACTCTTGAAAGTCCCTTGGACTGCAAGGAGATCAAACCAGTTAATCCTAGAGGAGATCAGTCATGAATGTTCATTGGCAGGACTGATGCTAAAGCCGAAGCTCCAATATTTGGCCACCTGATGTGAAAAACTGACTCATTAGAAAAGACCCTGATGCTGGGAAAGATCAAAGACAGAAGGGAACGACAGAGAATGAGATGGTTGGATGGCATCACTGACTCTATAGACATGAGTTTGAGCAAGCTCTGGAAGTTGATGATGGACAGGGAAGCCTGGTATGCTGCAGTCCATGGGGGTCACAAAGAGTCGGGCACTACTGAATGCCTGAACTGAACCCCTCTCAGATAAATCTGTTGATAATATTTTCTCCCAGTCAATAGGCTGTCTTTTCATCTTATTGATTGTTTCCTTCACTATTCAAAATATTTTAAGTTTGATTGGGTTCATTTTGTTTATTTTTGCTTTTCTTTCCCTTGCTTGAAGAGACATATCAAAAAAAAAAAAAGTTAACACCAGTGTCAAAGAGCATACTGGAGTTTACAGCTTCAGATTTAACATTGAGATCTTAAACCTATTTTGAGTTTATTTTTGTATTTGGTAAAAGAAAATGTTCTAGTTTAATATTTCTACTTGTAGCTGTCCAGTTTTCCCAATAGAATTTTTGAAGAGACAATCTTTTCCCTTTGTATATTCTTGTCTGCTTTATTATCAATTAATTGACCACAGGTGTATGGGTTTATTTCTGGACTCTCCATTCTAGTCCATTAATGATGCTAAAGCTGAAACTCCAGTACTTTGGCCACCTCATGTGAAGAGTTGACTCATTGGAAAAGACTTTGATGCTGGGAGGGATTGAGGGCAGGAGGAGAAGGGGATGACCGAGGATGAGATGGCTGGATGGCATCACTGACTCAATGGACACGAGTCTGAGTGAACTCCGGGAGTTGGTGATGGACAGGGAGGCCTGGCGTGCTGGGATTCATGGGGTCACAAAGAGTCGGACACGACTGAGTGACTGAACTGAACTGAAATGAACTGAATCGAATCTATGTGACTGTTTTTGTGCTGGTACCATACTCTTTTGATTACTGTAGCTTTGCAGTATAGTCTGAAGTCAGGACATGTGATACCTCCAGGTTTAATCATCGCTCTTAAGACTGCTTTGGCTATTTGGAATTGTGATTCCATTCAAATTTTAGGATTATTTGTTCTAGTTCTGTGAAAAACACCATGAATATTTTGATAGTGTGTTTATGTGTGCTCAGTCATGTCTGACTCTTTGTGACCCCGTGGACTATAGCCCACCAAACTCCTCTGTCCATGGAATTTTCCAGGCAGAAAATACTGGAGAGGATTGCCATTTCCTTCTCCAAGAGATTTTCTTGACCCAGTGATTGAACTCATGTCTCTTGTGTCTCCTGCATTGGCAAATGGATTCTTTACCACTTGCACCACCTGGGAAGCTCCATATTTTGATAGGATATATATTAAATAAGTAGATTGCTTTGGGCAGTATGGATATATTAACTCTTTTAACTCATGAACATGATGTTTCTTCTCATATGTTTCTATCATCTTCATCAGTGTCACAGTTTTCAAAGTACAGGTCTTTCACCTCCTCGGTTAAATTTATTCCTAAGTATTTTATTGCTTTTCATTCAATTATACATGGGATTGTTTTCTTGATTTCTCTTTCTGATAGTTATGCTTTCTTCTGTATCACCTATTTGCTGTTAATTACTTCTAGTTTATTTTATTTTTTTCATTTCAGTCATTGTATTCCTCAGTTCTGACTTGTCCTTTTTTATATTTTCTATTCTTTGTTGAAGCTTCACTTTGTCTATTCTTTTCTCCAGTTCAGTGAGCATTTTTAATACTATTGCATGAACTCTTCATTACATAAATTATTCATCTGTTTCAGTTGGGGTTTTTCTGGTGTTTTATCTTTTCTTTCATTTGGAACACTCTCCTCTGTCTTCTCATTTTGTTTGATTTTTTTCTGTTTGTCTCTATGCAATTATGTAAAACAGTTACCTGTCCTTGTCTTGAAGGTGTTATCCCTATGTGGATGTATCCTCATACAGTCTACCTGTGTTCAGTGGTTTTGGTGTGAAAGCTGAATCTGAAGTGAGGACAGGCTATATGTTCTCCCAGGGTGCACTGGCAGCTGACACCTTGGTGGGGCATAAGGTTGGAGATGGAGGGGCTCTAGCCAGAGCCAGCTGTGAGCCAGGGCTTCTCCCAGGCTTCATGGCAGTTGACACCCTAAAGGTGGAGGGGCTGGGGCCCAAGGGGCTGGAGTAAGAACCCTGAATGAGTTGGGCTTCTCCTCACCACAATGGTGGTCTCAGCCTTGACTGAGGGTAGGACCAAAGCCTGAGGTGCTGGAACCACAAATCTCAGCTTCTTCTGCTTTTCCCCAGGGCAATGTTGGTCTCTGCCTTGTTTGAGGCCAGAGCCAGGGCCCCAGAGGCTAGAGCCAAAAATCTGAGCTAATTCCACTTCTCCCTGATGCAGCAGTTGCCTTGGTCAGAAGTGGAGCCAAGGTCCAAGAGGCTACATCTGCAAATCTGAGCTAGCTCCACTTATCCCCAGCATGATAATGATCTCCTCCTTGGCTAGGAGTAGCGCCAGACCAGAAGAGGCTGGAGCAGGAGGCTGGCATGGGCTGGGAGAAACACTGAGGTGGTCCTGGCAGGCTGAGCAAGTACCAGGCAGTTTTTAACCTGCTTCCTCTTCTCTGGAACTGGGACTAAGCAAGGCTGTCTGCAAGTTCATAAGGAGCAGAGTCTCAGTTTCCTACGGCTCCCTGGAACTCTGCTGGTCTTCAAACCAGCCAAAGAATCTTCCCAGTACTAGACCCCAGGGTTGGGATGCCCAGTATGGGGCTGAAACCCCTCATTTCTTAGGGAGGATCCTTGGGCCTATGACAGTCCCTTCATCTTCTGGGTCACATGCCATGGTTGAGGATCCTGAATAGATTGCACCTCCACCCCTCCAACCTGATCCCAGGTTTTTCTGTACAACCTTCATCACAAAAAAGCTGTTCTGATAGTCCTCAGGTGATCTGCAGAGACAGTTGCTTTCTATGTAGTTGTACTTTTGATGTGCTCAAAGATGGGAGGAGAGTTTAGGGTCTTCCTACTTAGCCATCTTTTTCCAACCCCAGCTTTCATGGCTGCATGTATTTTCGATCATTAGAGAGAAGTGGGAGGAAGAAGCTACTTTTTTACTTCCTTTCTCTTTGTCTCACAGGTATTACTTCTGGTGGCTTCATGTCATTGATTCTGCTCTGTTTGTAGGCTTTCACTAGGATTGAATTTTAGTTGTCACTTCACACCTTCTAAAATTACATAGTAACATTTTTTCTTTTATCTACATCTGCTCCCTAACACTCAAATTTGACAGATTTTGAAATTTTTCAAAATGTATTTTAACATATTATGTGATAGGTGTTTGTCTAATAAAAAAAAAGTTTATTTTCTTTTTCTTCTTTTCCTAATAAATGTGCAGATCCCAGATTTTTTGATCGCTTCCATATTTTCCAGTCTTCAGAAGTTGTATACTGGGGCAAAATTTAGTTTAGCCAGGGGCCAGGATAGAAGAACAAAATCCGAAGTTGGACATCCTTGAGATTTTTCATGTTCATCTTATCTGTGAAGTTCATAGGCAGTTCTGAAAAGCAGTTTCAAAGTCTAGAATCTTTGGTTCAAATATTGGATCTAACATTTGCTAGTTCTATAGCCTCTGGCAGATTAGTTAGCCTCTCTGAAACTTGATTATTTTTTTGTAAAATAGGGGTGATGTTTTAGGACTTCGCTCCAGAAATGCTTATAAGAAGTAAGATACGGGATATAAATTCCTGTCCTTAGAATCATTACCTCACTTAATTCTTTTTTTTTTTAACTGTACAATATTGTATTGGTTCTGCCACACATCAACATGAATCCGCCACGGGCATACATGTGTTCCCCATCCTGAACCCCCCTCCCAAATCCCTCCCCATACCATCCCTCCGGGTCATCCCATCCCTATGATACTAATATTGTCTCAGTTCTACAGATGAGACAACTGAATATTGACCATAGTCACAGAGCTAGTATTCATTCATTCAACACATATGGATGAAAAGCCAGTTAGGTGCCCTCAGGGAGCCTTTCATTCTAGTGCAGAGAGATGACAATAAACATATAGCAAACACACAAATGAGAATTTTCAAAGCGATAATTGCACTGAGAAGATAAAACAGGGTAACAAAGAGAGAGTTATGGAATAAGAGAGGTGTGTTTAGAAAGACGCCTGAAGACGTAACATTCCGCTGACACCACAATGATGAAGAAGAGCTGCAGAAAAGCAGAGAAGCAGAGGTAACAGCAAGAGTGAAATCGAGAACATGGGCTATGCATGCATAAATGTGCAACAAGCAGTTGATAGTCTTACTACCTTAAAAGGAGGCTTGCATCTCTGGGCAAAACTCTTGTAACTTTAGCCTTAATCAGAGAATGCATGTGTGTTAGTCTCTCAGTCGTGTCTGACTCTTTGCGACCCCATGGACTACAGCCCACCAGGTTCCTCTGTCCCTGGAATTCTCCAGGCAAGAATACTGGAGTGGGTTGCCATTCCCTTCTCCAGGGGGTCTTCCCAATCCAGGGACAGAACCCGTGTCTCCTGCGTCTCCTGCATTGGCAGGTGGGCTCTTTACCGTCTGAGCCACCAGGACTATATGGCGTTTAGCAGTCTTCTGGGTTTGTAATGTCCCTAGTCACCAACTTAAGTTGAATAACATGTTGTATTCTGTATATTTGTCATTCTGTGATTTCAAGGCTGATGAGAGGTCAGGGTGATCAGAAGGTGAATGTGCCTGTTGTGTTTCTTGCCAGGTGCTAACTTCAAAAGACGTGCCCTCTGCATTAAGCGTCACTGAAGAGGAAAAGAGGAAAACCAGCTTTTGATGAACACAGCAATCCAAATCATTACTTGGCTACTGAGGCACCACAGGAGACAATTGGCTCAGTGCTCTTGAACTGGGGCTGACTGGCCTGTCAACAGAGCAGGAGCAAAGCTACCACATAGATAATGTCTTGAGGAGAGTTGTTTTCTCCCAAAGAGACCATGGTATTGACAGTTTCTGCTGCCACATTTCACACCTTCTTGTGGCTCTGATTGATTACACCATCCCAAGACGTCAAATATTTTGAAAAGTATTAGAACTTGGCAGGAGATTTTGACTGGATTTGTGACCAAACTTATTCTCTAGTAATTTTCTCTGATTAATCTATCATTTGCACATTGTGGTATGTTCCTCTCGGGTAGGAGAGGAATTTTTCACATTTGGGTATACAAAGTGAGGAGAATCAGAAGCTCCAGTAAGACCTCAGATAGACCAATTACTGTAAAATCAGTGATTCAACGTGGCTACAGTACTTACCACAAGGCATAGACCTTTACACCATCCACATAGGTCCCCACATGAAAAGATACACAGTGAGTATGTGCCAGGAGCAACTTCAGAGCCACTGGCCTATAAGAATGTGAAAGTAAGAGAAGAAAATTGTATGCCACCTTAAACAAGGTGTGTTAGTTTCCTAAGGTTGTCATCATAAAGTACCAAAAACGGGGTTACTTGCAATAGACATTTACTGTCTCACAGTCCTGCAGGCTGTGTTGGCAGGACCACGCTCCCTCTAAAGACTCCAGAGGAGAATTCTCCTTTGCCTCTTCTATTTGCTGGCAATGGATGGCTTTCTTTGGTTTACCAGTGCATCACCCCAGTCACATGGCCTTCTTCTCTTGTGTGTCTTTAATTGTCTTCCCTCAGTGCATGTTTGTCTCTGAGTCCAAATGTCCCTCTTTTTGTGGGGGAAGGGGTAAATTGCAAGGTTTGGATTAACATATACATACAATTATGTATTAAATAGGTAGCCAACAAGGACCTACTATATATCACAGGGAAATCTACTAATAACCTAATGAGTTACGAGTAGAACTCTAGTTCATAACCTAAATGAAAAAAGAATGTGAAGAAGAATAGACTACATGTATGTATTTAACTGAATTACTTTGCTGTGCACCTGAAATTAACATAACATTGTAATTAGACATATTCCAATATATAATAAAAATTAAAATTTAAAAAAGTCTCCTTTTTATAGGGACACCAGACATACTGATTAGGACCCATCCTAATGACCTCATGTTAACTTGATGACCTCTATAAAGACCCTATTTCCACATAAAGCCATATTCTGGGGTCCCAGGGGTTAGAATGTCCTCTTCAGATGACATAGTTCAACCCATAACACTAGGTTAGACTACAGGTTGTTGACACTGAAAGATGTAACCTGGGTTACCCAGAGAAGGATAGGATAGGACTGCCAGATTTAGAATAAAAAAGATATTTGGTAAAATGTGAATTGTAGATCAATAATGCATAATTTTTTAGTAAGAGTAGGTCCCAAATATTTTATGAGACACACTTATGTTAAAAATGTATTGGTTGTTTATATGAAACTTAATGACAGATTTTATTTTCTTTGATTCCTAAATCACTGCAGACAGTGATTGGAGCCATGAAATTAAAAGACACTTGTTCTTTGAAAGAAAAGCTCTGACAAACCTAGACAGCATATTAAAGAGCAGAGCATTACTTTGTCAGCAAAGGTCCCATATAGTCAAAGCTATGGGTTTTCCAGTAGTCATGTACGGCTGTGAGAGTTCGACCATAATGAAGAACTGAGTGCTGAAGAATTGATGCTTTCAAATTACGATTCTGGGAAAAGCTCTTGAGAGTCCCTTGGACTGCCAAGAGATTAAGCCAGTCAATCCTAAAGGAAATTAACTCTGAATATTCATTAGAAGGACTGATGCTGAAGTTGAAACTCTAATACTTTGGCCACCAGATGTGAAAAGACCACTCATTGGAAAAGACCCTGATGCTGGGAAAGATTGAAGGCAAAAGGAGAAGAGGAATCAGAAGACGAGATGGTTAGATAGTGTCACCAACTCAATAGACATGAATCTGAGCAAACTCCAGAAGACAGTGAAGGACAGGGAAACCTGGCATGCTGCAGTTCTTGTATCATTTTGTGTCTGAGCAGACACAAAATGCTGACTGAACACAGCATCTTTAACTGGGTGTCCTTTGTTTTATCTGGTAATCCTAAAATAGGCTCTTGTGAGCCCTTCTTCTGATAGCTTCTAGGTTCCTTTCATCTACCCCATCAAGATACAAGAAGAAATGGCTATACATGCAAAGAACCTGCACGAGGAGTTCTGAGCCTTGAGTTCTGAGCACCTAATATACTATACAGGCGTTTTGGGTTGTTTTTTAATTTATTCATTTTTAATTGAAGGATAATTGCTTTACAATATTGTGTTGGTTTCTGCCATACAGCAACATGAATCAGTGATAGATAGGTATACATATGTCCCCTCCCTCTCGAAATTCTCGAACCTCCCTCCCAACCTCCCACTCCATCCCACCCCTCAAGGTTGTCACAGAGCCCTGGTTTGAGTTCTCTTAGACATACAGCAAATTCCCACTGGCTATCAGTTTTACATATAGTAGTATATATGTTCCCATGCTATATATAGGCGTTTGACTTAATCAAAGCACTTAACAACTCTAAGACTCAGTTTCATTATCAGTTAAAAATAGATATAAGAATATCTTTCCTAGTGATCTATTATGGCTGTGTTGCTAAAACAAGATAAATGAAGCTAAGATATTTCCCAAATACATAAGCACTATCATAGTAGAAAGTTGTTGTTTTTATAGCTTCGGATTTAGGAGCTTGAAGTTCTTCCTTATGTCTTACTCAGAAAACCAATTCAAATCAGCAGATAGAGCGTGGGCACCTCCACATCTTACCTTTCGTAAATTAGGGGCCTCCTTGAACCATTGCCCTGGCTTCAGTACTTTACAGTAAAGGATTAAAGAATTGGCATGAAAACTGTTGGCCATAAAGGTGGCCCCCTGAGTTGTTGACCAGTCCATTTTACTTTCAGACCTCTGTGCTGAAACATAAAAATGTACTTCCATACAACACTTTAGTACCTCTCATTTTCTGGAGAAGGAATTAATGTTTGTGTACCTGTAGGCAAAAAGTCACTTTTTAAATTCAGAGAAAAATCTCATTTAAAAAAAAAAAAAAAGGAGGAGAAAAGAGAGGTCCTGAAATGCTGAGTACTGAGATCACAGCCTTTCATGAACACTATGCAACCAATTCTGGAGAAAATTTTCAAATAAGAACTGGAATAATTACCCACACTGACTAAATAAACACCCAATGTGGTTGCTATCAAAATGAAAATCTATCATTTCTGTATTGACTCTAAGGGTGCATAATTAAGTAGGCTTGGCAGCTGTTTTAAATCCATGCACCTAAGAAGGAAAATTATATGCTTTATCCAGTAAGGAGATTGTGGTTTGTATTTTAAATTTTGTCTCCAAGGGATTTTTTTTTTTTTACCAGTAGGTAAAAGACTTTTCTTTACCTGTTTGAAACAAAGTACTCTTGTCAGAGTTTATGAAAAACATCATAAAGTGAGAATGAATTTTCAGTATGAAATTTAGTATTGCAATGAAGTTTCATTACAGTAGATTACTGCAACCTATGTAGCATTTCAAGATATTTACCATTCTATTATTCTCAAATGTACTCTTGTTAGTATATACTACATAAGGGCATCAATGTAGTGTCATTACTTCAATTGGGCATATAAGTGTGTTACTGTCAAGTGTTAAAGCAATTTTTTTTTGTTTTTATGAAATCTTTTATTTTACAATGATCTTCTGCTTCCTGCAAGACCACTGTATACTATGAACAGCATGTGTGGTCTACACCTCTTGTAGGTATACTTGTAGACTGGGCAAAGAATAAATTCTGTGAAACTGCCAAGGAGAACAAGGTTAAAATATTTATGTTGCCTAGAGCAAACACCTCTTACTTTTATAGGGACTTTAACTTGTAAGTAATATTTTCCTCTTTAATTTTATGTTTAATTTAGAACATGGCCTTGAGACACTAGTCTTTTATGGTATTCAGTGACTTTATGATAACCAGTGATTTCCGCCCCCTCAAAGGGTCACATCATTAGAGAGGAGCACAGCTAAAGAGATGGGTGATCAGCCTGTTCATCTTGCTGAAAGGATTTGGGATAGGAATAAACAGGCCTGTACCATTCTGGCTATCTCACCATGGGAGTAGAGCTTCCCAGAAGAAAAAATGACAAGGAAATGAGAAAGTTAATTCCTAGGCAGATTTATAAGAAGTTTGGGGTCCCTGAGGAGGAGAAAGGGGTCTGGGGCTCTCAGAGAGGAGACAGGGGTCTGGAATTCTCAAGGAGGAGTAAAGGAGAAACGTTTTTTCCTACACTCCTTAGTAAGAATTATATAATAACAATGTATCCTGGCTGAGGACAGTTTCTCCTTCTTGAAAACCTTCTGACTAAACCTGTTATCTTAAAATGTATATTGTGGGCATGGGTCTGATAAAAGTTTTACAACCTTGAGACATTCTTTTGATTTATTGTAATAACCAATTGAAAAAGTATAATTCCCTTGCTAAGACTAGCGAGGGGCTTACTCTCCATCTCCCTTCTGATGTTTATGTCAGAAGCTTTCTCTGTCCCTTTTTCACTTGAATAAAACAACTGACTGCCGCACAAAAGCTCTTGAGTGATCAAGCCTGGACCCTGGTCCTGAAGCTGAATCTTCTTCTTCAGAGATGATAGATCCAACATCGTTCACTGTAAGCGATCAGTAAGATGACATCTGCTAAGCAGACCCACCATGCAGACACATCCACGGATAAGCCTGGCAAGTGTCCATCATCTGAGAGTGCCAAGCATCCTGTGCACAAGTCCCAGGATCTCGTTATTGGTCAGTGTACGCTGCAGAGGACCTTGAATTGTCTTTCAGAGTAGTCTGAATCTGGATCTCCCTCAATGAGGATGGAGCCCTCAATGAAGGCTTTTAAGCTTTAGAAAGGCTTTATTTTTAGATGTGCAAGTCTTTGGACAGAAGAGTATGTTGGGCCACAACCAGACTAGGCTTTAGGACTAAGCAAAGTTTGTTTACTACTAGATCGCACTACCTTTCTGGAAGTGAATCATGACTACTTTTCCTTTGCTGTACTTGTGCTTGTTAACTAGTTCGTACCTTTGTAAAATGGAAATAAAATAAAACAAAACTTTAAAAAGCATTTCACAGTAGTTATCTCAAATCTCTCATCCCCATTTCATAGCTGACGGACATATGCCTCAAAGAGGTGGTGTGACTTTCCCAGAATCCCACAGTGAGTAAATCTTCTTAAAGTGCCATATATCAACTATTCCTTCACTGAAGACTATTGATGAGAACCTACTAAGGGCCAGGCAGTATGGTATGTGCTGGAATCGATTGGTGATCAATCAAGAAATAAGATGCACATGGTCCCCACTCTCTTAGAGCCTATGGTCTGTGAAGGGAGACAGTTAAGTGAGCAATAGCAACACTGCATGATGAGTACTGTCTTAAGTGAGGCCAAGGGTGCTGCTGAGAGGTTGTGAAAGGCCCCATACCACCACCATCTCGCGTGAACTATAGAGAGCTCTTACTGCATGCCAGGCACTGTGTCATCACTTTGCAGATATTATCTTTAATATTCACCACAGCTTGATAGATGAGAAAAGCGAGACATGGAGAGGTGATCTAACCTACTTAAGTCACAGAGAAAGGTAAAGCCCAGATTCCACCAGAAAGTCTGATCCAAGTCCACACACATAGACCTCCACTTTTATCACCAATTATAATCTCCCTGAGGAAAAGATTAGGATATTTTGGCTAGCAAAGTAACCCAGAGTTTTGTCTAGTGAGGCAGAAAGAACTGAGAAACTAACAAAGTTAAGTTTGTATGGCCAGAGCATAGCGATTCTTTTCATGTTCCAATTGATCCACAGTTGAATCAAAGGATTTGGCCACCATGTTCATCTCTGCTATACAGAAAGCAGGGGTTTTATCTTTTGTAAATAAATCAGGAAGACAGAAATTACCAAGTGGTATCAGTATGACCACAGAGTACTTAATTGACATAGCCTTTGAGTTTTGTTGCTGGAAAAGCATCTAAACTTCAGCCCTCTAGAAGACAGGTCCAGGGTCAAGCTTGTCACGGTAGATAGAATGACATATTTTCTCATTATTTTCCCCAGCCTCTCTTGAATTTCATTTTTCATGATTTTTTTAAACATCCATCCAGGCACGCTTAACAAGTTTCCCATTCTCATTGGTATGCTTTTATATCAGGTAAAACCATGTTTTCTTTGATTCGGTGGCCTATATTTCTTTTCTGGGTTCTAATTATGAATCTAAAGTATTGCTAGCAATCAAGAGTTAAGGACAAGTGGCAAAAGCATTTCAACAAATGTAGTTCCATTTGATTTTGTTTTGCTTTACAGTTTGAAAAAAGAAACTGCATTGGTTTTGAAAATAATTGTGAAATTCTAAACCACAGCATTTCTATTCTGGGCTTCAGTTGAAACTATCTGTGGCAGTCAATTCACACAAAGTCCTGTCTTTAATCAGCCTCAGTCTATGTAGAATATTTATTCCATTCCAACAATGTATAGGATGGAAAATGTATACGATGGAAAACTAGGACAATGAAATTACTGTGAACTATAACACTTTAATTAAATATATTCAACATGTGTTCTAGCTGTTTGCCTTTTTTCTTACATACTCTCCAAATCACATATTTATTCTTTTAATGTCTATCTAATCTGTCTGTTAAAGAGAAACTTAATCTTCATATAGATTTTTTTTTTTTACTGTTTGTCACCTCATCAGTTGTTAGGATAATTGACAAACAGCCTAGCTTTCCATTATGACAAATATCTGAAGTGACTCTCTATTATTACTCTCCATACAAAATTTTTACACTGACAAGGTCATTACTCATTTTGATTATTGCCTTCAGATTAACATCTCATTTTTTGTTGTTGTTTTTTCCCCCCAAATTTGCATTTTTTTCAAGATTTATACTTTTAAGAATTCTATAAATATTCTACAAACTAAAAATTTCAGAAGACTAAAGTTAATTTTTACAATATTTATCAGTACTGAATAAAGTACATAGCTCCAACAAAACAGCTATCCTAAAATAGTTTATAATTGGGGTATATAATGTGAATTTTTGAAATAACATCTTAAAGTCATATGCTTTCACTTTTTCATCAAGGAGGTGAAAATCCTCTTGGAAGAGCAGCTTGTCCTTAATTATGTCAGGTCTAGAGAGTAAACATGGAGGGAACATTCAAAGTCAAATGAAGAGCTGAGTGACAGGAGACAGTAAGACTTTATTAAGAGAGCATAAGCATAGTATGAAAATAGAACTGTTGGCAGAACGAGAGAACGATAAGAAAACAAATGGATTGATAATAAGGAAAAAATAACTATACCTTGGGGAGTGCTTATTATACATCAGCTATTGTTCTGGGATGTTTGTATATTTCAACTCAATCAAATACCAACTTAAGAAAATCAGAAAACTGTTCAGTTTAAGCTGCAAATGGAGAAGATGTTGAAACAACAGGAAGGAAGTGAGAACTTCAAGAGAGTCACCACCACGAAGCAAAGGTAAATGAACATGAGGAAATAAGCAGAGGCAAGTGGAGGGCAGGAGGAGGATGGCAGGAAGGTAGTGAGTGACAGGAAATGACTGAAAATAAGAAAGTCAAAGAATTCATCCTTCCAAAATGGAGACGGAAGCCTCAAGAAGACTGAGCAATTAGAAGCACAACTTTCAGGCAAAGGCACCGGCGTTCCTTTATTTCATTAAATTGTATTACAAAGTCTTTCCCTGTCCTCGCAATATGGCAGATGTTGTTCTCAGTCCACAAGATGCTCATGGTAAATGACCCCTGTTGCCAGTCTGCAGGCTCTGCTCTCTCAGGCACTGAACCTTGGAAGCAGAAGGACAGGAGACAGGCCACCAACAGCCAGTGCTGTCAGCGGTTTGGAAGCTGGACATGGCAGCCAGTTAGAAATGCTCATTCCCACCTTCCAGCTGCAAATCCTTTCTGACCTCTGTCCTGAAAGGGTTAAAGTTAACTGGTAAATTGAATACAATTTATTGAGTAGGAAGAGGGCAGAAGAGGGAAACAAGCAGAAGAGCCCAGTTCTAAAGTCTGGGTGGCCTTGGGCGAATCTTTCCTCCTTTCTGGTCCTTTGCTTCTATCAGACTGCAGGTACTGGCACAGCTATTCTCTGAGGTCCACTCCAGCCCTAATGTGAGTTTGGAAAGGAATTTGATACAGGGGATGTAAGCCTGTGCGTGATACGTCACTTTAGTAGTGTCGATTCTTTCTGACTCCATGGACTGTAGCCCACCAGGCTCCTCTGTACATGGGATTCTCCAGGCAAGAATACTGGAGTGTGTTGCCATGTCCTCCAAGGTAAACTTCCTGACCCAGGGATCCAACCTGTGCCTGTTACATCTCCTACATTGGCAGGCGTGTTCTTTACCACTAATAAATACAAGTTGCTATCACAGATTCATTTGATAATGAAATTCTAAATTTCCAATCAGTAGCAGGTTAGCTCAAACTCTGGAGTGTGGTAAACTCTGGTCAACCCCAGCAGTGTGATCAGACGACTCACCCCAAACAATTTCCAAGCAGGGACAGACAGGCCTGTCTGTGTCACCTCAGCGATGCTCAGGATAAGTAAACAGGACAGATTCCTATCATCATCAGATGCTCCCAGATCAGCATATTCTAACAATTATCCACAGCAGAGCCATTTGTCTTAATTAACTTAAAGTCTGTTAGCTGAAGCCTAATTAAACATTGCCAATTACTTGGAAAAACAATTTAAAAAGTCATTCCACAATACCATCTTGTCATTGCAAAACGTTTTAATAAGCTAGCCTTACAAAGTATGGGCAATCTTTTCCTCAAGTATGTGTTGCCTTCGGATAGACCTGATGTTCTCATTTAAAATAACATCTTGCTGAGGGACTTTGATGAGAACGCTCTCCTCTCAATGCAGCTTTGAGGAATATCTGCTGTCAGATTTTTTCCCACAGTTGGGAGCAGTCAAAAGAAAGAATAAAAGCAAAAATTTTTTGTTCAATACAGCAGCTGAAGGATGTATAGAAAATAGCCAAATCACATAATTGCAATATAACCCAAATTTTCCCAAATGCTTCTTTCAATTCTATAGGACTTCTTAGTTTTAGGTATTTGGTGGGGTTTTCCCATCTACAAACTTACTGACCCCAGTAATTTCTGGTGCTTTAGTGCTCTTGAAAAAGTCAAAATTGTCCCCTTCATGGTTCAGCACTTAAGATTCTGAATATAAAGCAATATGACCAGCAGCAGCCTGGGGCTTTCCAAGAACAGTCTAGAGAAACTGTCAGGGGAATTCTTAGTTCCTCCTCTTAGGCTTGCTGATAACTCTCTGGCCCTCGGTGAGTTTTCTGAAGGTGTTCGTTGTTTTGAGCTGTGGTTATAAAAGTTTCAACTTGAAGCTAATTCTTTAGTAAATAAGAAAGTGAAAATCACAGTTCTTGAGGCAAAGCAGTGGGTAACCTGCCCTCCTCCAAAAAGCAATTCAGTGGTTTAACTCTCTGTCCTTCTGGTGGCTCCACAGAACCAAGAAAGCCTGGCTCTTCCAACTTCTTTTGCCTTCATTTCTCACTTGAAGATAGAAACATCTCTTTGACCCCTAAATGGACAGAGGCATTAGACTTGGCATATTGAGTAGATTTCCAATGAAAGTCTTCCATTCAACAGCTGCCACTACCAAGTACAGGGCAGTATCCTCAGAAAGTATATGAAAGCTAAAGAAAGTAGAGGAGCCTATGCAAATTCTCAGCAAATCTGACCTAATCACAGAGAAAAGAAGGGTGCTCTGAGGACTAGGGTAAGACTCGGAGCTGGTTTGATAGCTTGTGATCACCTCTGGATCACATCTAGACTCTGCCTTGAAAACTCTACCATGTTGAGACAGAAAGTGTCCCTGAAGAGAAGCAGATGTGGACTCCAGGCGTCTCACTAGATGCTTCCAAGACAGCGTGGAATAAGGCTGAAAATCAGTAAGTGTGTTCCCATGAGCTAGTGATGAGCGACAAAACAAGGTAAACTGCCCTGGCTTAGTTGTTGATGCCTGTGTTTGTATTTCTATTCATTTATTTAATATTTATTTATTTATTTTTACTTTATTTTACTTTACAATACTGTATTGGTTTTGCCATATGTTTTGTTCTTTTTTTTCTGTTTGGAATTTATATCCATCTAATTTTCCAGCTTTGGAAATTACAAAAACAGTGCCAGACACTTAGAAACCAATTCACATAACTCTTCACTTAGAGCAAGACCACATCCTCTGATTTAGAACATTCACTGTCATCCCCATATTGTGTGAATTTTCAGGAAAAAAACCTAAGGGCTATGCAAAGTCAACATTCTCAATCCTTGAGGCTACTGAAGTACTCAAGTGCACAATCCTCAAAGGACCTACAAAGAAATAGTCATTCAAAAAAAGCAAATAACCAAACCCCTAGTTAGGGTATTGCTGATAGCCAGCATGTGCCAAGTCATGAGGGGTACCTGAACTTGTTCTACACAAAGATTTAAAAAGGAAAACTGTGTTATATCTCCCTGCTATATAGCACCAACAATTACTCAAATGATTATTTCTTACATAATTCCTGTGAAGTACAGGAACAGAATGATAACATTTTCACATCTATTGGTTTAGCTACAAGGAAATTTTCAATCCATGAGTATATTCTTTGGGATATGAAAATGAAATGAGAATCTGACTCAATTTCTTAAATCATGGTTCTATAGTCGACTATTTTAGATTATCCTACACCTATTAAACTCCAGTACTTTGGCCACCTGTGCAAAGAGTTGACTCATTGGAAAAGACTCTGATGCTGGGAGAGACTGGGGGCAAGAGGAGAAGGGGACGACAGAAGATGAGATGGCTGGATGGCATCACCGACTTGATGGACGTGAGTTTGAGTGAACTCTGGGAGTTGGTGATGGACAGGGAGGCCTGGAGTGCTGCGATTCATGGGGTCGCAAAGAGTCAGACATGACTGAGTGACTGAACTGAACTGAACTGAACACCTATTAAAATAAAGTTGGTTTCTTTTGACCACTCTTTCTCTGGTAACCAGCCTTCAACATGGCTCCCATGGCCCTCAAATCCTGGAACTTACACCTTTGTGTATTTGTTTTCCTTCTATGTTTTACCTGGGTTGGTCTACATGACCAATAGGACATGGCAAGAAGGATAGAATGTACTTCTGAGGTCAGTTATAAAAGACTCTGATTACTTGCTCTGGAAGAAGGTCGTTGCCCTTTCGTGAAAACACTCAAACTTCCTTATGGAAAGACCCATTTGTGAAGAGCAACTGAGGCCAACAGCCAGTGAGGAATTGAGGAGTCCTACCAACATCTGCTTTTTTTCGATGATCCAGTGGATGTTGACAATTTGATCTCTGGTTCCTCTGCCTTTTCTAAAACCAGCCTGAACATCTGGAAGTTCACGGTTCACGTATTGTTGAAGCCTGGCTTGGAGAATTTTGAGCATTACTTTACTAGCGTGTGAGATGAGTACAATTGGGCAGTAGTCTGAGCATTCTTTGGCATTGCCTTTCTTTGGTATTGGAATAAAAACTGACCTTTTCCAGTCCTGTGGCCACTGCTGAGTTTTCCAAATTTGCTGGCATATTGAGTGCAGCACTTTCACAGCATCATCTTTCAGGATTTTAAATAGCTCCACTGGAATTCCATCACCTCCACTAGCTTTGTTTGTAGTGATGCTTTCTAAGGCCCACTTGACTTCACATTCCAGGATGTCTGGCTCGAGGTGAGTGATCACACCATCATTGAAAAAGCAAGAGAGTTCCAGAAAAACATCTATTTCTGGTTTATTGACTATGACAAAGCCTCTGACTGTGTGGATCACAATAAACTGTGGAAAATTCTGAAAGAGATGGGAATACCAGACCACCTGACCTGCCTCTTGAGAAACCTATATGCAGGTCAGGAAGCAACAGTTAGAACTGGACATAGAACAACAGACTGGTTCCAAACAGGAAAACGAGTACGTCAAGGCTGTATATTGTCACCCTGCTTATTTAACTTCTATGCAGAGTACATCATGAGAAACGCTGGACTGGAAGAAACACAAGCTGGAATCAAGATCGCCGGAAGAAATATCAATAACCTCAGATATGCAGATGACACCACCCTTATGGCAGAAAATGAAGAGGAACTCAAAAGCCTCTTGATGAAAATGAAAGAGGAGAGTGAAAAAGTTGACTTAAAGCTCAACATTCAGAAAACGAAGATCATGGCATCTGGCCCCATCACTTCATGTGAAATAGATGGGGAAACAGTGGAAACAGTGTCAGACTCTATTTTGGGGGGCTCCAAAATCACTGCAGATGGTGACTGCAGCCATGAAATTAAAAGATGCTTACTCCTTGGAAGAAAAGTTATGACCAACCTAGATAGCATACTCAAAAGCAGAGACATTACTTTGCCGACTAAGGTCCGTCTATTCAAAGCTATAGTTTTTCCTGTGGTCATGTATGGATGTGAGAGTTGGACTGTGAAGAAAGCTGAGCTCCGAAGAATTCATGCTTTTGAAGTGTGGTGTTGGAGAAGACTCTTGAGAGTCCCTTGGACTGCAAGGAGATCCAACCAGTCCATTCTGAAGGAGATCAGCCCTGGGATTTCTTTGGAAGGAATGATGCTAAAGCTGAAACTCCAGTAGTTTGGCCACCTCATGCGAAGAGTTGACTCATTGGAAAAGACTCTGATGCTGGGAGGGATTGGGGGCAGGAGGAGAAGGGGACGACAGAGGATGAGATGGCTGGATGGCATCACAGACTCGATGGACGTGAGTCTGAGTGAACTCTGGGAGTTGGTGATGGACAGAGAGGCCTGGCGTGCTGTGATTCATGGGGTCGCAAAGAGTCGGACATGACTGAGCGACTGAAATGAACTGAACTGAACTGAATGATTTGAGGAGTCTCGTAATGGGATCTCTCTGTGACTTCAGGTTGTTTACTGAAAAGAAAATTTATCTTCCTTTTTATACATAAATGATCATTGCTAAACTTCCTTGTGACTTTGTGAAATAATTCTCTAATGAAAATATATGACCATCACTAATAAGAAAATAAGAAAAACACAGCTTATTCCAATGATTCTGTTTTTGTTAATTAAAAATTCCAGTAACTGTAATAAGTTAGCCAATTTGTGCTCCATAACACTTCTTTATTCAACATTTACTTGTCAAATGAAATAGTCAATGATGGAGAAAGTCCACAGATTCGAGCTGATCTATTTGCATCTAAGATGAAGAGATGCATGTCCAGTATGGATTAATGACCTCCATATGCTTTGTCAGTATACACTGTGAGCAAAGAAAAAAAAAGGAGGAAAGAGCACAATATTTCAAGTCTCTAACTCAGGTCATACATGTGTGCTAAGTCACTTCAGTCATGTCCAACTCTTTGTGACCCTATGAACTGTAGCCTGCCATGGGATTCTCTAGGCAAGAATACTGCAGTGGGTTGCCATGCCCTCCTGCAGAGGATCTTCCCAACCCAGGGATCAAGCCAGAGTCTCCTAGGCCTACACTGGCAGGTGCGTTCTTTACCACTAGTACCACCTGGGAAGCACTAACTCAGGGTAATGACCACCAGTGGGTTTAGCCTACAGAGTTTCAATAATTTAAAATTTAGGTTGCTTTTTAATCCAAATAAAAGTTTAGATTCTCTCTAAAACTTTTTCCCTAAAACTTATTTTTCACTTTGTATCTACTTTATGAACATCAGTCATCTTAAATTTTTGATAAATTGTTCCTCAAAGAATTCAGTTCAGTTCAGTTCAGTCGCTCAGTCGTGTCTGACTCTGCAACCCCATGATGTGCAGCACACCAGGCCTCCCTGTCCATCACCAACTCCTGGAGTTCACCTCAACTCATGTGCATTGAGTCAGTGATGCCATTCAGCTATCTCATCCTTTGTCATCCCCTTCTCCTCCTGCCCTCAATCCCTCCCAGCATCAGGGTCTTTTCCAATGAGTCAACTCTTCGCATGAGGTGGCCAAAGTATTGGAGTTTCAGCCTCAGCATCGATCCTTCCAATGAACACCCAGGACTGGTCTCCTTTAGGATGGACTGGTTGGATCTCCTTGCAGTCCAAGGGACTCTCAAGAGTCTTCTCCAACTCCACAGTTCAAAAGCATCAATTCTTCGGTGCTCAGCTTTCTTCACAGTGAACTAAAATGGACTGGAATGGGTGAATTTAACTCAGATAACCATTATACCTACTACTGTAGGCAGGAATCCCTTAGAAGAAATGGAGTAGCCATAATGGTCAACAAAAGAGTCCAAAATGCAGTGCTTGGATGCAATCTCAAAAACAACAGAATGATCTCTGTTTGTTTCCAAGACAAACCATTCAATATCACAGTAATCCAAGTCTATGCCCCAACCAGTAACGCTGAAGAAGCTGAAGTTGAACAGTTCTATGAAGACCTTAAAGAATTAACTACCCTCAAAGTCTCACTAACCCCCAACCAATGAGCCCAATAGATTCAGTCTTCAAAAATACTTTGTTAATAGAAAAAGTGCACACATATTAATGATGAGACTCCAGGTCTAAAAATTGCTCAGATGTCATATGGCCATAAAACTAGAATCAGAAAACTATCACTGTCTGATAGAATTATCTTCAGTGATAGAAAAGCTCTATATCTGTGCTGTGCAGTACAGTAGCCACTAACCATATATGACTTTGAGCATTCGAAATATAGCTAGTGTTTGCACTGTTTACAGTTGCTAAGACATGGAAGCAACCAAAGAATCCATTGACAGATGAATGGATAATGAAGATGTGTTACATATATACAATGGGACATCATTCAATCATAAAAAAAAGAATAAAATAATGCCACTTGTAACAACATGGATGGACCTAAAAATTATCATAAGTGTAGTAACTCAGATAGAGAATGATAAGTATCATATGATTATCACTTATATGTGGAATCTAAAAAATAGCACAAATTATTTACAAAACATTAACAGCCTCACAGATGTAGAAAACAAATTTATGGTTACCAAAGGGGAGGTGGGTGGGAGGTTAAATTGGGAGTATGGATTAGCAGGTTAACGGGTACACACCACCATAAATACAACAGATAAACCGCAAGGACTTACTGTATAGCACAGGCAACTATATTCAACATCTTGTAATAAACTATAATGGAAAAGAAGTTTTTAAAAGATATAGATATGTGCATATATATCACTTTGCTATATACTTGAAACTAACACAATATTGTAAATAAATACTTTTAATTTTAATAAATTTATTTTTTAATTGAAGGATAATTGCTTTATAGAGTTTTGTTATTTTCTGTCAAACATCAACAAGAGTCAGCCATAGCGGTTTCAATCCCTGGGTCAGGAAGATCCACTGGCAAGGAAATGGCAACCCACTCCAGTAGTCTTGCCTGGGAAATCCCATGAAGAGAAGCCTGCCTGGCTATAGTCCATGGGGTCCCTCAGGCACTTAGTGATAAAAACAGCAACAACATAGTTAACATAAGACAAACAAACAGTTTTTGAATGTTCCAAAAAGACAAGACATTTATTGTAAAGACTAGAGACACGTGTCTTCCTATTTCAATACTCTGATCATTTGCACAGTTTAATATAACGCTGCCTGTAGAACTAAATGTTCTGAGTGAGAATGCCTTTACAAGTAATCTTTAACCAGGTATGTGAGTGTACAAATTTACAAATCAGATTTTGTGGAGTGTCATTTCCTTTACAGAAGTATTTTTTATTGAAGAATGTTTGGTTTACAATACTGTGTTAGTTTCAGGTTTATAGCAAAGTGATTCAGTTTATGTATATATATATTTTTTTTCTTCTTTTCCACTGTAAGTCATTATAAGATATAGCTCACTGTGTTATCTAGTAAATCCTAATTGCTTACTTTATATAAAGTATAAAGAAGTGTGTATCTGTTAATCCCATATTCTTAATTTATCCCCTCCCGCTACTTCATCTTTGGTAACCATAAGCTTGTTTTCTATGTCTGTGGGACTGTTTCAGTTTTGCAAATAAGTTCATCTGTAATTGTTTTAGATTTCACATAATGAATGATACTGTATAATTTTTGTCTTTCTCTGACTTATTTCACTTAGTATGATAAACTCTAAGTCCATACATGTTGCTACAAATAGCACTACTTCATTCTTTTTATGGTCAAGTAATATATCACTGCAGATGGTGACTGCAGCCATGAAATCAAAAGACGCTTACTCCTTGGAAGGAAAGCTATGATCAACCTAGATAGCATATTCAAAAGCAGAGACATTACTTTGCCAACTAAGGTCCGTCTAGTCAAGGCTATGGTTTTTCCAGTAGTCATGTATGGATGTGAGAGTTGGACTGTGAAGAAGGCTGAACACCAAAGAATTGATGGCTTTTGGACTGTGGTGTTGGAGAAGACTCTTGAGAGTCCCTTGGACTGCAAGGAGATCCAACCAGTCCATTCTGAAGGAGATCAACCCTGGGATTTCTTTGGAAGGAATGATGCTAAAGCTGAAACTCCAGTAGTTTGGCCACCTCATGCGAAGAGTTGACTCATTGGAAAAGACTCTGATGCTGGGAGGGACTGGGGAGAGGAGGAGAAGGGGACGACAGAGGATGAGGTGGCTGGATGGTATCACTTACTCGATGGACTTGAGTCTGAGTGAACTCTGGGAGTTGGTGATGGACAGGGAGGCCTGGCGTGCTGTGATTCACGGAGTCGCAGAGTCGGACATGACTGAGCGACTGAACTGAACTGAACTGAATATTCAGTTGAATATATATACAATTCATCTTTTATTATTCGTCTGTTGATGGATGCTTAGGTTGCTTCCATGTCTTTAGCTATTGTACATAGTGCTGTTATAAACATTTTCAAATTAGCTTCCATCTTTTCTGGATATATGCCCAGGAGTGGAATTGCTAAATCATTTGGCAATTCTTTTTTTAGTTTTTTAAGGAAACTCCATGCTGTTTTACATAGCGACTGCACCAATTTATGTTCCTATCAACAGTGTACGAGGGTTCTCTTTTCTCCACACCCTTTCCAGCGTTTATTATCTGTAGACTTTTTTGATGATGGCCATTTTGACTGGTGATACCTCATTGTAATTTTGATTTGCATTTCTCTAATAATTAGCAATATTGAGCATCTTTTCATGTACCTGTTGGCCATCTGTCATGTCTTCTTTGGAGAAGTGTCTATTTAGGTCTTCAGTCCATTTTTTTGATTGACTTGTTTGTTTTACTGATATTGAGTTGTATAAGCCACCTGTATATTTTGGAAATTAAGCCCTTTTTGGTCACATAATTTGCAAATATTTTCTCTCATTGTGTGTAGGTTGTCCTTTCATTTTGTTTATGGTTTCCTCTGTTGTGCAAAAGCTTTTATACTTGATTAGATCCCATTTAGTTTATTTTTGCTTTTAATTCAAAAAGTCTTTTGGAGTAATTCATATCCCCTTCTTTTAACAGTGGTTTACCAAATCTAATTTGCTTGTTCTATGCTCAATGGTTCTGAGTAACTTTGTTGTTCAATAGCTAACTCATGTCTGACTCTGCGACCCCATGGGCTGCAGCATGCCAGGCATCCCTATCCTTTACTATCTCCTGGAGTTTGCCCAAACTCATGACCATTGAGTGAACAACTTAGAACTTATTTGTCTCATCTGCCTACTAAGAACAATCCAAAAGGAGACAATGCTATCCCCAAATTATAATATACTGATGAAAAAAATCCTGATTAAAGTCATAGATATTTACATATCTTTATAGAACTGTAACTTTATTTAAAGTGAAAAACCCTTGATATTACCAAATATTTAGCTAGAGCATTGTATTTTCAACACATATTAATTTATTGCTATTTTATTATTCATTTTTTATGGGGAATACCCACTTTGGCCTCTACTTTAAAAGTGAGTTTGTTTCTGAGAAGAGAGCATCTGAAAGGTATTTTTTCTTCCACAGCTGTCAGGAACTGCCTCATCAGAAGGTCACGCCAACCTTCTCTGATCTTTTCATATCTTCTGTAGAATCAGACCCACCAGCTCGCCAAGATTCCTTCAAGCGAATACAGAGCCCAGGTCTTACGATAACCTGATGTTTGTTCAGGTTGCTTGTGTCTTCTACCTGATACCTGGACCTGGACCTATGCCCAGACACTGCCCTTTGTTTCTCTCACTCTTTGGTTGACTTCATTTCTATCTGAGATCCTCAATCTAGCTTCCCACCACTTTTTAGATCCCTCAGTTCTGGCACATGGTCTTCTCAGATATAACTCTTATCCCACCTGCATTAGTTTTTCTATCTGTTCCCTCCTGCCTAATTTGAAGTTCATGAATGTGACTCTTTGGCCCCTTTGATTTGTGTTTTGACATTCTCTCCTGTCTTATTTGCAGTTTTTTTTCTGGACTTGATTTAGAAACAGTCAGTGTAAGAGCAAACTGAGACTCAGAGAGATGCAGTGATTTCCCCAAGGTCACACAGCTGGTAAAGGGCAATAATGGGGTTTCTGAATTCAGCTACCTCCCACCATGCTTTCTGCCCCTGGGAAGGCCGGGTACCGACTCTATACCAACAGTGGGAAGCCCCATTCTCCTGATCGGCAGCCTAAAGCTCTATCTTCCTGTAGTATCTTCAGCTGAGCAAAATATAATATGTGAAAAAAGTAGAAAATTATTAACCTGGGATCCCCCTAAAAATGCAAACATAATGAAAAATCAGTTTGAATGTATAGTTTCTTGTTTTTAACAAAACCTCTACATTGATTTATGCTTTTATTAAGTAATAAGATTGTTATACAGAGAAGTGATGCCAAACTTTGCAAACAACATAAAATACTTTTATGACTAATACAAGAGCTTCAGTTTGACTTCTGACGATCTAATGATTTAAGAGAGAGAGATGTGGTGACTGAGTAACTTTCCATCTGACAATAAACAATGTCATCCAACTGAGTCATCGGAATTATTATTAACTTAAATGATGTATTTTAGCTTTGACATCCCAGGACAACCTGTTCTTTAAGAATGGGCCAAGCCTGATGACTTACATGCCTTGGAGAGGTAAGATTATCCAAACAGTCTACCACTCTCTCTGGGGATATTTGAATTTGCCGGTCTGGAGGATGTGTGGTCTTCAACATAAACTGATAAGCCACATTCACAGTAGAATTGATTTCAGGAGCACTGCCTTGAACTTTTAAGTCTCTGTTTTTATGGAATTGTGCTAAATAGAATCATAATATTCAGACTGAGAGAATATACAGCCTAAACCGATGACACCCCACTCCGTCCGTGGAAACTCCCACGGACGGAGGAGCCTGGTAGGCTGCAGTCCATGGGGTCGCTAAGAGTCGGGCACGACTGAGCGACTTTCACTTTCACGCATTGGAGAAGGAAATGGCAACCCACTCCAGTGTTCTTGCCTGGAGAATCCCAGGGAAGGAGGAGCCTGGTGGGCTGTCGTCTATGGGGTCGCACAGAGTCTGACACGACTGAAGCGACTTAGCAGCAAACCAAAAAAAAAAATAAAACCTCCGAATGTATTCATTAGTAATATCTAAATGGAATTGAGTTAAGCTAATAACTGACTTCATCTTGCTAAATGGTGAGTAACAGGCTCAAGAGAGTAGATATTAAAGATTTTCTGAAAGTTAGATAAAATGCAGGAAAGTTTTCAGATATATTTGGGGGAGACTGATATCCAAAATGTATTTTTATGATGGAGTGTGTGTTGAACTGTTCTGAGTTCCACAGGTGCAACACACCCCAAGAACAGAGGTACAATGTAATAGCAGATTTTGCTTTCTGAGTATGTGGTTAAGTAATATAGAAAAGATAGTCATTTTATGTTGGACTCCATTCAATCTGCAATCTGCTGCAGTGTACAAGTAAACATCAAAAAGCCTATGCTTCACAACTGCTATATTTGGCTTCTTTCATTATCAGAGAGCCAAATTGGTGAAAGCCGAGTCGATCAGCAAAAGGGCAGAGTAACATATTAAAGGCTCCAAGTCCACTAAATGCAATTTAGGGAAAAAAGAAAACAACAAAAACCCTAAGCACCAAGGAAAGAGGATTTAGGGCATCATTCCAACTCATTAAATCTAGAAAAAGAGAAGAGCCTTTTTTAAGGGTTTCAGCCTCAGCAAGATGGCCATAGAAGCTGTTAGCTCTACCACAGCTGTGGAATTAATCTAACCAGGAGTGGGGAGGGTCCAGCAGTGTCATGGCAACCACGGCAGCTGCAGGAGGGGAGCAAGGAGAACCACTCAGGCAGGCTGAGAGGAGACCCACAAGGACAGCCCGCTCTGGAGAAGGGAGCCCTCAAGACCTGTTTCTGACCCTAATCCCCAAGGAAGACACTTCTTTAAGGCAGCAACTTCCTTAAAGAAGACAGGCATCTCTTCCATTAGGAAAACAAATCATATTAGAACCACAAGGATCATAGGATCTAGACAGGACCAGAGCATGCATCCGTGGTCTCTTTTTCATGGATGGGCAACTCTCATTTCTGTCCCCTCATTCACTCTGAGAAGCTGGAAACAGAGTGACAAGCAAACCTCCTGTGAGACAGACAGTAACACAATACAGAACTGTTGTTTAGGAAAGTTCAACTGGAGTACTTGATCCACAAAATATTAGTACTCTGATCCAACAGTCTGTTTCAGCTTTTTCTTTTTTCCTTAAGAAGAAAATGTCATGTTTTCTCTCAGCTATTCACAACCACCAACTTACTCTCTCATCTCTTCTCTATCACCATCAATTACCTCTTTCTATTATAACCAAGATTATGGTGGTGAAAACAATACATAAGCACCCCTGAATGTACTAGAACAGAATTTTGGAGGATACCACGAAAAGGAATTTACCTCAGAAGGACAAGGACACGTCATTGACTCTTTCTTAACCCACTGCAGTGCCACACTTCATGGTCAATGAGAATTTTCTTATATCAAATTAAAATCTCTTTGGCCTTCATTTCAGTCTTTCTCTATCCCACTCATTCAACTACAGTGGTCATAAGAAAGCACACTGTTTTCATTAATATCTTGCATCTCTTCATGGATTTCCCCATCATCTGAGAATATTGATGACCTATAATTTTGAAAAGTGCTATGCGTGCTATATTAGCAGCTAACCTATGACAGAATACATCTCCTTACATAAGGCAGAGCCTACTAGTTGTCCCTTAACAACCTTTCTTCTCTCTGAGAAATAATGGAATTTCCTATTTCCAGTTGGGTACAAGGCCACTTGGGGTGAAGATCATATATCCCATCTTCCAGTGTAGCTAGGTATAGCTTTCCTACAAAAATCTGGCCTAAAGAATGTGAGAAGCAATTATGGAAGCAACTTCCAACTTGCGTCTTTGAAGGATAAGCCATTCCTATTTCCTCTCCCTGTTTTCATGATGCTCTTGAAAATAATCCTGATGCTAAGCCATGTTAGGCCATCAGGTAAAGTCAGTACCTTAGAAATGGCAGAACAGCAAAAATGCTTCTTACACTCTCATAGATTAAAGCCTCTATACCCATCCTGAACCACCTACTTCTGAATGTTACAGAGTGAAAGTGAAGTGAAAAAGTTACACAAGAAGGAAATGAACTTCTATCTTATTTAAGCCACTGGTGGACATTTTGGTTTAAAGGCTTTCAGGCTGTCAAATCTAATAAACATGACTATCTACATTTATCTCTTTTGTTACACCAACCTAGACAGAAAAGCTCAGTGGTCAACCCCAATGTAGTTTATTTGGAAATTATTCAAAGATGGCCTACAGATGCTAGAAATCTGACCCCAAAAGCCAAGAATTAGCCAGAGCTGAGGTTGTAATGCAAGACAGCTGGATTGCAGCCCCCCAAAAGTAAGGAATCAAGGTAAGGCAGGCTGAATCTGACAGTCACACAAATTAGAGAGCCCCAAGGAAGGCACAAACACGCTGTCAGTCACATAGGAAACCTAGCATGGTGGTACAGACAGGCAGAGAGAGGAGGCTGGGCAGGGGAATTCTTAAAGCTTCAATGACCACAGCTCTGAAGTGAAACATGTGAACGTTCACTGTGCCCTCTGACTATGGGCTTTTGACTCCTTTCCTACTGAAGCGGTGCAGGCTTACTGGTTCAGCCACATCTCATGGTTCTCTGCCTTAAAAGCTCTTTTCCTCCATCTGAGCAGGAAACTCACCACTTACTTAAGAGGGGCAAGGTGTTCCCTGCAGAAAACTGGAAGTCTCATTGATGGAAGGAAATCAGGACCATCAGGATTCCCCCAGAACTTGTGGGAGAGAAATCTTGAGTTCAGGGTTTAGGCTGTATTATTTAATATGGTTGCCATCAGCCCCATGTGTCTACTGAACACTTGAAATGGGCTAGTTAGAACTGAAATAGGCTGTAAGGTATATAAGGCACACGATGGAGTGTAAAATATCTCCTTAATATTTTTATATTAATTACATGTTGAAATGATGTTTAGATATAGTAGAGTAAAATCAATATAATATTACAATCAATTTCTATTTCTTTTTATTTTATGCAACGATTCTGCTGCTGCTGCTGCTAAGTCACTTCAGTCGTGTCCAACTCTGTACGACAGGAAATGTAAAATTACGTGTGTAATTCACATTATATTTCTGTTGAACAGCAGTGGCCTAGACTCTGGGTTTTGAATACCTAGAAGAAACTTTTGTTTCCCCAGGTGAGAGTGTTACTGACTTAAGCTTGTACTACTCTCCATAGGACAGGCCAATAAGTCAAGGGACAAAGTGTTGGGGCAAAGAAAAGTAACTTTATTCTCAAAGCCAGCAAACCAAGAAGATGGTGAACCATGCCTTTAAGAAACATTTTGATTCGGGGTAAAATTCAAGCTGCTTTTATGCTAGGGAATGGGGAAGCAGGATGGGGTTAAGATCGGGAAGTGATGGACAACCATAGCTCTCTGGACACCAGCAAAGGTCCAAGGAAGGTCGTGAAAACTCTTTGTTCTTGGTCAGTTGACTTCAGTTGGTGTGAGTCTGGTCACAATGTTCCTGTAAATCTTGACAAAATAATCATTACTTTTGTTCATATATTTTAATGTCTGAAGGAGGCAAGTTTTGGTCAGGGACTGTTTGCATAAATCATAAACTGTAAGCAGAATCTCTTAGTGATTAATGGATTCATGCAGGGTTAAGCAGAGGCTTATGACTTAGAGGTTAAATAGCAGAGAGGCAGATACAATATGAAATCAGAGATGCCAAACTTCTAGCATAAGCAAGGGCCAGGCAGGGGACATGGGGTGGGGATGGATCCTAGTTCCTGAAGAACAAGTCAAAGATATCCATTATATTGTACTCATACCCCTTGAAGAAGAATGGGGACTCTTTTATGGCTGAACTATTGTCATTACTTTTCTTATTTAACTGCTTTTCCTTGTTTCTATATTCCTTCCCTCCCTAATTAGTAACTACCTCTGCCTGCTCTTTGGAATTCTGGGAATGCCTAGGAGACTAAAGCTTTTTTTCTACAAATAAGAAATGGGGCCAATGAAAGGGCTTTTGTACCCAGGAGGGCCCTGCAGGGTCCCGCTCAGTTTCATCCCCTCTTTTCTTTGATACTGCTCAGTCCTGAGGGGAAC
This sequence comes from Capra hircus, assembly GCF_001704415.2. Classification (NCBI taxonomy): domain Eukaryota; kingdom Metazoa; phylum Chordata; class Mammalia; order Artiodactyla; family Bovidae; genus Capra; species Capra hircus. The sequence continues at coordinate 38,840,296 of NC_030827.1, forward strand.
AAGGGTAGGACAAGGGAGGGAGCAAAGATTTTAATAGAAAGGCTACTTATAATCTCATCAGAGGAATTCAGTTTTAGGCAGACTCCATTTCAAGAGAAGGCTCAGACTGCAGACACCTGATTCCTAAGTCTCACCCAACACAAAAGTAGCATATAGCCGATTTGGCTTCAGACATGTTCTTATTCTTGTTTGATAAGCCCAACTATTTTGCATTATCATAGATATCCAATCCTGGCAATGGAATTTTGTGTACTGTCCCCGTGGGGACATCTTTGCTGACCAAATTGTTGACCCACTGCAATTGTTAAGAAGCAGTTCTACCTATTAAAAATTTAAAAATCTATTTAGAGACACTGGGAAAATAACAGGAGCATGGGCCATCTCAGAAGGTGAAAGGCGCCTGAAATATGAGCTGATTCGTTTTTATAGGCTGGGTAATTTCATAGGTCAATGAATGGGAGAATTATTCCAACTGTTTTGGAGAAGGGGTGGAGATTTCCAGCAATTGGGCCACGATGTACATTTTGGCCTTTTAAGGTTGGCCTGAGAACTGTCAAGGTGTCTGTGGGGGTGTCATTTAACATGATAATGTATTGCAATGAGAGTGTGATGAGTACCAAGATCCACTTGAAATCGATTCTTCTGTAATCTTGGTCCTAATTTATTCTAACCAGTTACGTTGTAGCCTCAATGGCTATATCCTTCTTTTAAGGTCGTGCCTTGCCCCCTTCCCTCCTGTTTCAATGTGAAAATGTAAGGAATATAGGAAAAGATTTAAACACCAATCCATTTTTAAAACAGGAAATTCTCTTTTTTCTTTTCCCTAACTATCCTAAAAGAAAAAATTAGGCCTTTAAAAAGTGTAATGGGATCCCCCAATGAGCCATGGCTTATCTTCAGATTGGCACAACTTAACATTTGGTAGAAAATTGGTAAACAGGCAAACAAAGTTCAGGTGGGCACCCTTACCAGACTCTGTGTACATGATGGAGTTGATAAGTTTTAGTAAATTTGTATTATTTACATGTGCAGGCATGTGTCAGTCACTATAGTCATGTCTGACTCTCTGCAACCCTATGGACTTTAGCTTGCCAGGTTCCTCTGTCTATGGGATTCTCCAGGGAGGAATACTGGGGTGGATTGCCATGCCCTCCGCCAGGAGATCTTCCTAACCCAGGGATGAAACCTGCATTTCCTGATTTGCAGACAGATTATTTTCCCACTGAGCCACCAGGGAAGCCCATTATTTAGAAACAATTGTTACTGCACTATGCTCTTGAGATGGAAGACTTAATAAGCCTTACTCTTCTTTTGAGGGGTCTCATTGAAACACCATTTGGCTTAAGAAAAGATCTCTGTTCTCCACGGTCATGCATTTTCAGGCTAGGTGCTATCACCCTGGAATCCCCCCTTTGACTAAACCATTAGTCAATGCGTGATGCAAGCAGGCTGGTTGTCCCATGGTTTTTCTATTTTCTGGTCTCATTTTAAATTTTCTACCTAGATCTTATTCCTTTAACCTCTGCTAAACTTTTCTTAGATTTATTTTTTAAAGTCAGTCACATTTGAGTTAAATTAAAGTCAGTTCAGTTCAGTCACTCAGTCGTGCCCAACCCTTTGTGACCCATTGACTGCAGCACACCAGGCTTCCCTGTCCATCACAAACTCCTGGAGCTTGATCAAATTCATGTCCATTGAGTTGGTGATGCCATCTAACCATCTCATCCTCTGTCGTCCCCTTCTCCTGTCTTCAGTCTTACCCAGTATCAGTGTCTTTTCCAGTGAATCATTTCTTCACATCAGGTGGCCAAAGTATTGCAGTTTCAACTTTAGCATCAGTCCTTCCAATGAATATTCAGGACTGATTTCCTTTAGGATTAACTGCTTGGATCTCCTTGAAGTCCAAGGGACTCTCCAAATTAATTTAAAGTCATGGGGTCTAATATAGATGGACCTTGAAGGCATTATGCCAAGTTAAATAAGTCAGGCACAGAAAGACTAGTGCTCTGTGACCTCATGGGTGGAATTCAAACTTCGTAGAAACTCGCCTACTTAAAGACTAGAATGGTGGTCACAGGGGATTGGGGATAGAAGAATTGAGGACTGTTAGAAGATGAATAAGCTCTCAAGATCCAATGCCCTGCATTGTGGTTATAGTTACTAATACTGTGTCAGATACTTGCTAAGACAGTAGAATTTAAATGGTCTCACCAAAAAAAAAAAAAAAAAAAGTTAATTATATGACATGATAAGGTGTTAGCTAGTGCAAAAGTGGTAATTATTTTGTAATACCTAAGTGTATCAACACATCACGTCCCACGCTTTGAAACTTACACAGTGTTGTATGTCAGTCATATCTCAATAAAGCTGAAAGGAAAAATAACATCATGGGGGTCCACTACAAAGAGTAGAAATAAGGAGGGCAGTCATGTCAGATGCTTGACTAGTTCCCACCTCTCCCGGTATGGAGCTAAAGTCCAGGTGGGCAAGAGAGTAGATCAAGATACAGGGCAGTCAATGCTGCTCTAGCACTTGCCTTATAACCTTGTCCCTAAGGGTGTGAAGACAGTTTCACTTCCTACCTTTCAGACGACTCAGCAGCCTACTCCCTGCTTCCTTGCTGCTCCTCACCAGATCCATTCAACTTCCTTGTGGCTCAATTTCTGACTCTGTCAGAAAAAAAAGATTTCTTCTCATTGGTGCTGGTGGGGGCTCTCAAGCACGGCAGTTTTTCCATCCAGTTTTTGTCACCAGACTCTTTTCATTGTTATTCATAATCCTGCAAACCACATTAAGAACTGTTTTAATCATATGTCTGTTTGCAATAAGATTAAGTGTGATTAAATAAAGGTATTCTAGATTCTAAAGTAAGGACTCACAAATGAGTCTTATGATATGTAAGGATATTAAACTTGACTTTTCTCAGAGAGATTAGAGATGCTTATGGTTTTATGTGATTTAAACTGCTTAAGAGAAATGCATGATTTATCAACAAATTTATTTTAAAGGATGTTGTATTATATTAGGTTTTGGTATGGAGTATAAATATGAAAATTTGAGTGGTAATTGCCCTGAAAAGACTGCTGCTGGGAAAGATTGAAGGTAAAAAAAGAAGAAGAGAGCAGAGGATGAGATGGTGAGATAGCATCAATTCAATCGACATGAATTTGCTCAAACTCCAGGAGATAATGAAGGACAGCGAAGCCTGGCATACTGCTGTCTATGGGGTCACAAAGAGTTGAACACAGCTTAGTGACCAGACTGAGCAACAACAAATTGCACTGAAATGAAGAAAAAAAATCTACCTTAACCTTGAATTATTTCATTTTGTTTTAAAAAAATCAACTGCATTATTTTTATATATCTATTCCAAATGACAAGATGAGACTTAAAAATTTCAACCACTTTTCTGTAGACAGTGCATTAAAGATATAAATAACATTTGCTACCATTGAATTAAAAGCCAAATCACATTTATTTATCTTACTTTCTTCAATGTAGGTTTTTGAAACATTAGAGAAATATTTGGTCAATATACTAATTGACTAGATGAATACAACTGATAGAGCTATTAAAAGGCATCTTGAAGTAAAGCTGCAGATATATAATCAGTTTTATATTCTTCATTAAGTTTTATTTTAACTTGATTATACCTAATCCTTCCTGACTTCACTTAATGAGCCATGATAGATATGAATTAAGTAGTATATGGCTAAGAATATACTAAATAATTTAAAATTTTATAGTGGACTCCTGTTTCCAGTAATACAACACACTAGATACCCTGAGTGACTCTCTTGAAGGAAACAACTAAGACACTGAGAAATTAGAAGTATCATTTTAAATGCATTGCTGCAGAAAACTCTTGAGAGTCCCTTGGACAGCAAGGAAATCAAACCAGTCATTTCTAAAGGAAATCAACCCTGAATATTCATTGGAAGGACTGATGCTGGAGCTGAAGCTCCACTACCTTGGCCACCTGATACAAAGAACCAACTCATTGGAAAAGACCCTGATGCCGGAAAAGATTGAGGGCAGGAGAAGAAGGGGTCGACAGAGGTTGAGGTGGTTAGATAGCATCACTGACTCAATGGACATGAGTTTGAGCAAGCTCCAGGAGTTGGTGATGGACAGGAAAGCCTGGTGTGCTGTAGTCCATGGGGTCACAAAGAGTCGGACATGACTGAGAAACTGAACTGAACTGAACTGATAATACCAGAGAGAAGTATTAAATTTTGCTGCAGTTCTGAGACATGAGAGAAATCGGCTTTAAAGCTCAGCTTTATCATCATCACATACACACCAAAGATGTAAAAATAGAAAACATGTATGATTATCAAATATGCATGAATAGAAAATCTATAAAATATTAAAGATATATGTCCATGTAAATTCTTGTGGCCCTGGAAATGATAACGAACAAACACACAGCCTATTCATATCTTTAAGCTTACTTTATAGAACGATATTCCAACATTCTTTTCCCCTTAGGTCCATGCTGAACACTACCACTGCTGCTGCTGCTGCTAAGTCGCTGCAGTCATTTCCGACTCTGTGTGACCCCATAGACGGCAGCCCACCAGGCTCCCCCGTCCCTGGGATCCTCCAGGCAAGAACACTGGAGTGGGTTGCCATTTCCTTCTCCAATGCATGAAAGTGAAAAGTCAAAGTGAAGTCGCTCAGTCATGTCCAACTCTTAGCGACCCCATGGACTGCAGCCCACCAGGCTCCTCCATCCATGGGATTTTCCAGGCAAGAGTACCGGAGTGAGGTGCCATTGCCTTCTCTGAACACTACCGCTGGGAAACTTTTATTTTAATTTTGTTCCTCCTATTAAAATTTTGAATAGTTTCCCATTGTCAAAAGGAAAAATTGCTGAGATGCTTTAACTTGGCATTCACTGTCACTCAGAGTTTTTTTCCATGTCACTCTGCTCCATGCTTCTACACTCGGATCACGCTGACCTTCTTAATACTCCTTAATCCCCCAAGTCTCTACGCTTTTACTGGAATTGTTCCCGGGCCCCTCTTACATTCTGTATCACTTAGGGTATGGCTAAGTTACAATGAAAAAGTAAATAACTCAAAATCTCAGTAGCTTGAAATAAATGCAGGTTTATTTCTCAGTCATGCAGCATGTGGATAGAGCAGGCACTACATGCGTCTCTGCAAGTTCAGTGCAGATATTTTCTGTATTGTGTTTTCCTTCATAATGTTCCTATGTTATTTTACCTTCTTGATATATGAACTATGTTTAAAACAGCTGTTTTTCCTTCCATTTTTATTGAGATGTGATTGACATACAGCACTGCATAAGTTTCAGGTATATAGCATAATGATTTACTTACATACACCATAAAATGTTTACTACAGTAAGTTAAGTGAACATCCATCATCTTATAGAGACACAAAATGAAGGTAAAAATTATATATATATATTTTCCTTGTAATGAAAAGTCAGAATTTACTCTCCTAACAATTTTCAAGTTTCATAACATAGACCAGTATTAATTCTATGAGTACATCACATCCCTAGCATTTATTTACCTTGTAACTGTAAATTTATATCTTTTGACCACTTTCATTAGGTACACCCTCCCACCACTCCTCTCCTCTGGTAACCACAAATCTGATTTCTTTTTATACAAGTTTGTTTGTTTGTTTTTAAACATAATTGATATACAAAACTATGTTAGTTCTGGTGCACACCATAGTGATTTGATATTTCTATACTTTCCAAAATGATCACTGTGAGTAGTAGTTACCATCTGTCACCTTTCAAAGATATTAAGTTACTCTTTACTGTATTCCTCTCCTGGTATATTCCATCCCCATGACTCATTTATTTTGTAGCTGAAAGTCTATACCGCTTAATCTCCCTTGCCTATTTCTTTCATCCCTTGACCCACTTCCCTCTGGCAACCACATGTTTGTTCTCAGTATCAATGACTCTGTTTGTGTCTTGTTATGTTTATGATTTTTTTTGATTCCACATATAAATTATAATACAGAGTATTTGTCTTTCTCTGCCTAACATATTCCACTTAGCATAATATCCTCTAGGTCATCCATGTTGTAGCAAATAGCAAGAATTTATTCTTTGTTATGGCTGGGTAGTATTCCATTGTACATATATTCTACATTTTCTTTAATCCATTCATCTATGGATGAACATTTAGGCTGTGTCCATACCTTGGCTATTGTAAATAATGCTGCAGTGGACAAAAGGGTGCATACATCTTTTTGAATGAGTGTTTTTGTTTTCTTCCTATAAATACCCAGAAGTGGAATTACTGGATCAAATGTTAGCTCTATTTTTAATTCATTTTTAGAAATCTCCACAGCTATTTTTCATAGTATCTGCCTTAATTTACATTCCCATCAACAGTGCACAAGGGTTTCCTTTTCTCCGCATCCTCTCCAACACTTCTTACATGCTGTCTTTTTGATAATAGCCTTCTAAGAGCTGTGAGATGATATCACATCATGGTTTTGATGTGTACATCCCCGACGATTAGTGATATTGAGTATCTTTTCACATGCCTGTTGGCCATCTGTATGTTTTCTTTGGGAAAATGTCTATTCAGGTCCTCAGCCCATGTTTTTAGTTGGGTTATTTGATTTTTTTTTTTGATGTTTAGTTGTAGGAGTTCTTTGCATATTTTGGATATTATTTTGGATATTAATTCTTCTCCCATTCAGTAGGCAGCCTTTTGCTTCATTGATTGTTTCTTTCACTATGCAAAAACTTTTAGTTTGATGTAGTCCCATTTGTTTACTTTTGCTTTTGTTTCCCTAGCCTAAAGAGACATATCCAGAAAAAAAAATTTGCTAAGACCAACGTCTGTCCTTGCTTACTAATTCTACATCTGTGTCATTTTTGGTTATACTTATACTGATAAAATTTTCTCATATTTATGGGTCATATTCAACCGCTTGTTTGCTGAATAATTTTTGATTTGACATCAGATACCAGACATTGTGAATTTAAAACTTTTTGGACTCAGAGGGAGAGGGAGAGGGTGGGATGATTTGGGAGAATGGGAATTCTAACATGTATACTGTCATGTAAGAATTGAATCGCCAGTCCATGTCTGACGTAGGGTGCAGCATGCTTGGTGCTGGTGCATGGGGATGACCCAGAGAGATGTTGTGGGGAGGGAGGTGGGAGGGGGGTTCATGTTTGGGAACGCATGTAAGAATTAAAGATTTTAAAATTTAAAAAATAAAAAATAAAAATAAAAATAAAAAAATAAAAATTAAAAAAATAAATAAAAAAATGAAGGCTATTGGAATTGCAAAAAAAAAAAAAAAAAATACTGCATCAAAAAAAAATAAATAAATAAAAAATAAAACTTTTTGGTGCCAGATTTTGTTTAAAATATTTTGATTATTCAAAAAAATATTTTTAAAATATTTTTATTAAAGGAAATCAGTCCTGAATATTCATTGGAAGGACTGATGCTGAAGCTGAAACTCTGATACTTTGGCCACCTGATGTGAAGAACTGACTCATTGGAAAAGACCCTGACACTGGTTAAGATTGAAGGCAGGAGGAGAAGGGGAAAACAGAGAATGAAATGGTTGGATGGCATCAACAACTCGATGGACATGAGTTTGAGCAAGCTCCAGGAGTTGGTGATGGACAGGGAAGCCTGGCTTGCTGCAGTCCATAGATTGTAAAGAGTCAGGCATGACTGAGTGACTGAACTGAAGTGATTTTGATATTTTGGTCTCAACATTTAGTTTATTTACATGGAAACAGTTTAATCCTTTCAATGCCTACTTTTAAGCTTTGCTAGATGTGCCAAAAAGAACTTTTAGCCTAGAGCTAATTTGATCTCATTCCTAAAACAATGCCTTTCTCAGGACAGGACTTGTTGCCTTGCACACTAGGAGGCATTTCATTTTGGCTGCTGGGAACAAAAACAATTCTCAGACCTGTACGTGAAATTATTTCAATTATTCTCTCCCTGTTTCTTTTCTGTAATTGTTTCAGTGCTTAGTTTCTTTACATGCATGCATTGATCAATACTCAGTCAAAGACTTGAGTGGGACCCTCATCTCCAGAGTGGTTTGTTTGTCTCCCCACTCCTCCCACTTGCTCCTCTTAAAATTTCTTCTCTGGTACCTTGCCTGCAAATCCTAGCTATCTTGATCTCCCTGAATTCACACTTTTTCCTCCTCAACTTGGGGAGATAGCTGGGCTATCTTTGAATGCTATATTGTAACCTGGAAATTCTGTGTAGGGAGTAAGCTGGAGCAATCACAGGGTTCACCTCTTTGGTTTCCCTTTTCTTGGGAATTACTGTCATGCACTGCCTACTGCCTAACATCTAAAACTATTGTTTCATGTATACTTTCTTGCCCTCTACCCTTCTACAACTTACTACTGTCATTATCCAATAACATTACAGGACAGACTGTCTTGTATATGTTTCCAAAAAATAATTGACCAGGAATAGACCCCACTCTGGAGAATTTTACATTTAATGTGTCCAGAATTGAACAGACTCCACAGATTAAGCTGGCTAAATTCCCAAGTCCGCAGATTTCCTCCTTTTTAGAAGTAGAAAGTTTATGTAATTTCTGCTACCAAGAAAAGGCAATTGCTAGCAGTCTTGCCTTGTCTTGCAGACAAATGTAACATAAGCTGAAGTGGAAAACAGCAGCAGGACTTCGCAAAATGCACGCAGTTAATTAGTAGAAAAAGTGAGTCTAAAATCCAGCTGTCACGACTCTCAGTTGTCACTGTTTTTTCTTCATTATTCCCCCTCTGTGTATTTATCTATCACTTATAAAACTGAGCAGTAACAAATTGCTGTTCCTTCAGTCATAAGATCAAGGGGATGATGATTCAATTGGGTGCTGAGAAAACACTGATATTGAATTGTTGTTAACAGTTGTCCGGCTTCCAAGCAGAACTCAACCCAGGACACTGGAATGAGTACCTGTGCCATCTCCATGGCCCTCCAGAGCTTTCTTTGGGGTGTATGGGCAGTATCCAGTGGTTGAATATACACAGGTTCTAGGCTAGGCTGACTTAACATTATTTCCTTCTCTACTTCTTGCTAGCCTGTTTCCTCATTTATACAATGAGGACAATAAAACTACTCTCATGGTGGATGTGTCATAAATCTGAATGATTCAGTGCATTGAAGCGCTTAGCATTTATTCTGAATCTTAGCAAGAAATTAATGTGTTCATTATTTGCATTATTTTGTTATGTTTCTAGAACATCTTTGTCTTTAACAATAGAAGCTGACTATAGTCTTCCCTTGAGAGCCAAAAACTTCCCATTATTGTGTATCTCCATTTAATTTGGCTTAAGCAAGTCTGTGTGAAATCAAATAATTTTTTTCCACTAAAATGATTATTAACAAAATTCTCTTTATACCTGGGTACCTATGAGTGCATATACCATGGGGATGCAACGCTCTTTTAACTGAACATTATAAAAATCTGCAGAATTCTTGCAAGAAATGCAGAAAATTAAGTTTAACACATAATTTCACATGGAGAAGCAACAAACAGGCTGACTGTAGACTGAATAAATGATCACCCCTGGTGATGCCGATTTTGTTAGTTTCCAAACAACTTCTTTTTACCACTTCTGCCCTTTAAGTAAGTCAGCTGACCAGATTCCTTCCTAGCTGAAAAACCAGGCAAACACTGTAGACTCAAACTCAGACATCTTCTGTTATCTTCAATACAAGTTGTGACCATTCACAAATGTACACATGAAACTGCTTCAGCATTTTACCAAAATCCACTTTGAATCATTGTCCATTAATACCAGTTTGGAAATGTTCTTTTGATTCTTACCTGAGAATGGCAGCCAGCAACCCTTTCAAACTCTTCATTTCCAGTGGGTATTTGAATAAGACAGGTGCGATATGCTGGGTAGATATATTCTGCTTTTAAGAATAGTCCTAACACTATTAACTTACTATACCCTGAGCGACCCACTAGCCAGTTTTTGCTAAGAAAGGAATGAATAAGGAAGCAATTTGTAGGACAAAGTAGCTATCTCTTACTCCTAACCATTTTCCCCAGCCACTTTAGTAGGGAGCATTCAGAAAACTAAGATCATGGCATCTGGTCCCATCACTTCATGGCAAATAAATGGGGAAACAGTGGAAACAGTGGCTGACTTTATTTTGGGGGGCTCCAAAATCACTGTGGATGGTGATTGCAGCCATGAAATTAAAAGACATTTGCTCCTTGGAAGGAAAGTTATGACCAACCTAGACAGCATATCAAAAAGCAGAGACATTACTTTGTCAGCAAAGGTCCATCTAGTCAAGACTATGGTTTTTCCAGTGGTCATGTATGGATGTGAGAGTTAGACTATAAAGAAAGCTGAGTGCCAAAGATTTGATGTTTTTGAACTGTGGTGTTGGAGAAGACTCTTGAGAGTCCCTTGGACTGCAAGGAGATTCAACCAGTCCATCCTAAAGGAGATCAGTCCTGGGTGTTCATTGGAGGGACTGATATTGAAGCTGAAACTCCAATACTTTGGCCACCTGATGTGGAGAGCTGACTCATTTGAGAAGACCCTGATGCTGGGAAAGTATGAGGGCAGGAGGAGAAGGGGACCACAGAGGATGAGATGGTTGGATGGTAACACCAACACAATGGACATGGGTTTGGAGTGGACTTTGGGAGTTGGTGATGGACAGGGAGGCCTGGCGTGCTGCAGTTCATGGGGTTGCAAAGAGTCGGATACGTCTGATCAACTGAACTGATGAGGACTGTAATTGTTTCTAAGTCTCTATTGTACCTGACTTTATATTTAGCAGAAAATCAGAGAAGATGAAAAATTTAATAATATAGATGTGGTCTTAGTGAAAACTGGTAAAGTAAGACTGAATCATATTTAATAAATAAGACAAAGTAAAGATTTTACCAGCAGTCATTAGCATCAATAGAAAGACAGGAGACAGCCTGATGAATACAAAATATTTCCATTCTAATTCTGACTTGTAGAGCTACAATGTTTTCTCACTACAGCTGGGCATGTGGTTTTAAGAGTTATGTCTGATGTGAGTAACATATTCTGGAAAATGTTTTATTACTGCTGACATAACCAGCATATAAATCTTAGAGTTGATTTGTCTTATAGGAATGTTTACTAAAACTTCTTTATAAGGTTTGCCAAGAAATAGACTCACTATAAATGAAAAATACATCAATAATAATGCTTTTATTCACAAATTAGTCAGAGATCATTCAAAGGCAGAAACTTTTTCTGCAAAATTAAAAAACAAACAAACCCAGTGCAGATAATACCACCTTAATGGCAGACAGCTAAGAGGACCTAAAGAGCCTCTTGATCAAAGTGAAGGGAAGAGTGAAAAAGCTAGATTTAAAAAGACAGCATATTAAAAAGCAGAGACATTACTTTGCCAGCAAAGATCCATCTAGTCAAAGCTATGGTTTTTTCCAGTAGTCATGTATAGATGTGAGAGTTGTACCATCAAGAAGGCTGAGCACTGAAGAATTGATGCTTTTGAACTGTGATGTTGGAGAAGACTCTTGAGAGTCCTTGGACTGCAAGGAGATCCAACCAGACAATCCTAAAGGAAATAAACACTGAATATTCATTGGAGGGACTGATGCTGAAGCTGAAGTTCCAATACTTTGGTCATCTGATGCAAAGAGTCGACTCACTGGAGAAGACCCTGATGCTGGGAAAGATTGAAGGTAGCAGGAAAAGGGGGTGACAGAGGATGAGATGGATGGATGGCAACATCAACTCAATGGACATGACTTTGAGCAAACTGTGGGAAATAGTGAGGATATGGAAGCCTGGTGTGCTGCAGTCCACAGGGTCGCATAGAGTCGGACACGACTGAGCAACTGAACAGCAACACTCTAATCTTCAGCAACCATCACCCTCATCAGTCAGCAGACATCAACATCCAGGCAAAATCCTCCAACAACAAAAAGATGACAATTAACTAGAGGCTCAGATGAGAGATAACACTTTTTAGCAACAAATTATATTTAACTAATGTGTGCTGTTCTTAGTCGCTCATTTATGTCTGACTCTTTGCGACCCCATGGACTGTAGCCCATCAGGCAACTATGTCCATGGGAATTCTCCAGGCAAGAATAGTGGATTGCCATGCCCTTCTCCAGGGGATCTTCCCAACCCAGGGTTCAAACACAGATCTCCCGCATTGCAAGCACATTCTTTACCACTGAGCCACCAGGGAAGCCCTTAATTAAGCCCTTAATTAAGGTATGTACATAATTATTTTAGGCATAGTGCTATTATTGCATATTTAACAGACTATCAGTTCAGTTCAGTTCAGTTTAGTCGCTCAGTCGTGTCTGTGACCCCATGAATCGCAGCAGGCCAGGCGTCCCTGTCCATCACAATCTCCTGGAGTTCACTCAGACTCATGTCCATCGAGTCCGTCATGCCATCCAGCCATCTCATCCTCTGTCGTCCCCTTCTCCTCCTGCCCCCAATCCCTCCCAGCATCAGAGTCTTTTCCAATGAGTCAACTCTTCGCATGAGGTAGCCAAACTACTGGAGTTTCAGCTTTAGCATCATTCCTTCCAAAGAAATCCCAGGGCTGATTTCCTTCAGAATGGATTGGTTGGATCTCCTTGCAGTTCAAGGGACTCTCAAGAGTCTTCTCCAACACCACAGTTCAAAAGCATCAATTCTTCAGTGCTCAGCTTTCTTCACAGTCCAACTCTCGCATCCATACATGACCACTGGAAAAACCATAGGCTTGACTAGACAGACCTTAGTCGGTAAAGTAATGTCTGTGCCTCTTGATTCAAAACCATCCCAAAGAAAAAGAAATGCAAGATGGCAAAGTGGTTGTCTGAGGAGGATTTACAAATAGCTGGGGAAAGAAGAGAAGTGAAAGGCAAGGGAGAAAAGGAAAGATATACTCAGCTGAATTCAGAGTTCCAGAGAATAACAAGGAGAGGTAAGAAGGCCTTCTTAAATGAACAATGCAAAAAATAAATAAATAAATAAGAAAACAATAGAATGGAAAAGACCAGAGATCTTTTCAAGAAAATTGGAGATATCAAGGGAATATTTCATGCAAGGATGGGCACAATAAAGGACAGAAATGTTGTGCAGAAGCTTTTAATTTTAATTAGGTCCCATTTGTTTATTTTTGCTTTTATTTCCAACATTCTGGGGGTAGGTCATAGAGGATCCTGCCATCATTTATGTCAGAGAGTGTTTTGCCTATGTTCTCTTCTAAGAGTTTTATAGTTTCTGGTCTTACGTTTAGAGCTTTAATCCATTTTGAGTTTATTTTTGTGTATGGTGTTAGAAAGTGTTCTAGTTTCATTCTTTCACAAGTGGTTGATCAGTTTTCCCAGCACCACTTGTTACAGAGATTGTCTTTTCTCAATTATATATTCTTGCCTCCTTTGTCAAAGATAAGGTGTCCATAGGTGCATGGGTTTATCTCTGAGCTTTCTATTTTGTTCCATTGATCTATATTTCTGTCTTTGTGCCAGTACCATACTGTTTTTTTTGTTGTTGTTGTTTTGTTTTTGTTTTTTTTTTCACACTGTGGATTGTATTTATTGGTATACACTTTAGGTTGCAAATTATACTTTTAAAAGTAAGCTTTCAAGCCCTTCCCTCTCTGCAGTGTTATTTATTTATTTATTTATTTTTATTTTTACTTTATTTTACTTTACAATACTGTATCGGTTTTGCCATACATCAACATGAATCCACCACGGGTGTACATGCGTTCCCAAACATGAACCCCCCTCCCACCTCTCTTCCCATAACATCTCTCTGGGTCATCCCCGTGCACCAGCCCCAAGCATCCTGTATCCTGCATCGGACATAGATTGGCGATTTGATTCTTACATGATAGTATACATGTTTCAATGCCATTCTCCCAAATCATCCCACCCTCTCCCTCTCCCTCTGAGTCCAAAAGTCTGCTATACACATCTGTGTCTTTTTTGCTGTCTTGTATACAGGGTCATTATTGCCATGTTTCTAAATTCCATATATATGTGTTAGTATACTGTACTGGTGTTTTTCTTTCTGGCTTACTTCACTCTGTATAATCGGCTCCAGCTTCATCCATCTCATCAGAACTGATTCCAATGTATTCTTTTTAATGGCTGAGTAATACTCCATTGTGTATATGTACCACTGCTTTCTTATCCATTCATCTGCTGACGGACATCTAGGTTGTTTCCATGTCCTGGCTATTATAAACAGTGCTGCGATGAACATTGGGGTACATGTGTCTCTTTCAATTCTGGTTTTCTTGGTGTGTATGCCCAGCAGTGGGATTGCTGGGTCATAAGGCAGTTCTATTTGCAATTTTTTAAGGAATCTCCACACTCTTCTCCATAGTGGCAGTACTAGTTTGAATTCCCACCAACAGTGTAAGAGGGTTCCCTTTTCTCCACACCCTCTCCAGCATTTATTGCTTGCAGACTTTTGGATCGCAGACATTCTGACGGGTGTGAAGTGGTACCTCATTGTGGTCTTAATTTGCATTTCTCTGATAATGAGTGATGTTAAGCATCTTTTAATGTGTTTGTTAGCCATCCGTATGTCTTCTTTGGAGAAATGCCTATTTAGTTCTTTGGCCCATTTTTTGATTGGGTCGTTTATTTTTCTGGAATTGAGCTGCAGAAGTTGCTTGTATATTTTTGAGATTAGTTGTTTGTCAGTTGCTTCATTTGCTATTATTTTCTCCCATTCAGAAGGCTGTCTTTTCACCTTGCTTATATTCTCCTTTGTTGTGAAGAAGCTTTTAATTTTAATTAGATCCCATTTGTTTATTTTTGCTTTTATTTCCAGAATTCTGGGAGGTGGATCATAGAGGATCCTGCTGTGATTTATGTCAGAGAGTGTTTTGCCTATGTTCTCCTCTAGGAGTTTTATAGTTTCTGGTCTTACATTTAGATCTTTAATCCATTTTGAGTTTATTTTTGTGTGCGGTGTTAGAAAGTGATCTGGTTTCATTCTTTTACAAGTGGTTGACCAGTTTTCCCAGCACCACTTGTTAAAGAGATTGTCTTTACTCTATTGTATATTCTTGCCTCCTTTGTCAAAGATAAGGTGTCCATATGTGTGTGGATTTATCTCTGGGCTTTCTATTTTGTTCCATTGATCTATATTTCTGTCTTTGTGACAGTACCATACTGTCTTGATGACTGTGGCTTTGTAGTAGAGCCCGAAGTCAGGCAGGTTGATTCCTCCAGTTCCATTCTTCTTTCTCAAGATTGCTGGGCATACACACAAAGGAAACCAGAATTGAAAGAGACATGTGTACCCCAAGGTTCATCACAGCACTGTTTATAATAGCCGGGATATGGAAACAACCTAGATGTCCATCAGCAGAGGAATGGATAAAAAAGCTGTGGTACATATACACAATAGAGTATTACTCAGCCATTAAAAAGAATACATTTGAATCAGTTCTAATGAGGTGGATGAAACTGGAGCCTATTATACAGAGTGAAGTAAGCCAGAAAGAAAAACACCAATACAGTATACTAATGCATATATATGGAATTTAGAAAGATGGTAATGATAACCCTGTACACGAGACAGCAAAAGAGACACAGAGGTATAGAACACTCTTTTGGACTCTGTGGGAGAGGGCAAGGTGGGATGATTTGGGAGAATGGCTTTGAAACATGTATAATATCATATAAGAAATGAATCACCAGTCTAGGTTCGATGCAAGATACAGGATGCTTGGGGCTGGTGCACTGGGATGACCCAGAGGGATGGTATGGGGAGGGAGGAGGGAGGCCGGTTCAGGATTGGGAACACGTGTACACCCGTGGCAGATTCATGTTGGTGTATGGCAAAACCAGTATAATATTGTAAAGTAATTAACCTCCAATTAAAATAAATAAATTTATATTAAAAAAAAAAACGAAAATCACAACCATCAAGAAAGTCTGGAGAAGGAAAATTTAGGATATGTCAGTGATGCTAAGCACTTTTCTCCCTTTCTTTAAAGTTCAAGTTCCTTTATGTGGAAAGATGCTTTTTTATGGTATTGCTGGGCTTTTAGCCATGGTTAGATTGAACGATACGAATGCTTTGTTTGTGTACAATGTCTTTTATCTGGATTCTTTGCAAGGCTTTAAATGCACAATCATTAATCCTCACAGAGTTGTATTGTATGTGTGAACTTCTTTCCTCTTTAGACAAGAAGTCAATAGGCAAGGTAATGCAAATATTGATGTTCACTATCATGCAAGTAGAATCCCAGTTTTCTGGCCATTTTCTGACATAACCAGTTTTTCTGGGGGTTTTTTTCTCTTTGCTTTTAGTTGTCCCCAGAGAATTTCATCACATGTATGTACTTTCAACTTATTTAACTGTGTACCTTTCTGAGTACTTACTTTACCAACCTGAATTATACAGTTTTGCTGTAGTGCTCACATTGCTGCTAAGTCACATCAGTAGTGTCCAACTCTGTGCGACCCCATAGACAGCAGCCCACCAGGCTCCCGTCCCTGGGATTCTCCAGGCAAGAACACTGGAGTGGGATTTCCTTCTCCAGTGCATGAAAGTGAAAATTGAAAGTGAAGTCGCTCAGCTTGTCCGACTCTTCGTGACCCCATGGACTGTAGCCTACCAGGCTCCTCCATCCACGGGATTTTCCAGGCAAGAGTACTGGAGTGGGTCGCCATTGCCTTCTCCAAGTACACACATTATTTTCAAGCAATTTCCCCCAAAATGAATTTCTAAACTATAGTTTGGACAAAAGTCCCAAGGGAAACATTCACCTGGGATTTGTCTAGAAAGTTTATGAAATTTTGATGACCACAGTTTCTTTTGATTGACATTTTCAGCTGTGTTTCTAATGAAACAATCTTTCTTTCAATAGTGCTAAGTGTTCTCCAAAAGCACATAGGTTTTTCAAGAAATAAAGGTGGGGTTCCAAATCAGGATAGGAGTACATCAAGGCTGTATAGTGTCACCCTGCTTATTTAACTTATAATCAGAGTACATCATGTGAAATGCCAGGCTGGATGAAGCACAAGTTGGAATCAAGATTGCTGAGAGAAATATCAATAACTTCAGATATGCAGTTGACATCAGCCTTATGGCAGAAAGTGAAGAAGAACTAAAGAGCTTCTTGTTGAAAGTGAAAGAGGAGAGTGAAAAAGTTGGCTTAAAACTCAACAGTCAGAAAACTAAGATCATGACATCTGGTCCCATCACTGCATGTCAAATAGATGGAGAAACAATGGAAACAGTGGCAGACTATTTTCTTAGGCTCCGAAATCACTGCAGATGGTGACTGCAGCCATGAAATTCAAAGACGATCGCTTTTCGGAAGAAAATCTATGACAAACTTAGACAGCATATTAAAAAGCAGAGACATTAATTTGCAAACAAATTTCTGTCTAGGCAAAGCTATGGTTTTTCCAGCAGTCATGTATGGATGTGAAAGTTGGATCATAAAGAAAGCTGAGTGCCAAAGAATTGATGTTTTTGAACTGTGGTGTTGGAGAAGACTCTTGAGAGTCCCTTGGACTGCAAGATCATACCAGTTAATCCTAAAGGAAATCAGTCCTGAATATTCATTGGAGGGACTGATGCTAAAGCTGAAACTCCAATCCTTTGGCCACCTGATATAAAGAACTGACTCACTGGAAAAGACCCTGATGCTGGGAAAGATTGAAGGCGGGAGGAGAAGAGGAAAACAGAGGATGAGGTGGTTGGATGGCATCACCAACTCAATGGACATGAGTTTGAGCAAGCTCTGGGAGTTGGTGATGGACAGGGAAGCCTGGCATGCTGCAGTCCATGCAGTCACAACATCGGACACAACTGAGCAACTGAACTGAACTGAATCTTACTTATTATTCTGTATAACTTGCTTGATTTTATACTTAGCAAGTGCCATTCCCTTTTTGCGTCTTCTTAAAAACAGAAACCCCCCATCACACACATACAACTTTGCCATTGGGGTTTTTGTCAAGAGCAATTCGATGTCTACTTATAGATGAGAAGTCTGGCACTCTGTACTAAAGGTTCACACACTATGAGAGGGAAATAAAAAAGGATGGACTGTTCTACATGGATTGGAGGCAGGTGTAATCTTCCCTTCTCTCCCTAGTTTAAAACCAGATACCTGAAAGTGACTGGTATAACCATGCACAGGAAAAGTGGCAGCTTTGAAAACAGTTTGACTCCAAATAGTTCGACTTCTGCCACAACTATCTTCTCCTCTGTGGCACTCAGAAACTGGTTCTTCCAAGCAACTCTTCCTACCATACATCATAGGAGGTCCTGAGGGGAGTCATAATCTGAAATCTCTACAGATGAGAAGAGACGCACCCCCCACCCCCTGCACCCCTGTTGCAAGAAAACATTACCTGTTCATTGTATCTGAGATTGTTGTTCCCTTACAAGCAGAATAGACAGATATCCATCTAAACTCTAGTCTTATTCTCTGGTATGTTTCTTATGTGGCCTCATGCACTCTCATGGCTTTAATAATCGCGTTTACATTGCTAGTTCTGCATCCGCAGCTGTGAGATCTCGTCTCATTCTCAGAATGCTATAGCCAGCTGTCTGTAAGTCATCCTGACTCCAGTGTTAGTTGCTCAGTCTTGTCCAACTCTTTGCTATCCCATGGACTGCAGTCTGCCAGACTCCTCTGTCCCTGGAATTCTTCAGGCAAGAATAGTAGAGTGGGTTGCCATTTCCTTCTCCAGTGGATCTTCCCAACCCAGGGATCGAACCTGGGTCGCTTGCATTGCAGGCCGATTCTTTACCCTCTGAGCCACCAGGAAACCCCACTTTGACTCTAATTTCTCACTAAATTAAATTCACACTCTCTCTTTCTTCTTTGTGTTCTGTATCTGAGGTATCATCATACTGTTGCAATTGCCAAAACCAGAAATTCTGTGGCCATCCTTTACTTCCTCTTCTTCTTCCTGCACAACCCCACCACACACACACACAACTCTTCAAAGCCACCCATTGACCCTACCTTTCAAATAGCTTTGGAAATTACCTACTATGCTCTATCCCCACTGCCACTGGTTGTGGTTGCTAAGTCACTAAGCCATGCCCCACTCTTTGTAACCCCATGGACTATAGCCTGCCAGGCTACTCTGTCCATGGGACTTTTCCAGGCAAGAATACTGGAGTGGGTTACCATCTTTTTCTGCAGGGGATCCTCCTGACCCAGAGACTGAATCTGCATCCCCTGCATTGGTGGATGGGTCCTTTACTGCTGAGCCACCTGGGAGGCCCCTGACTGTTCTCTCCCTTATACTTGAGCCTCCACACATGCTGTACCCTCCAGGTAGAAGACTGCTCTACCTTCCTTGACCGGCAACTGCCACTGACCCCTCAGATCTCAGCTTGGATGTCGCTGCTCTAACCTCCAAATTGGATTAAAGCATCTCTCCCTTGTGGTCCCCAAGCACTCAGGGCTTTCCCGTCACAGGCTTGTACTGGAATTCCTTGCTTGCTTTTTTATGCTACCAGCTGACTGTAACTTCCATCAGGCTTGGAACCTGGCCCATTATTGTTGCTCATCATTGTTTTTCTGGCAGTTGGCAAAGGTTGGGACACAGTTGGTATTCAGTAAATATTTGTGAGCTCAGGAGAGTAAGGGAAGAAGGAAAGCAGAAGAAGGAAGAATATTGACTGCATACCATCTGCTTTGGTAAATAAATGTGTAAATGTGAATGACTATGTGCAAAAAAAAAGCCCTGAAATCAGTGGGGTTTTTTTCTTGTGATTTGACCCTTTGTTATAAAAGTAGACGATAGAGAAAGAATAAACAATTTAATTGAAGTTTTAATTAGTTGGTTTCAGAGTTGTTTTAAACTAGAGATTTATCCTTAAAGTCTGAATAGTCTTCATAACACATAAGAGGAGTTTATGTATTTAATAAGATAATTTAGTGGTAACATCTGCAAAATGTATTATTTTTTTATTTCTGGGTTTTCAACCCAGAAATAGCACCTGCTTTGAGTGAGATAGACCAGAATAACTACTAAATTGGTTAGCTTCAAGAGTTTTCTGGAACACTCTAAGATGTACCACCTTAATGGAAAAAACTATTACACAGCAGGTAGAGAGTGGGGCCCATGCTTAAGTTTGCATATTTTTAAGATTAAATTTTAACAAAAAAGTGTGATCTTTCTTAACTTCCATTTGAAGTCACTTCCAAAGACCATACTCATACACTGTTAAAGGTCAGTTAAGATCTTTCCAAATATAAATCTGTAAATGTCATAGTAACCAAAATATCCTGGGTATATGGTAGGAAGACAATCTTCTGTGTGCTCTGAGTTCCACTTTAAGCTTTAGGAGATGCAAACCAATTGCATGGAATATTGTTACATTCATTTTTCAAAGTCAAAGTACAATTTCAGGGGCCAGATACCAATTTGTCCATCATCTTTCTTCATTTCCTTTCCTTTTTACTTCCTGTGGTCACTTGAACCATTTCTCCCTCATCAAGAGAAAAAAAAAAAGGAAACCAGGAGCAAGAGAGCTTATAAGCATGCTTTTAAATCATACATATAAATTACATGTAAATTATACATCTAAGTTATAATATGTATCCTACATATATATCCTATGCTTGAGAAAAACAGAGACCCTGGATTTAGAACAAAATAATTGTAATGTTATTTCTCTAGTGCAAAAAGGTAATAATGCAAGTAACAATGCTATAATCAAAAGAGTAATTCCATTCTTACCTGAGAGTTGTATAATGACTTAATTAGCTTTTCCCATTGCTGATGCCAACAAATCTTATTGTCCAGACAGTGAGAGGCCAAGAGCCACAAGGTCTGCTGGATCTCACGGTTTCCCATTTACAGAGGCCAAGGGATTTACAGAGACGCAGCATGCAACCTGCTGGGCAAGACCAGGCCTGTGGGACTGCTGTCCATCTTTGGACAGTCAGAAACAAAACTACAATTGTACCAGAAAGTAATTATCTTCTCTAAAAGTATCAGGATTAGACTTTTTCTAGTATTGAGTAGGTCAGATTATGATAGGTCCAATGGAGCTGGCTGTTCCATGCAGGGTAGAGTGGGATGGGGAACTTGGGAGAGAGTTTTAAGAGTCTCTTCTCTCAGGTATTCTTTGAGTGTATCACTTGGTTTTCTTTATATCCAACCCCTTTAGAAAAAGTGTATTCATTTAAATTAACAATTTATTTAAAAGAGAGGGATGTTTATTTGACTTGCTGCTGCTGCTAAGTCGCTTCAGTCGTGTCCGACTCTATGCGACCCCATAGACGGCAGCCCACCAGGCTCCCCCATCCCTGGAATTCTCCAGGCAAGGACACTGGAGTGGGTTGCCATTTCCTTCTCCAGTGCATGAAAGTGAAAAGTGAAAGTGAAGTTGCTCAGTCGTGTCCGACTCTTCACGACCCCAGGGATTGCAGCCTACCAGGCTCCTCCATCCATGGGATTTTCCAGGCAAGAGTACTGGAATGGGACTCCATTTCCTTCTCCTTTATTTGACTTAATTATAGGCAAATATAGTTGTTGTTTTTTCTTCCATCACTAAGCCCCTGTTTGTAACCATGATGTAAATTTATTTTAATATTTTGCCTTACTTCACAGAGATTTGTTAAGATTTGCAAGTATTTCTGTTGTCTTCGCATTTCTACATATTATGTCCTTTGCTTACTTAGGTTGAGACACTTAGCTATCATCCATAGCTGCTCTATAGCTGGTAAATTTTTAAAATAAATACATCTTTGTCTAAGGAAAAAATATAAGCGAAATTATTTTTTCTATAAAAAAGATGACTCTTGATTTTATTTTCAGTAAATACTTATTTTATGTCTAGCATGGCTTGGATATAATCTTTGCACTGGCCTCTTTACAATTTTATTTCCCTTATCAGCGTGCAGCCTGCCTTTAATTTTTTTTCCCCTGATATGTATACTCTTTTTCCTTCCTAAGATTCCAAGGCACTTTGTCTTTATTATTTTTAGTACTCTTAATGATAGAAAATTAAGACAATGTCTTTAATCTTTATATTGCCAGCACTTAGCAGAGAAAATAGGTTATAGTAAGAATTCAGTAGAAGTTTGTAAATAGATGTGATTGAAATAATGTTATATTATTATTTACATTTTTATCTACCCTCCTTGATTAATTTTCTTCATCCTTCACAGCTTATGGCAAACCATAAATTCAATAAATGAATGATCAATGGCAAAATAGTAGTGAAGTGGTCATGAAAAGAAGCACCATTTGCCCAGGTTCAAGGACCTTTGTCTCTGCATCTTTTGACTTCATTTTTTTTCCCATCATTCCCCCAAGAGCGTAACTCCTCTTTGCTCCTTGAAATTAATGACTAATCTATATGAAAAATTATTAAAAGGTAAGTCCAGTAAACAGCAGAGTTAATTAATATTGGGGACTGGAAGATGGGCAGAGCCTAAATCACGAGAATGGCTTGACTCAATTGTAGTAAGATGTGTGATGTCTGATGCAGCTTTGACTGAGTAGCTGAGGATACTTTGACAGGAGGCAGGACATGCTAATAAAAAAGTCTGACTTTTATACTTTTTCTAGAATGGTCATAATTCACCTAATATGTTTGTCCTTTTTAAAGCAGTATTTAAAATCCCAGTGGGTATCTGTGTACAACAAAAAGAAACCTTTCCTGTTTTCTTTCAGTTAATAAAATCACTTAATGTCATTCACAGAGGCTTTCTTACCTTGCACTGGCATTATTTTCAGCAAAGGAGGGAGCAAATTCTTCATCTCCCTTGCCAGCTTCCCATTCTTCCCAGGTTTATAACTTGAAAGAACAGAAAAACAACCATTTTCAATATGACTTGGAGTCCATGTATGCAGCCTCAATATTGTAACTGACTTAGACTGCTCTTAGGAACTGAATGGGCTTCCCTGATGGCTCAGAGGTAAAGAATCTGCCTGCACTGTAGAAGCCGCAGGACACTCAAGTTCCATCCCTGGGATGGGAAGATCCCCTGGAAGAGGACACAGCAACCCATGCCAGTATTCTCGCCAGGAGAATTCCGTGAGCAGAGGAGCTTGGCAGACTGTGGTTCATGGGGTCACAAGAGTCGGACATGACTGAGTGACTTAGCATGCACACAGGAACTGAATTCCATCATATGTGGACAAATATGTGTCTGTGTTGAAGAGAGGAAAGTTGAAAAATAATGTTTTATTGCATGTTAGTCAATACATTTTAAATGATAAGAAAAGCTTTAATGAATATCTCACCAGGAAAGAAAGAATACATTTGCTGCTTTGAACTTTCAAAGACCTATGTGAAAAACTGAACAAAGACAGGAGAACCAGGTTAACCTAGGCAACTTTGTCACTAAGAGCATTAATGATCAGCCCCTGTGAAATGTTCAGTTCCTGAGGTAACCAAATTAAAGTGTTTTTTTAATGGGGGAGGGGGGGTAGAGAGATCACTTTGTGTATAACTTGCATCCAGGAATTACAGAATAATTAACCAGGATAAATCCACAAGACTTCCCAGCAATATTTGCTGCATTCTTGATTATTCGTTAGCTCTTAAAGAGTATTTAAAAACACAAGTAAATGATTTGATGGGAAGGTAGTCACATGACTTTAGGCAATACAGTGCTGTTGTACCTTGTAATGGGAAAAAGACGTAAGCTTGGAGTGGATTTCATGAAGTAAGAAACAGGGGAAACTATTTGTGAGTTGGCAGATCAGAGCAAGAAAGGGTTCTTTCTCTTGATGTAGTCCCCCAGACCTACCCCATCCCTAGTCATTAACAGGGTAGGACCAAATTCCTGGCATGAACATTTGTTCATCAAGTTCTAAAATGGTTTGGGTCAACTTAGGAATCAATAAGGCTCAGCAAATAGTGAAAGTAAAGATTATAAACTTGTCTGTTTTGTTCAACATTTATCTATCACCATGAGCTGGTATACATGCTAAGATTCATGAATGAATAAATGCTTATATGATACTAACAATAAGAATTATTTCCACTTACTGAGAGTTTACTAAGCACTTGAGACTGTGTGAAACACTTTATGTGTATTCCCTTACTTAATCCTCTTTTATTTCACCAGGATGGGATTCATTTTATTTTCACTTTAGCCTTTCTGAAAAGTAATGGTTAGAATGCTTTATCGTAAAAGTAAGAGATTTAAAATTCAATGTTGGGAAGCTTCTTTATTGAAAAATTATTTTAATAACCATGAAAAGCAAAGGCTATAAAAGTAAAAACTCTTTATGTGAATTTACAAATTTACAAGATTACAGGAGAGGGACTTTTGAGGTCATCTTGCCCATTCCCTACTTTTAAGAAGGAGGAAAATGAGCCACGGATTAAATTAGATCCAGTGTCAAACAGTGGATGCCAGCATTGGGAGTAGACATCTCTTCCCCAAGATGTGCAGGCCATAGTGTGTTTCTCTTGCAATATTTTTTTTTTACTACTCCTTTCAAGATTATTATAGTGAATGAGTATTTAATGATTATTAGTGTCAAGGGAACCACAGAACCCCACTTCACTGCATCACCCCAGGTCACCCCAGGGATCTTGGCATCAATCTTGACGTATTCCGGAGTGAGGATTCTCAAGAAGCTCATTGTGACAGAGGTCAGTGGGAGGAAGAATGAAGTAATACCTACACCACACCTCTAATTTCTCACAAACTCTATCTGGGCTGCCACCAACTAAAAATAGATCTATTCTAACTGTGAATCCTTGGGTGACTTTCCCCTCATCCACTAGTTCAAAAAAGTTTGAAAAAGTTTTGAGAACTTCAGCTTGTATCCATAGGGAATTTTGTCTCTCTGGGCAAACTGGTGGGGAGAGGAGGAAGCCATGGCTGGAGCCTGAGCTAAGAAGTCAGAGTTTCCTAGCCCCCCAGAGGCAGTGCAGGCAATGCCCTTCCAAGAGGCCCAGCTCCGGCCCCTCCAGCTGTGAATGGAAGAGCTGCCCAGAATGTCCTGCTATCCTTGGATTACAAGATTGGTTATACAACAGCTGCAAGGGTGCTTGCTGTAGTTCTGTAGCATGATCTAAAGCTGGTCATCTGGTCATTGGAACATTTAGACAACTCAGAAAATAACCAGCATGTGACAATCCATCTCTGGATAAAAAGAAAATCCATGGGGATTATGACATATTCTTACAAGTGGAGCAAGGCTGGCTACTTTTCAGATGCTCTACATATTTTGAAAGAAGTTTTGAGTGCTTCCCACAACCTCCAGAAAGAACCATCTGGTAACCTTCCCCATTTAACGAAATGCCACCCTACATTGTTTCATTTTTAATGGTTTTTCTTTATCTTCATAGTAGAGTTGATTTACAATATCATGTTAGTTTCAGGGGTATAGCAAAGTAACTCAGTTATATATACACATGTCTACACATACATAGATATCTATCTATATTCTTTTTTCCTAAACTTTTCCATTACAGTGTATTAGTTTTAAGGTCTTTAAAACCCAATTTTTCAGTTTTTCCAATATTCAGCTCATATGCAATCAAGAAGTTTACTCTGTACCCGACTCTAAGGCTGCTTAAGCTTGAAACTAGGCATTTGAAAACCAAGCAACTCAACTCCACTCTGTCTTTATGGAGGCAGAATATGAAGAGACTAATAAGTCATTTCTTAGATGGCTGATTTCTTAACAAGATAAAGCTTCGTATGGATCAGCTAGCCATACAACACTTCCCAGCAAGGAAACGCGACAACACAGCAGTTGTCTTTGGCTCTGGTGGACAAACTTTATCTATTTATTTTTTTAATATGTGTGTAAAATTTTGTTAAGTTGACATTGATTAAATTAGAAAAGTAAAGTGGATGTATATTTTCTTTACTATTAAATCTTTTTTTATTTTTCTTATTTTTCTTATTTTTTAATATAAATTTATTTAAATTGGAGGTTAATTATTTCAGAAGTACCTATGATCCTGATCTCTACATTTCTCTCTCTTAGTAATAACGTGAACGTGAAGTCGCTCAGTCGTGTCCAACTCTTTGCGACCCCATGGACTGTAGCCTACCAGGCTCCTCTGTTCATGGGATTTTCCAAGCAATAGTACTGGAGTGGATTGCCATTTCCTTCTCCAAGGAATCTTCCCGACCCAGGGATCGAACCCGAGTCTCACACATTGTAGACAGACGCTTTACCGTCTGCGACCTTAGCCAAAAGGCCGAGAAGCATTAAATAGTTAATCTAGCCGCTCATCTAGTGAGTCAAACAGGATTCTTTCTACAGTCGCCTGGAAATCTAGCCCTGATTCTAGTTTTATTTTTTCCCTTAGGTCAAATAACGTCAAGTTCCCCCACTTATTGATGCTCATCTTAGGTATGATTTTAAAAAGTAAAATCCAAGTCTACTCAACAGCAGATCCCTTGTGTTTGTGAGGCATGACATCACAGATCACATTCCTTCTGCCCCAGGCAATTTTTGTTTGGCACTTTGTTTTGTCTCTTAGGAGAAGTGATTCAGACCTATGTGACTGAAGGTTTTCCTGGAGTCAGACTGATGACTAGCTTCTAAGCTTTTAGGGGGCATTTATGCGGGCAGAGCTCTGGTAGCTAAAATGTTTCACTCTAGAGATTTGCTCCTTTGTCTCATCAGGTATCTACAAAAAATCAAAACAAGAGGCATCTAACAGTAGGAGTGTTTGGATTGAGGGTTGTGATAGGGTTCTACAACGCTTTTCAGAAGCCCCTCTGAAAGCTTATCATACTGACTGTGTGTATGTATTGTGCTTAGTCGCTCAGCTGTGTCTGACTCTCTGCGACCCCATGGACTGTAGCCTTCCAGGCTCCTCTGTCCATGGGGATTCTCCAGGAAAGAATACTAGAATGGGTTCCCATGCCCTCCTCCAGGGGATCTTCCCAACCAGGGATTGAACCCAGGTCTCCTGCATTTCAGGTGGATTCTTTTACCATCTGAGCCACTGGAGAAGCCCAAAATATTGACTATATTGTGTGACAATTCAGAATTCACAAAGAACTGATTTAAACATCAAAAATAGATCATCAGGATGACAGTATTCTAACCAGATATATGATTACAGGGTGGGCTGAAGGAGGTAGCAGAACACCACGCAGCTGTTACCTTTTTTCCTATAATCAAATTAACATTTATATAGTGTTATATATACATAATTATAATAACCAGATTAACATTTGAGTAGGCTCAATAGCTGTGGTGCATGGGTTTAGTTGCTCCACATGTGGTATCCTCCCAGATCAGGGATTGAATGTCCATGTACTCTGCGTGGACAAGTGGATACTTTACCACTGAGCCACCAGGGAAACCTCTTCCTCAATCTTGGGCTTGCCAAGTGGCTCAGTGGTACAGAATCTGCCTGCCAGTGTAGAAGACTACAAAGGACCGGGTTTGATCCCTGGGATGGGAAGAAGCCCTGGAGTATGAACTGGCAACCCAAATTCCAGTATTCTTGGGGCTTCCCAGGTAGCTCAAATGGTAAAGAATAAACAAAGAGTCTAACACAACTGAGTAACACACACACACACACACACACACACACACACACACACACCCCAGTATTCTTGCCTGGAACATTTCACGGACAGAGAAGCCTGGCAGGCTATAGTCCATAGGGTTGTGAAGAGTCGGGCACGCGACTGAACCGCTAAGCACACACACGCATACATTCACATTGTAATTCCAGTTTAAGGCGAACATAGGTTTAATTCTCTCAAAACCTTCAAAATAGCTCTCTTTTTTAAGGGAAAAAAGCAAAATACTACTTCTTGATAGAATTAGCCTCACCTATTGATAGAGCCTTACCTATCATAACCTATATTTGCTTCTTCAATCACTGAATATGTAATGAACAACCAGAAGATCCCTAGAACCAAGCTAGCCTCACTGACAAGGACTCCTATGACCTTTTCCAAAAGGAAATTTTATGAGCACTAGATAGGAATACCTCAAACTTTAGAAAAATTCCACCTTTATATCCTCACCTCTTAGCACATTTTATTTTAGATGTCCAATAAACCACCAGTGAATGGCTTAAAAAATGAAAATAAAGGGAAAACCACTGCGTGTTTCTTAATTCTGGAAGACTTCCCATAGAAAATTGGAATGGGTTTTATTCTGAAACTGGAAAATGCTGAAGCAGAAGCCATTGAAACTGGGAGGAGGGGTGAGATGTCCACAGCTGGAAGGATCCAGCTGTGTTTGAGGTTGATGAGTGAGTAGGCATGACTGGAAAGAATGACAAGATCCAGAAGTATAATGGATGACAGATGTGTTGAGGAGAACAATAAGGGATGTTCTTACTTGGTCTTTGATACTTTAAAGACACTTATATTTTCCGATCAGGGAACAGAATCAGCTAAAGCCTTGATTTAGGAAGGTAGATATGGCAGGAACAGATAAGGTGGCTTACAGCAGGTAGAGAAAAGGATGATGTGATGGTTTGCAAATATGTTTGTAAAATTTTCATCACTCCTTCCTTTAATGTGGAGCCGAATTCTGCCTTCCTTGAATGTGGGTCAAATTAAATGACTCACTTCAAACAAATAAAATATGATAAAAAGAATAGTGTGTGACTTCTGAAGTTCAGTGTAGTTTCAGCCTGAAGACTGAATCCTTCACTTTGGAGAAATAAGCTTAATGTGTTGTTGACGTTCCAGCTGCTCTATGGAGAGGCCCGTGTGGGGAGGACAATGCGAGCTCTCACTTAAAATCAGCATCCACGTGCCAGCCACATGAATGAGCCATCTAGAAAACACATCCTGGGACTTCCCTGGTGGTCCAGTGGTTAAGACTCTTGCCTTCCGATGCAAAGGGTGCAAGTTTGATCCCCAGTGGGGGAACTACGATCTCACATGCCACAAGGTGCAGCCAAATAAATACATAAATCTGTTGTCTAGTTGCTAAGTTGTGTCCACCTCTTTGTAACCACATGGACTGTAGCCCTCCAGGCTCCTCTGTCCACGGGATTCTCCAGGCAAGAATACTGGAGTAAGTTTCCATTTCTTTCTCCAGGAGATCTTCCCAACTCAGGGATCAAACCCACGCCTCTTATGTCTCTTGCATTGGCAAAAGAGTTCTTTACCACTAGTGCCACCTGGGAAGCCCCTAGAGATTGGTTAGTTAACAACTGTACCATTTTACAGATATAGGCGAGGCAGTCACACAAGACTCTGCCCTTAAAAGGGCTCCAGGCTTTTTGGGTTAATGCTTGGCTCCTGTACTCTTGAAATTCTCAATAATTTTTGAACAAGAGACCCTGCATTTTCACTTTTTACTAGGTTGGCAAATTAAGTAGCTAGTCTTGTGTGCACTCCAAACTTCTCTGTTCTGAAAGAGTTGTTTGATGAATGTGTGATTATCTGTCTCTTCTATAACTCAAAGATTTAGGGGTGGGGGAGAATGGCTTGGTTCTTACTGTGTTGTGTCATTCACTGTCATGTTAATGTGTTCCTAGAATTTGCCCTTCTCTAGCTGATGGTCGTGTGTCTAAGACACAGATCTCCTTTTGATTCCAAGCAAGTGATGTCCCTGATTCTCAAACGCAGACTCTCCTTCAGTGGAGATGTGGGGTCCCATGGTGGGGATGTGTCATATTGGTGAATCCTGTATCTGCTAATTGTAATATTGCGTGATATTGTCTGGTATGTCCTAAATCAACTCACACTGCAAACACGAGACTGATGTAACCTTGGACAAATGATGAAGACATGATGCCTTCTTTACCTCAGTGAATTCAAGTTCGCGATAGCTAAGCTAAAAATGTGTTCCAGAATATCACTGAAGAAAAACTATTAAGCAAAAAAAAAAAAAAAAAAAAAACAGTAGTCCTCCATTAGGAGGCAAAAGAGTATGCCGTTTGTTGTTGTACATGCACGCTCGGTTGTGTCCGACTCTTTGTGACCCCATAGACTGTAGTCCACCAGGCTCCTGTGTCCATGGAATTTTCCAGGCAAGAATACTGAAGTGAATACTGAATCCTCCTCCAGGGGATCCTCCCAACCCAGGGATCAAACTTTCATCTTTTATGTATACTGCATTGACAGGCAGGTTCTTCACCACCAGTGCCACCTTGGAGAAGTAGAATACAGATACTTGCTCTTGAAAAACACTCCAACATTAAACCTATAAGAACAATAGTTCTATATGGATACAAATCTCTTAATTTCATTTCATTCTGTTATTAATACTCAGTATTAGGTAGAGGTGTTTGAAACACCATAATTTTATAAAAAATAAATTCCCTGGTGGCTTAGACAGTAGAGAGTCTGCCTGCAATGTGGGAGACCTGGGTTCAATCTCTGTGTCAGGAAGATCCCCTGGAGGAGGGCATGGCAACCCACTCCAGTATTCTTGCCTGGAACATCCCACAGATAGCAGAGCCTGGCAGTCTACAGTCCAAGGAGTCACACAGAGTCTGGACATGACTGAGCAACTTTCACTTTCCCTTTGAACCATATCTTATTTCAAAATACTGCAATTTAATTATTAATGCCTGTAATTTCATTTGTTGAGGAGTAGAAAGAAAAACACATAGAGACATCTGATAACAAGAAGTGGAACCACAATCGTTGCTTTATTTTATTTTTTAATTAAGTTTTATTGGAGTGTAGTAGCTTTACAATGTTGTGTTAATTTCTTCTGTACAACAAAGTGAATCAGCTGTACATATGCATATATCCCCTCTTTTTTTGGATTTCCTTTCCATTTAGGTCACCACAGAATATTGAGTTGAGTTCCTGGTGATTTACAATAGGTTCTCATTAGTTATCCATTTTATCCATAATATCAATATTATACATACATCAGTCTCAATCTTCCAATCCATCCCACCCCACCTTCCCCCTTGGTGCCTCTATGTTTGTTCTCTACAACTGTGTCTCTACCTTTGCTTTGCAAATCACAATCATTGCTTTTAAATACACAAAATTGAATATTCAGAAGCAAAGAGTACTGAACAGAAACAGGGCACACACACAGGGTTTTTCGTTTGCTTTTGAGTAATCCTTTTTTACAACCGAGGAATTTGAGTGGCAGGAGTGCCACCCGATCTCCAAGTATTGTGTGTGATTTCTCCCAATCACCAAGTATTGTGTGCTGCTTCCTACTATAACTGTGGGGAAAAAAAAAAGGAATGTTATTTGGCACAACTAGCACACTATATTGCAATTTCATAAGCATTAGAGCAAGATATCTTTGCTTCAGGTCTGTAGACTCCCGTTAAGGTCCATGGGACATTATGGGGGTGATAACCTCCCCTGAAGTATTAGGCAAAATATGGCCCTAATGTGCCTGCATGAAGAGAAGTACTTGGCGTATTTGTGTGCCTGGAAAGTGGGCCTCCTCTCTCCCACCTGGCCCTGAAAGCTCAACTCAAATTCCACCTTCTTCTAGAAACAGTATCACAGGCACCACATCCGCCACCTCTCCCTGCTCTTGGGAAGCTCTCCTACTTTGGACTCCTGAGGCTCTCCTTATCTGCATCACTCATCTGTCCTTGTCACATTTTGATGCTTTCCCAATACACTGGGAAATCCAGGAAGAAATGTGTCCTTCATATCTTTTTGCCTTCGTATTCCCAATATATAGACTCTAATGGGAGGCTTTCCATAAGTAGATGGTGATGCTGTTTGTTGTCACTGAGAATGTCCCAGTTTCCTGGCATGAATTTAAAAGACTTTTATCCTTGGAAGGAAAGCTATGACAAACCGAGACTGCATATTAAAAAGCAAAGACATCACTTTGCTGACAAACGTCCGTACAGTCAAAGCTGTGGTTTTCCCAGTAGTCATGTATGGATATAAGAATCGGACCACAAAAAAAGAGGGCTGAATGTTGAAGAATTGATGCTTTCGAATTGTGGTGTGGAAAAGACACTTGAGAATCCTTTGGATTGCAAGGAGATCAAACCAGTCAATCCTAAAGGAAATCAGCCTTAAATATTCATTGAAAGTACTGATGCTGAGGCTGAAGCTCCAATAATTTGGTCACCTGATGTGAAGAACCAACTCATTGGAAAAGTCCTCAATATTGGGAAAGACTGAAGGCAAAAGGAGAAGGGGGCAGCAGAGGATGAGGTGGTTAGGCATCACTGAGTCAATGGACGTGAATTTGAGCAAACTGGGAGATAGTGGAAGACAGAGGAGCCTGGCGTGCTGTAGTCCATGGGGCCACAAAGAATCAGACACAACTTAGTGACTGCACAACAATAATGGGGGGGGTGCTTCTGTGAGTAGATAGTGATGCCATGTGTTGTCATTGAGATTGTCTCTGTCTCGTGGCACATCTTCCCTGTTCATCTCATTCCCGCTTCAAGGCTGACCTCATTAGGTTTCATTTTCAGTACTTTACATTTCACTGAATGTTTCACATTACTTAATTCCGTTTGTGTTATGTATTTTTCTCCTCTGTGCAGACAAAAAGAGTTCGCATCTGGATTGGGGGAATAATATTTCTAAATGATTATAAGCTTGTATGATAAAATTTGTTCAAGGTTTTAAATGGCTTTTCTCTAGTGTTGCTGAATAATAAATAAATCTCTTGAATTTGTTATAACTAACCTCATAAGCAACTATTCGCAGAAGAATGTGCTTCTATCTCATTTGGTTAAATAGTGATAAAGATACTGAAGATATACAATATGAATTAACAAGACTTGCTTTAGAAATATACAGCCAACTCAGTCTACACGTGAATGGGTGTGTATGCATAGTATCCATGTGTTTATGTTTTGGGATCTACTGTTTCTCTACTTCCATTACTGCACCTATCAGAACTGGCTTTGTATTAACAGTGTTTACAGACTTGTTTATCCTCCTCTAAATCAGAGATTCTCAAGAGATGGGAGCCAGAGATCTTTTCAGAGGAGCCTTCCACTGAATTGATTACACAGAGTGCTTTTCACATGGAAACTTAAAATAAAGTTTAGCTTAATTTGAGAGAAAGCATTCATAATGATGAATTAATAATGAAGAATTATAATGAAGAATTCATAATGATGAATATTTCATAATGAAAAATTAAGGTGATATTCAATCACTGCAGGTTTGGGCAAGAAGATACCTCAGGTATACGCTTCCCTAATCTGCTCCTTCCAAACAGACAGTACCATCAGTTAGATTGCAACTGTCTATCACCAGAGATAGTTTTTCTTCCCAGTTGGGAAACACAGCTAATATTACCAACATGGACAGTTCTAGAGCCAAGAAGACCCCAGAGACCCAACAGACTGGAACTTTATTTCCTCAATTAACACACAGGCAAGTTCTTCTCAAATGATTTATTAAGAGAGTGTGTGTCTCTAAATGGTCACAGGCAGACTTTTCTTTTTTGTATATATAAATTTATTTATTTTAATTGGAGGTTAATTACTTTACAATATTGTTTGGTTTTGCCATACATGAACATGAATCCGCCACAGGTATACACGTGTTAGATTAGAGCCAAGAACTAGGTTTTCTGACTCAGCTCTGCACTGGGACCTGTTGTAGTCCCTTTAGGTAGCATCCCCTTGCTCTGGGGCCAGCTCCTGGTGCTCTGCACACATGTCACACCTGTCACACCTGTGGGTCAGTTAGAGCACAGGGCAGGGGAGTTTCATTTTCTGTCAAGCACCTCAGAAACTAATGTCCCCACACAAATGGGAACAGAGAGTATCTATAAGAAGCATAGACTTCTGATCAAAGTGCCTTGAGGAGGGGTCTGAGAATCCTTTCTCTACCTGTAAGCCCAGAACACCTTTTCTCTTAAAGTCAACTTGCTGAAACTTCTAACAGACCTTCCGGGTATGGGAAATTCCCCTCCAGTGCAGAGTAGACTTCTTTTAAGTTTATGTGCCCGTGTGTGCTCAGTCACTCAGTCACGTATGACTCTGCAGCTCCATGGACTGTAACCAGCCTGGCTCTATCCATGGGACTCTCCAGGCAAGAAGACTGGAGAGGGTTGCCGTTTCCTCCTCCAAGGGATCTTCCCCACCCAGGGATTTAACCCTTATCTCTTGCACCTCCTGCATCACCAGGTGTATTGTTTACCACTGTGCCACCTGGGGAGCACTTTTAAGTATATCTAATCACAAAAAAACTTTTTATGTAGATCATCTCTGGCACTGAGTACATGGTATGTCCTATCTTTTTTTTTTTTTTTTTCTGATTTCAGGGTAATTTTTGTCTCAAAGTACATTATAAAACACAGAAAATAAAACTCCAGCCACTTTCAAAGTAAACATACTAGCCAACCACTGCAGAATAACTAGTCATTTGTAGGGGTTTTTTTTTTTGAAGTATAGTTGATTTACAGTATTGTGTTAATTTCTGCTGTGCAGCAGGATTGTTATACAAATTCTTTTTAAAAAATCTTTTCTTTTTTTATTTCATTTATAAGGTTTAAACATAAAAGCACATTAAATAGCTTCCTTTTGGCAGAAGAAAACATAAAGCAAACTGCAAGATTCAAATAGCCTCTCCTCCTTAAACTCCACCCTTCTTCTGCTTGTGCCCTCTCCCCCATCCAGTCCCATTCACACAGGGTTATATGGGGTTGCTCTAAGAGTACTTGCTGGTTAAAATCCTGGACTAGTGTTCACTTTCTAGGCTCACACACATCAACTGAACTCCTCAATGTATTTTCCTTCCTCTCCCACAGATCTAAGTCGGAAACCCTATAACTTTAAAGTGCTTAGCAAATTACTGTCCATTAAACATCCAGCCACATTATATTTAACTCAAATTTTCTGTAGAGATTGAGAAAATAACAAATCTGAATAGACTACTTTAAGGGAATTAAGTTGTGAGTGTCCAGAAGACTTAATATATGCTTGGGTGAATGTGTATGTGTGTTAGTCGCTTAGCTGGAAGGAAAACAAAACTCGATATCTAGGTGCTCATAGTAAGCCACAAGGAGATAAGACTTTTGTTAGATAATTATAATGTGTGTGCCTTCATTCCGGCAGATTTTCTGCCACGTCTTACTGTACTTTACGATATGCAATTAGTCACATATTTTGCTCCTACCTTCCAACTCCACACATAAGTTGTAAAGATCAGTAATGTATGAAGAGGCTTTGGAGGAAGAACTGGTGTATCTCCTTGGCGATCCTGCAGAGAATTCATGGTTCTCTTGCTGCTGCTAAGTCACTTCAGTCGTGTCCGACTCTGTGCGACCCCATAGACAGCAGCCCACCAGGCTCCCCCGTCCCTGGGATTCTCCAGGCAAGAACACTGGAGTGGGTTGCCATTTCCTTCTCCAGTGCATGAAAGTGAAAAACAAAAGTGCAGTCGCTCAGTCGTGCCCGACTCTTAGCGACCCCATGGACTGCAGCCTACCAGGCTCCTCCGTCCATGGGATTTTCCAGGCAAGAGTACTGGAGTGGGGTGCCATTGCCTTCTCCAATGGTTCTCTTATGACCGGCAAAATGCACATAGACCGTGACTTGCAATGGAAATTGGGTGAAATGCATATTTGTATTCCTTCCTCTGAAATTCCTTCTATCAAAATAAAATTTCTGATAAAAATTAAGCAGTGTTCCTTCAGCTTTATCTCTGCTAGGTCAGTGATACTTGTGCTTCAACCAGACTTGCCAACATCCAGGTTCCTGGGTTTTGTTTCAGATGTTCTGATTCTGTAGCCCTGAAGTAGGGCCTGGGGACATTCAGGTGTCATATCCCCTGCCCCCAGGTGATTCTGATGCAGGTAGGATTTCTGTGGAAAGAATCACAGTCTAAGCTCTAGGCCCGTGGTGCTACAAATTTTGCAGGCATCAGAATCTTAATGAGAACTTACTAAGACATCAATGGCTAGTCCTACCCTGAGTTTCTGATTCAATAGGCCTTGGTGGGACCTGAGAATCTGCATTTCTAACAGGTTCGCAGGTGATGTCAACGATGCTGGTCTGGGACAACACCTGTGAACTACTGCTACTGCTATTACTAAGTTGCTTCAGTCGTGTCAACTCTGTGCAACTGCATAGACGGCAGCCCACCAGGCTCCCCAGTCCCTGAGATTCTCCAGGCAAGAACACTGGAGTGGGTTGCCATTTCCTTCTCCAATGCATGAAAGTGAAATCGCTCAGTCGTGTCCGACTTCTAGTGATCCCACGGACTGCAGGCTACGAGGCTCCTCCGTCCATGGGATTTGCCAGGCAAGAGTACTGGAGTGGGTTGCCATACTACTACTCTAGGCCAAATTAATGTGGCTGCTCAGTGTAAGCTGAAAAACTATGTGTCCTCAAAGCCTTCAGTGTCTCTTCCAACTAGTCCCCCCACCTTTCCAGTTTTATAGGACCACTCTGAGGCACCCTATTATCTAGCCAACCCAGGCCCCTTGCCATTCCCTAAGTGTTCAGACACGTGCATGTATGGGCTAATGCCTGTGCTTGGAACGTGGAAATCTGACAAGGTTTGCAAGTCCCAGGACACATGATCTACTTGCAAAGATATACACAACCTCTTCAAACCAAAAGAACTACTTCCTCTTCATCATCATAAAACCCAATGTTTGCAATGTTTTTTACCTAGTGGTATGTATATCTACCTTATCCACCAGATTTTTAGCTCCCCAAGGCTAGGTTTCAGATAATTTACTTTTCTCCCTGAAGACTAGCAGAAATTCCAGCAGAATCGAAACTAAACTGACCCATATCCTTCAACACAATGATTCTCAAACTATAGCTCACAGACTGCCAGGGATACCTAATACCCTTTCAGAGCTGGGGGTACACGGTGAAACTACTTTCATAATAATATTGGGTTAATAATGAGAGTTATTTGCTTTTTTTAAATTGTGCTGATGTTTACTTTGGTACAAGACATAGTGGATAAAATTGCATGAGTATAAATCAGGACAGGGCTCACACTGTGTTAACAGTCATTGTATTTTTTTTTTAACAGACACACATTCACTGGGAAAATTCAAAGAAGCCAGTTTCATCTAACAGCTTCTTTAATGAAGCAGTAAAGTGTACTAATTTTATAAGATCATAAACCTCAAGTACAAACCTTTTATACTGTGTGGAAAAATGGGAAGTTCACTGAAATGCCTTTCCTCATACCCAGGTGTAAGGGTTGTAAGAGGGAAAGAAATCAGGTGATGGGCTTGCAACCTAGCCCAGATGTTTCTTCTTTTCTTCTTTTTTTCAGTTTTACTTGAAAGAAAAATGAATGACGAACTATGGCTATTTAGACTCAGGTATTTGACAGACATCTCAGGAATGAACAAAGTACATCTGTCACGTCAAAAAATCAACTGACAGCTTTGTCGCCAATGATAAAATCTGAGCTTTCCAGAGAAAAATTAGCAATTTAGAAAAATCATCATCATGAGACAGCACCACCAAAATTTGAAGCCTTCATGGTATTAACAAATGCAATTTTTAGATATGGATCATGGAGTGTGCCAGTGCCATAATTAGATATATAATGCTGACATGATCTTAAATCTGGACTTTTAGATATAGTAATTAGAGACCACATAATTTTATCTTGAGAAGTCAGTATATGTTACTACAGTTATTATTATACCATTATCATTATTATTCTAAATTAAGAATAAATTACTCTCAGGTCATTTGCAACCAAAAAATATCAGGAATCATACAAAACTCTCCTATCTGCTATAAGATTGAATTGGAGTATATTCTCTAATAATAACAACCAAACAATACTAGACAAATATCCATGTAACTATTAAGATATTGTTGCTGTTTAGTCACTAAGTCATGTCCGACTCTTTTGAGACCCCAAGGACTGTAACCCACCAGGCTCATTTGTCCATGGGATTTCCCAGGCAAGAAGACTGGAGTGGATGCCATTTCCTTCTCTAGAGGATCTTCCCAACCCAGGGATCGATCCCACGTCTCCTACATTGGCAGGAAGATTCTTTCCCACTGAGCCACCTAGGAAGCCACATGTAACTATTATAGTCATTGTCTAGATGTTACTAAGGCACAGAGAAGTAAAGTAACTTGCCCAAGATCCCAAAGCTCATTAAAGGATCTGTGGTTACAACCAAGGCCACCTGGCTTCTGAGCCTGTGCTTTTTAAACAATGAGATCTGCCTATTAATGCAAGCAAACACACACACACACACATAAATTGAAAAATACAGAAAGACCCAAGACTACTGACATAAACTCATCACAAATACCAGTGTTATGGAAGACAGGGTGATGGTTGTAGAATAAAGATTAAAGAGACAGGAAAATCAGATGCAAAACATCAATGAATTCTGGTCTGAGGAAAATATACAGGCACAGCTATACAGGACATTTGGGGACAATTTTTATACTTACACACACAGAGTGAGAGATAAAGAAAATATTACAAATATCAAGTAATTGTGTATTGTGAAAGTTTCTTTCTTTCTCTGCAATCTAGAAAGCATTCCCCATTCAGTTATTTACCTCTCAATCTTTCCCTGGCCCCTATTTTCCTCACACACAAACTTGTATATAAATTCTTACAAAATAACTCTCTTTTTATTTATTTATTTTTCTTTTTTTTGTAGTTTTTTATTTTTTTAATTTTAAAATCTTTAATTCTTACATGCGTTCCCAAACATGAACCCCCCTCCCACCTCCCTCCCCATAACATCTCTCTGGGTCATCCCCATGCAGCAGCCCCAAGCATGCTGTATCCTGCATCAGACATAGACTGGCGATTCAATTCTTACATGATAGTATACATGTTAGAATGCCAAACTCTCTTTTTAAATCCCGAACAGATTAATCCCTTCCTCTAG